>NC_045698.1:6130472-6433502 GCF_009834535.1 Camelus ferus | reverse complement strand
TTGAGATTTTTTTGAATAATTTATCTTAACGTATTTTTAAAATAGGGCCTCTCTCTTTCTCCATATGAAGATCTGCATCCCCAAGTTCCTAAGGAAAGAGCAGATTATAGCTAAGGTCGGCAATGCACTTCCTGAGCAACTGTGCACATTGCAGGCCGATTTTCCCACAGTCGGTTGGTTGAATAAGAGGCCTGTGCCCTTTTCCTGTGGAAGCCTATGTTTCTGAGAAAAATCACGCTGGATCATCTCAAGGAAGTTCTTCTTCTGCAGCCTGTACAGAAGCTCGTTAGGGTTCATTCTGTTAGTGATCGTCTTCCTTTATTGGAACGGGGGCCTTTCCAGTGTGAATCACACTTTGGATTCCAAGGAAGCAGAGGCACAGAGAACAGCAAAGAGCCTTGCTGTCCAGGGTGGTCCCAAGGCCAGGAGCTTGGGGAAAAACGTGGCAAAGGGAGAGGGTGCTCGTAAAAGATCCTCACACCGTCTGTGTTTGTGCAAGACTGTTACATGCTTTATTTTCACTGCCTTTTCTCTGTCTTTTAACTCAATCATTCTGAGAGTGAGACATGGAGGCAGATCTTGGCAAACTTAGTCACTGAGTTTCCCAAAATTGAGTATAGAGAACTATAAAGAAGGAAGTGGAGAAGCAAGGAAATGTGATCTTAGCCAGGGAAACCCTTGGAGACATTAAAAAAAAAAAAAGGCAAAATTGATAAAGGCTATTTATTGAAAAATATTTGACCTTAGGAAGTGCCTCTGAGATAAATCATCAGAGACACAAGAAGATTTAAAGGTAGCACTGGGTTACAAAGAATCAGAATATTCTCTCTTAAAATACCCCCCCAAAATTAGTCAGTAAGTACGTCATACATTTATTTACTTCTGTAACCTTACTGAATTGGTATAAATTGCAAACTTTTGAAAAAGTGCTTCCTATCGGGTTTTCCTCGCCTCCTGTGACGCTTACATGTTTGATACGACACGTGTGTCCTGCGCTTGTGTTCCTCGTGCTTGGAGCCCCTGGAGGTCTTCGAGTAAGACTGCCTGTACCGAGGGGTGAGACGTGGGGAAGCAGCTCTTCCTAGGGGTGGGGGTGGCAAAAAACACGTTTCCTTCTTTCCTCTGGCAGGAGCCACTGATGGGAAGCGTTGGCCTCTCTGGTTCTAGTGCTGCCACTGTCCCCTCTATCTGGCAACACTGGCGCCTCCCAGGGTCCCTGGGCACTGTCTGAGGTCCTCATTCCGTCCATGCTTTCTGCCTGGTGCTTTCTCCTTTCTCTTCTCATCTTCATCTTCCTTCTGGGACTTTGGATCTTCCTTCTTCTCCTCCTTCCTTCTGTGCCTGTGAACGCACCAGTAAGCCACACTCCTCAGTTCTGGGAAGAATCTTTGTTGACACCTGGCTGTCTTGAGGCCTGTCTCAGAACGTGTGTAGTTGGTAGTCCTGGGCCTCCTCCTCCTTCGTAGGCCCCCACCTAGCCCTTCCCCACCTGCCTTCTCATCCCTCCACGCTGCCTCCCTCACCAGCATCCCTGCCTCACGTGTCCTCTCTCCTCAGGGATTCTGGCCTGACTTGTCCCACCCCACACCACATCCATTCTCAGTAGCCATCTGTATTTCCCAGTCTGGCTGCACTTTAATTATCCAGCCCCTACCCCTGAACTAGGAGCTGGGCCAGATGGGTTCTTGTTGAGCCCAGGACACAGCCTGTGGTGGGAAGTTTAACTCCACTCTCCTAAGGAGTGAGCGAACCAGTGGTGCTGCCCTCCCTCCTGGGACGTCTGGGGCAGGATTGCTCCTTCTGGTGGAGTCTGTCCCATTCCTTGTGGGATGTTTAGCATGTGCTTGGCCTCTGCCTGCTGGATGCCAGTAACTCCCCTCACCCAGTCATGACAACCAAAATAATAACCAAAATGTTTCCAGACACTGCCAGGCAGTGACTTGGTTGAGAATCCTGGCTTGAATTCCCAAGAGGCTAAAGGTAGTGGTGACTTTACGTTGTCTCTTCTGAAATTTGCTCTCCCTAAGGGTACTTTCATATTTCGTCTAGATCACGCTTATTTATTCATTTCATGGACTTTTCAACAATTTAACAGTTAATCCCCTTCCTCTCTGTGGACTCCAATCTCCTTGTGTATTAAAGGAAAGCATCTGATTACTTAATCCAGCCAAGGTATCTCCTGCTAATGGTCTATGAGTCTATGCTGTACACCAGAAATTGACACAACATCATAAACTGATGATACTTTAATTAAAAAAAGTAGTCTCTGAGTCTATAATTTTAAAACAATCTGTATGATAGCCTTTTACGAGTAGATCATCACTGCTTGGGGTGAAAAGTTGCTGCTGCTGAATCAAAATTGGGCCATATTTTGCCTTAAGCTGTTCTCATTGGTGTGTTTGGTGCTTAGAAATTGAGCAGATAAACCCAGAGAACACAGAGGAAAGGCCATCTTTCATGCTCGTTAAGAATATATATTTGATTCACAGAAGGGACAGATCATTATTATACTTGAGTTCTCCTGAAACACAGAAAATGAACACAGCAAACATTGTCAAGGAAAATCATACCTTAAAGTTCCTCGTGTTTCTGGTTTGATTGGACTAAGCATAGTGGCAAACCTCAGGAATTATAAATTGATTCAAACTGCATTTGTGAATGGGATTTTTTTAAGATGAATATATAAAGACAGATGAAGATGAATTTCCAACCCTGCGAGAAAGAGAAATCGCATGTTCTTCTAGGTTGCCAGAAGTGCATGGATGAACTCACATACGGTTTGGAAGAACCCATGCTTAGTCGAAATAGAATTCAGTTTTGTAGCCAGACCATGTGTGATGAAGTTCATGTGCACAAAATGATGTGATCAGTTCACAAAGGCATCAGCCTAAGCAGCGCTGCAGGGCTGGTCCAGGGGCAGCGGGAGCAGAGGGACCTCCAAGGCTCTTCATTCTCTTTCACTAGTTCCTGTCTCTCTCTTTTTATTTATATTGAAGTACAGTCGATTTACAATGGTGTGTTAATTTCTGGTGTATAGCACAGTGATTCAGCATATATATACAATATATATATTCTTTTTCATATTCTTTATCTTTCCCTTCTCTTATTTAGCATCTCTGTTGCCTTCTTAAAGTGGCACCAGGCACGGTAGAGACCTGAGCCCATCTCTTTGGACTCAGAAGGGAGGGAAATAAAAGCCCCTGTGAACCGGAGGAGCCAGCTCCAGCTAGCCCTGCCCATGCGCTAGCCCCCATGTTCAGAAGTCATGCAACCCTGATTTCCCTTTTCTGACAGTTTCAGGGGCTGAATCAGAAAACATTTCCATACAGTCAATTTTGACTAAGATGTAACATCAATTTGGGGGAGTGGATTCAGATATTCTTAGTAGCCCCAAGTTTAAAAAAAGAGTTCAATTATTTTATATTTTTGTCGGCATGGTAGTCACATGGAAACTTATACACAGAATGAGAAAGTTGCCCTTCTCCCTGAAATAGAAAGTATCATGCAAAATATGACATCTAAAACATGAGAAAAATGCCAGCCATTTTGGCTGAACTCATCTTTTTCCTACCCTCAGCAAAGTGGTCTGTGCTGCTCCACAGAGTGCATTTTACTGCGGAGCCAAGAATGCAGAGCGTGGATGAGGGGCTGGGCCCGCAGGGGTGGGGGTACCGCCTGCGCCCACTCACTGCTCAGGGAGAACATTCCTCAGGGGGCTGCCAAGCAGGGGAGGAGAGAGACGGCGCATTGCCTCATGTTTCCCCATTTTGCTGGGACTGACAGCGACATTTTTTGGTGTAGTCCATTAAAATTACCACTTAGGGAATTGGGGTCAAGAAAGCATAGCCAGATCTTTGATTCAGGCCTGTTTAGAAGAGTAGAGAGGACTGAGACTGCCAGTTCTTGGTGAGCTCTGAGTTCTGTTTCACCTACAATTTCTAGCTCCTTTGGAGAAAGGGGATGACTTTGCCTGCAATGGCTTAGACATTCCATCTATGAGAAATGGAGGGGAAAATCTGTGTGATTTATGGATCCAAAAAAAGTTTTATAATCAAATCTGTTGTGTTCTGCAATTTTTGAAACACTGCAATAGAAATTGGCTTCTAAAACTATTTCAATGTGTTTTACACAAATGTTATTTTAAACCTAAATAGGCGATTCTCTTGTAATCTAACAAAAGTGCCTTGTCTGCTTGGGGTTATTCTGTCTCAAACAAAGCCCTTCCTACCATGACCTTTAGGAACTTTACAAAGAAAACACAACTGATTGTTAAGGGAGTGAAAGGTCTCCTTGATACATATATTATACTTTGTAATTTTCAGAAGACTCTTGTTTGTGATCTCATTTCGGTATTTTTAACACCAAGTTCCTAGAATTATTTTGCTAGTTGGTGGGAGAGTTGTGATTAGAATTCAGAGCTCTGTGTGTTGTTCTTCCTGCTCCCCAGGTCGCCAAGTTCCGCTAGTAAACAGGGAGACGCCGCGTGATTCCGAGTAGAGAAACATGACACCATCCCGCCTGGGAACCTGGTGATCTAGGGAGTGAAACAACATTTTCATCCAATGTGCCAATATTTGGGAACCTATGACTTAATCAGTGCCTATATGGCACACTACAGAAATGCCTTTATCCTGTATAATTGCTCCAAAAATTGAGGATTCTGTGAGATTAGATAACTAAGAACTGTGCACATTACACACACACCGAATTTGGGGTTTTAAAATTGATGTTCCCGAACAAGCTTCCCATGGAGTCAGCTCAGTTGAAAATAGTCTCATTATGTAAATAAATATATATATAGTATATTTTAATTTATTAATATCCTACCTTATAGCCATTCATATATATTTACATGCATATATGTGTATATGTATATATTTATAAATAGATACACCTATGTCAACATATTTGTATGTCTAAACACGGTTACAGTGGCTTGTCTCTATATCCAAACATTTCTGTAATGTGTATGCACATATATATATATATATATATATAGATGTCTTATAGATGTGCTTATATATATATTTACATCTGATTAGGTGGTATGGTTTTTCCAGATCCCCCTGGCAATCATGACTTCGGTTGTGTACATTCAGCCTGAAAGGCACATACAGTGACTATAAATTGCTCTTCTGCATTTGGGGGCTCACCAGGTAATGCATCATTAAGGGAAAGACACTGCGTTCAGTGGAGGTGCTGTGATTAACGTAAAGCCATCAGCCCCCGCTACCCCCGCGTTGCTGGGCTGGTGATTAGCGGGGTGTCGTCGAGGCTTCCCACCTGTTTACAGGTCATCCTTCTACACACTTCCAGCCCTTCTTCCAGCAGAACACCTGTTTGGAGGGAAAAAAAAAAGTGATGAAATGCTATAGAGTAAAAACCAGTTAATTCATAAAGAAAATGGTCCTAAAACACGTGTTTTCCCTGCTGGGGCCGAGGACTTCTGTCCTTGAGATCAAGCGAACGTTGGTCCGTCTCACCTGAAAGCTCTTGAGGGGAGTCGGCCACTGTGCATCTTGGCCATTAATCCAAGCAGGACTCGCTGCAAAGCCAAGGACTGGCTGACCCACCTGCGGGACCGCAGGCACAAGTGTGTTGTTTGAACGTTCACGTATTATTGTCGAGAGTCTCATTACTGGCAGCAGAAGCCGAGGGGAGGCAGACAGCAGGTAGCTTTGGAAACATGTGCAGTGACTTCTTGGAAAACCAGCATCCATTCAATCCCCTTAAACCATCTTCAAGGTATAGAATTGGGATAAAAAAAAGGTGAGATTCTTATCCTGGACATTTAGATAAGCTGATTTAAAAGATAAACCTATAATTGAACCCCCTAAAAGGACTTCTGCATTATATTTTAATTTTTTAACTTTTTTAGTTTTTTTTTCTATTTTTTCCATTTTTGAGGGGGGAAGGAATTAGGTTTGTCTTTAATAGAGGTTCTGGGGATTGAACCCAGGACCTTGTGCGTGCTGAGCAGGCAACCCTACCACTGAGCTGTATAACCTCCCCTAGTAACTGTATTTTAAAACAGCTGGTCCAAGCCGTGCTGTTAGCAAGTTCACATAACCTGTGCAAAGGCTGCGTCTGTAGCAGAGACTGACAAAGTGATGACTGGCGATTTCCTACAGGAGAATTTGGATCTTGGGGTCACCATCACGAGGAGACTCCGTATTTCAAGGCCTGCCAACTCAGACTTTTCCTATCTTTTCTCTTTTTTTTGGTCTAACTATTGTAGTTTACTTTTTTGAACTTTTATTTATTTGTTTGTTTGTTTTAATTTTTTTTTCTTGGAGGGGAGGTAATTAGGTTTATTTGTTCCCTATTGTTCTTGATTTTGACTCTGATTCCTAAATTTATCTTCTGCTCAAAAGCGAAGTACCTTGCTTTCTTCCATTTCCCTGTTTTTACATCCTGGTTTGCTCGCCTCAATTGCTCATCCAAAAAAAAAAAAAAAAGTTGTTATTCTTAATGCGTTTATTTTTAGGGTTCACACCCAGTCTGCTTTTAGGCAGAATCAGTTGAAGCAGTTTGTGAATCAAACTTAAGGGGATTTTCGTGGGGGTGAACCAGGAAGGGGCTGAGCTGAGCTCACCCAGACTGTTGGGCGAATGAGTT
Organism: Camelus ferus; assembly: GCF_009834535.1. Classification (NCBI taxonomy): domain Eukaryota; kingdom Metazoa; phylum Chordata; class Mammalia; order Artiodactyla; family Camelidae; genus Camelus; species Camelus ferus. The sequence goes on along the minus strand of NC_045698.1, from coordinate 6,426,884 downwards.
CAGTTTTGGACAGTTAGGAAGAAACACAGAAACGGGACCCTGCCTCCAGTGGTTCCTCCTGCTGGGCACAGTGGTGAGCAGACCTCTTCCAGCCTCACCGAGGATGAGACAGACCCCCTTCCCCTCCTCCCTGTTCCCTCCAACCTTGCAAACGGGGCTTACCTAGAACATTACCCTCTTCAGGCCCAGTTTGTCATCAGCCCCTGCGGCTTTCGTGGGTCTGCCCTCATCCTCTTAGAGAAAGACTGCACGGGCCTCCGTGTCCGGTTGTCCTGTTTCCTGACCTTCTCCTGGGTCCTTCCCGACACACGCACTCAGCTAGGGGGAGCCGATCGAGGGGCCCATGGGCACACATAACTCCCACCCCCCACCGACAGCCCTGCCCTCTCAGAGTGGAGTGTATTCTGACGGGGCCCTGATTACCAGAACATACTCTTTAATTCTCTATTCTAATTGAAATAGTATCGTCTTCTCCTGCATTTACTTTTTTCCAAGATTTGTTTTTTGATTCCCAGTTGGATCTGTGCCGCCTCCTGCCCCACTTCAGCCTCCTGCTCCTCACCTTCCCTGAGCCTCCCTCTAGTTCATGCTCGTGATGGGCCTTCAGGAAGGTCACCAGCCCACAGGTTCTAGTTTCACTTCGTCTCTCTTCTGGGAGGTTAAGACAAACACCACCTTTGTTATCTTGACTGCTTCTCTTCCTGTAGCTGATTAGCCCTTGCTTTCCTTCACGGGTCTGTGGAACACAGCCAGCAGATCACGTCTTTCAGTGGGGGTGACGCTCTTGCGATAGCTTGCCCTTGACCAAGTTCACAGCGAAGTGCCTGCCTCGAGTGCATGTCTGCCTTGTGTCAGTCTCCTGCTTTAAAGAAAGCAACAAAACAGTTTTTACATTTTGACTCATTCTTGAAAGGGTTCGAAAAGCAGCAACAAAAAGCCAACCAAATCCCCATCTCTCTCCACTGTTTGCAGTTTTCTTTCCTTTTTTTTTTTTTTTATGATGGTTCTGGGGATTGAACCCAGGACCTAGTGCGTGCTAAGCAAGTGCTCTACCACTGAACTAGACCTTCCTCCCTCTCTCCTTTATTACAATGTCACTGTGGTGTCTGTTTTGTCTGTTCATGCCATTGAGAGCCCTCTTGGCCCTGTGTTCCCCGTGATGTCTTTCCGGAGTCCCCTCCGACGCAGTCAGGTCTGGTGTTTCCATCCTCGTCTTGATCCTGTCTCTGCAGACTCGGGCCCCTCTGCTTTCTAAGGCTGTGGTTTCCCCGAGCCCCTCCTGCCCTCCTCTGTGTCTTCCAAGTGCTCCCTGAGCCTGGGAAGGGATAACGATGTGCTTTTTTGAAGTCTTGTTTTGTTCTTTCTCTTTAGAACTCTCCTGCCCTTCCCCCAGTTATAAAAACAAAACAGAACAAAATAGGCCTCCCCATCTGGTGTGCCTTTCCCAGTTCCCCAATTTACACTTCAGTTTACACTCAATTCTTAATTTTTCTGATAGTTAACTTCGAACTTTCATTCAGTCTTTTATTTTTTTAACCTCAGTGAAAGTATCTTCAGATGAGCAGCCAACGCTAATTTGTTACTATTATTGTTAGCCGTGTTGGCAAAATTAGCTACCTTTGATATTTCACTTTACGTTTAGAAAGCAAACTCAAATATTTTAGCTAATTTCACATTCACAGCTTGGCCATGCCCCTGGCTGATTGATGGTTGCTCAACATTTCATGGAGACAGGGGTTCCATTGGTCGAAAAGAGCACTGCTGTGCCGTTAAATCCAGATCTTCCTGCTTTGGGGCAACGTGTGAGTCAAACCATTCGTAGCTTCACGCAGCGTCTTCTAGGTCCAGTTGGCTGGTCAGTCACTGCGTTCTGTGCATTTGCTAGAGTCCGGCTTTGCCCTTTCACACCTCCCACTGTGGTCCAGGCAGGAAAGGAGGTGCTACTGAGTCCAAACGCGTTCTGCTCGCCGCGCAACAGGCTGATACACTGGGAGATGAGGGGCTGAGGCAGGGAATAACGACTTTATTCAGAAAGACTGAGAAGATGGCGGACTAATGTCCTGGAGAACCATCTTCCCTTAAGTCGGAATTCAGGCTCCCTTTATCCTAAAAAGGGGAGGGCATGTGGTTGGTTGTTGCAAACTTCTTGGTGTTGGAATCCTTTGTTCTTGCAACTGTCTACATAGGTCAGTCATGGTGTCCCTGTGAACTTCCAACAAGATAAATGTTACTTTTTATTCTGCAGCTTTTTACCTTTATATGAATGGAAAAGTGTTAATACTCTTAAAGTATTAATGAATTAATACTCTTAAAGGTCAGAGCCTTGAGAATGGACTCTCCTGTATATTTCCGGCTCTAGGCAACATTCTTTTACAAACGGTGCAGAACCAGCACGACTCAGCACCGGAAACACAGCACAGGCTCAGAGCCAGAGGAACAGATCCAACATGGAGTCAGATTTGTTCTTCCTTCTTACAGAGGAGCGGCGGATTATGGAAGCAGTTTCCTTGCCCATCTCCTGAACTGCTCCTGTCTCCGTCGGCTTCCACATTGATTCCCGAGTGGTCCTTCAGTAACAAACATCAGATTAGGTCAAAAGTTCGTGCTGTAAAAACATATAAGGGGTTCCTTCACATTCAGAATAAAATGCAAACTCAAGAGCCTGGCATCCCTGGCCCGTGTCTGGCTCCCTGGCTTATGTGCCACCTCTCCTATACGCAGTGAAAGCACATGCTTCCTCTGGCTGGGATGCCCTGGGACAGTCCATTCTCCCTGCTGGGGATGTCTTTTCCCTCCTTTGTTCAGTAAAGTCTTGCAGGTATCAGGTGACAGCTCCTCCAGGAAGCCTCACCAAATCCTACTCTTTCTTTGAAACTTGGTGTCACCTCCTCTGAGAAGCCGTCCTAGACTGTCTTCTTTCCTTCCCCTCTGGAATTAGCAATATGTTCTTCTGTGCTTCCTTTTTAGAGCATGCGCACAACTCCCTGTGTTTTAATTTTGCACTAAGGGCGTAGATTGGGACATCTAACACAGTCTCTTCCAAAGAGTACCTAATCCGTAGATGCTCGCTGGCTGAATGGAGAGTCGAAAGTCTTTGCACTCCTGTGATTGTGCCCTGTGATTGCAGTCACAAAAATTATCCAACTCTGGGTCATGCCTCAGCCTGGACTGTTACCCCACACGTTTCAGACATCCTTTCTTTGTTAGCAATCTTTTTTACTTGTCCATCAAAGAATCAAACATGTTTATCGATTCTTGCTGTGTATGCAAGGTGGTTTGAGAACTTTATGTAAAACTCACTCCAGTTTGTAATCAGAGTGTCACATGTGACCCTCACATTTGGAGAAGCATTCACCATGGTTTTTCAAGTTCCTGGGGACGTTTTCTAAGGCACTGTTTCATGAGCAGCGTCTAATAGTTTCCTTTATGTATTTTCCTAATGTATGTCAAAGGCAGTTTAGGGTTTGCACTGTTACTGGATACAACTTGAAAAGAAACCACAGTCATCAAAAGAAAACACATGCTTTGAGATTTTAACTGAATATATATTTATCTTTAAAAATTCCTCTATTGAGCAAACATTCAGATAGGGACAATCAGACTATTTAAGAGTTTTGTTGTTATTTTTTTGGTCAGTATCCGAGGAGTCGTTTGTTTGATTTCTTTTTTAGTGGTCAGTTAACATTCAATTTATTAACCCGATAAGACGTATTTATATTCACCATTCCTTTTGTGCTCAGGCCTCCTTAATGTGCTTCTTGTGATGTTTTTTTCAGGAGGAGTGTCAGAACTACATTCGGGTGCTTTTGGTGGGCGGCAACCGGTTGTTTACCTGTGGGACCAACGCTTTTACACCCGTCTGCACCAACCGCACGGTATGTCTTCATGTGCAGCTTTGGCAGATTTTAATACCAGCAAAACCCGAACATTCTAGTAAAAGCCTAGATTTAAGTGTGTTTCTATTTTTCGAGGAGTTGCTTTTTAATTAAAAAAAATCTTCTGTCAAACTGAATAAATATTTGACGTATTGATATATTTCTGATCACACTATCATAAAAAGAACTAGTCATAATTACAGCTTGCTTCATTACATTTAAATATGCTTTCAAATGCATTTCTACCAGCATTTTCACCATCAGTGACCCTAAACATCATCTTGCTGTATTGTAGGAATACTGTTAAGTATGAAAATGACCTAAAATCACAATCCAGATGAAGAAAATACAATTTACAAATTGGATAAGGGATGTGTCAAAAAATTAAAGCAAACGAACGAATGGAACCCTAGGAAAAGTGAAGTTATAACCCACTCTCTTTTCCTTTTAACCTGTCATTATTGACAGTGGAATTGTCAGCATCCACGTGTTATGCCTGAGGACCTGCAGGGTTATCAGAGCACACGTGTAATCTTCCTCATTTGGGAGATTCCTTTGATCTTCCTCAGGGAGCATAATGAAGACATACCATTATGTTAATTTCCTGGTTACACAATTTCCCTCAAAACTTGAATTTGTCATCCTCTCACTATTCGTTATTTTCAACTTAACATTCAGTTTTTGGAAATAAAGGGAGGATGATGATGAGAAGAAATGATGCTCAGAGGGAGATCCCTAGGTACCACCCCTAGGTACCTTAGCGAGATCCCCAGGTGCCTGTTCTAAGCCCTTTATAACACCCCGGTCACCTCATCCTCACATCTACTCCACATGTGGTTGTCCTCTTGGGTCACCATTTTGTAAAAAAAAAAAAAAAAAAAAAGAGTCTGAGGCTTAAAGAGTTTAAGTAACTTACCCGGGCTACACGTCTCATCGAGCCAGCAGTGTATGTGAGTCCCCCTGCCTAACCCCCCTGCTCTCTTACCTCTGGGCTAAGAGTAAAGAAACCAGTGGAGGGGAGATCCCGCACCACCCAGAGAACTTTTCTCATTCAGTCATTTTTCAGCTTTTCAAATGCTGGCTTCCCACCCATTGACCACACGACACCACGCTGTTTCCCTGAAAACAGAAAAGTCTTGGAAATTAGGGCTATGTCATTCTAAATAGCCACACATCCTTTCCCATGAACACAGATTTGGGTTATTCATACTATTCTGATTCACTTTTATTGGTAACATGGTGCATGATTTTTATTGCAGTTGATATCTCTGTAAATACTGAAGTTGTTTTTTTTTTTAATTAAAGTGGAAAAATCTGCACTGCCCCATGCATTATAAATAGAAGTCACATGCAATGTTCTTCTTGTTTTGTGAGTATCTGATAGCCTGAGATTCAGTAACTCTCACAGGATACTGAGAGAGATTGGCTGGTAGATTTGCTAAGGCTGAGCTCACCCTGCTGTTTTCATCCAAGCCCGAGTGCAGAACCTTGTCATGTCTTGTCGTGAGCCCCAGAGAGTTCATTGCACATGCTTCACTTGCCATTTGGGTGGACAGAATCCACTGACACTATGAAAGGGCTTTCCTGGGGGTAACTGGTTTCTCTCTCTCATCCTCACTCACAGTTGAGCAACCTGACGGAGATCCACGACCAGATCAGCGGCATGGCCCGCTGTCCCTACAGTCCCCAGCACAACTCCACGGCCCTCCTCACAGCCGGCGGGGAGCTCTATGCTGCTACGGCCATGGATTTCCCTGGACGCGATCCCGCCATCTACCGAAGTCTGGGCATCTTACCGCCTCTTCGCACGGCGCAGTACAACTCCAAATGGCTCAACGGTGAGTCTTACGTCACTCCCATTTCCCATCTCATGTGTCTGTGATGCCTGGTTACCTGGTGCTCAAAAGTTGTCATAGTTTTTAAAGAAAAGCCATTTCTCCATTTTTCTCAAGAAATCAAAATGCAGCATAGTTTGTGCTTCAGTGGAGAAAGACACGGCATGGTTCCTTGCCAGTCAGGAAGAGGAGTGAGGTTCTCAACACTGTAGGACATGATGAGAGGACTCATGTTGATATGAGCATTCATCAGACTGAAGCTGGTTTTGATATCATTGTTTGACGTGTAGGAAATCTGATGTCTCAAAGATAGCTGTAGATGCATGTGCGTTCTTTCTTAACTTTATTATATATCAGGAAGGAGAAATTAGTAGCATTTTATGAAATTTTCAGACAACTGTGTAAAGAATGTGTTTGGCTACAGGTAGCTCTAAAAAGCTTGACCAATTTAAAAAAGGCATCAAGTCATATAACTAGAAGGTTGGGGTGGGGGTCTTCAGAGCTGCTTACTTTAATTCCCAAGAGTTAGTAAGGACCAAAGTCCTGTCCCCACTCTCTCTGCCACCCACAGTCAGTCCGGTTGGTCCCCAGGCTAGGTCTGCTCAAGGATGCAGACTCACCGCTACAATTTCCGGCTCTGCATCAGATCTGACAATATCCCGTGGAAGAAGAAGAACCACGTTTCTTGTGTCTTTTTTTTATTTTAAGAAATCAGAACCCCCCAGATGACTTCCCTTCAAGCCTGGGCTAGGACTTGGTGACCTGCTCACTAAACAATCAGAAAGTGGTGCCAATCACCCAAACTGCTGTTGAAGCTGGCTGTGTACAATGCCCTGAGAGGCGCCAGCTGAAATTCAGCCCTCTGTATACGTGCAGGTTCATGTGTGTGTGTGGTTGTGGTTACACACACACTCACAAGCACAATATTATGGATAGATCTACGTGCCATTTGCAGTCTGCTCCTCAAGGATTTACTTGATAGTTTGCACAAAGATGAAGTCTTATAATTGCCCTTATAATATTTATCACCTTGAGCTTTCAAGTTCTGCAAAGATTTACTAGCTTCTCGCTAAGAACAAGCTGATTATGTAGACCCGAGTTTCTCAGCCTCAACTCTATTGATGTTTTGGGCCAGATAATTTCTTGCTGGGGGAGGGGGTTTGTCCTGGTTATTATAGGATGGCTAGCATTTCTGGCTTATGCCCATGAAAAGCAATAGCATACTCCACCCCTCAAGTTGTGACAACAAATAGTTTTTCTAGAAACTGTCAAATATCCCCTGGGGAAGAATTGCCTTTTGTTGAGAACCACTGGTTTAGAATGATCATTTATGAAGATGTATGTTTACGTGTTTATAAACACACAAGTGTTTTGTCAAATAATATAGTCAAACCAACCATCACAGCTTACCTTTAAAAGACTAAAGGAGAGAGTGTTCTCATCCAGTTTCCTCAGCAAGTTGAATGACTGTGTGCTTCCAAAGGACATGAATTGTTTCCCAAACCACAGCAGTAACTAGACTTCCTCCGTTAGCATTATTTCTGTTGAACCGGTTTCAATTGAACCTTTCGATCCTCTGTAGAAGAAGGTCTCCTTTCTGCCCCGAAGCTTTCATCTGTGTGACTTGAGGTTCTTTCTATGCATTTGTTGACTTTTACTGGCCAGAATTTCCAGTTAAAAACCAAAATGACTTCTCCCCCAACCAGAAGCATTGTAATTAGAGTTTGCTGAACGCAAAGAGTAATAAGGAGCACGATTTCTTTCTTTTTCCAGAAGGGACACCTTGGAGAATATCTCAGAAAAATAATTCAGGTCCTAGCATGAGTTAGCAACATTGGAAGGTCCTTTCCTTGCAGCTCAGACACCCAGCTGATCAGGTGCTCAGATTCTTCCCATTAGAGAGTCAGGTGATGTCATAAGGACACAGTCACAGCGGGCATCTATGTCCTAAAATCATACATGATGTTATCCAACAGCTGCAGATGTTGAAAATAAATCCAGGGTAAACATGGTGAAGCCGCCACTCTGCTCACAGCCTGTAACTCCCATGGCACTGAGTGGTCCCTCCTTCCCCAGAGAGCACCCTCCTCCCTTCCCATGCCAGGAAGGCCCTCACTCCCAGGGCGAAGACCCAAGAGCCCCGAGAGCCCCAAGTTCCTGTGAGCTGAGTGTTCATTTCCTCTCTTGGGTCCTGTTGGGGCACTTCCTTCTTCTGTTGAACCCAGAGATACCCTTTCTCCTTCAGGTTGGCTCTGGTTTTCTGCTCTGATTGATCCTCCATATCCAGGGTAGATTCTGGCCTCTGACCCCCACTTAGCTCTGCTTCTGCCCCGCTACTGAGCCCAGATGCAGGGACATTTGTTCTCACTGACATCCACACTCTGCATGCCATCTGCTCTCTGACCAGATGCCCTTGTCCCCTTGTGCTGTGCACTGGAGTTGCCTTTCTCCACTATGCCTGTTATCCCTTCTTTTTTGCCATCGTCTTAAATTTCTTGCCCTCTGGTGATGACCACCATTTTCTGTAAAAATGCTCAGATCTCCTCTCTTTTCAATGAGACTGAACCACATAAAGAAACCCAAACATACCAAAGACAAACACTCTTAGTTCTGCAGTGGTTGTGATATTAGAGCCCCATTCAGTGATGCTCTCATATTCTTGTCCTCAGCTCTCAACTGACTGGAGGTCAAGGCACAGGTGTCAAAAACTGGAGATCAGAGAAGTTGGGTTTCTTCTTGGTAGAGCTCAGTGGGCATGTTGGAAAATCCCAGAGCTGGTGCATTAAGAATGGGCAGATTATAACCTGCTGAATTAAGAGACACAAGCTTCTGCGTGGGGTCAGCAGGTAGCTTCCTTAGCATCCAAGCTCCCATTTGAGGAAGTGAAAATCCTGGGGCTTTTTGATTGAAGGTGCAGTTTCAACACAGTCACTCAAAAGAAGGAAAGGCACAAGGCTTATTAACTGTAGATCCCAGAACTCGGGCACCACGAGCTGAGAAGGTACAGTCCTCTACCCCAGGCCACTAGCAGGAGGTAGAGAGCGGGGTAGCAGACACCTATTCACTTACCAGGTCGTCTGCGCAGAGGTCACTGTCTTTTCTGGGACTTAGTGGTCATTGAAAAAGGTAGGGGTGGAGGCTTTGCAGGTGGGAGGACCTGTGGGTGAATCAACACCCAGCCATTAGGGAGGCTGAACCGTCTCAATTATCAGTTTCCTCATCTGCAAACTGGAGGTAACTAGTGACACACAGTAGGTACTCAAGAAATAGAAGTTACTGTGAGCTCCTCAAAGTCTGGTACTACCTCTGATGTGCAGTGGGCAGTGAGTCAGTGTTTGTTGATTGACTGAATGAGTGACCATTTTGGGCTGTGGTTGCTGTCTCCTGACACCTACCGGCCTCCTCGTTCCCCCTCTTTCCCCCCTTTTCCCCCTCTTCCCTGACACTGACAAGCCTCCTCTGTGCTCCCCCGCTGTGCCACCCGCCTCCCCTTGGGGCTGGCCCCTCCTCACCTTCCTGTCTGCTGCTGCCACGTGCCGGTCCCCAGGCACATTCACGTCCCTACCCAATCCGTGGCACCTCCAGGTGTTCTCAGGACTCAGGGTCCCTGGGACGCTATCACTCAGCCAACAGCTGCTCACATATTATGAAAAACGGAACTCATGCCTTTGTTTTGGACATTTTCCAGTTGACTGCCAGCAGAGCTCTGTGGGGAAGGCACGTTGTTTCAGCAGGGGAGGTCGGGAGGACAGCAGTTACTAACTGTGCTCGGCAGAGTTTGGGGGTTTCGAGTCACTGCAGGGGTTACATCGTGTGCGGGATAATTCACCTAGACATGGAGGTTGCCCCTTTCTGTAATTGTATGAATTAACTCCCATGGGGCAGACTTATGGAGTGACTAGTCCAGAGGTCGCTACAGTCCCCATTTGCCTGTGTCAGCACCGTGCCGGGCCCCTTCCTACCCAGCCTCCAGCCAGCCAGCAGTCAGGCACTAACCAATGCCACGCCTCCAGTGATATTGTGGACCGTGGCTGCGCTGGTTTTGTTTGTCCCCCAGGGTTGCTGGGATAAAGCCCTGCAAGCTGCGTAGCTTAGGAGTATATTCTCTCGGAGTCCTGGAGGCGAGAAGTCCAAGGTCCAGATGTCGGCAGAGCGGTGCTCTCTGAAGACTCCAGGGGAGGATCCTCCCTCACGTCTTCTGACTCTGCAGCCCTAGGCATTCATTGGCTTGTGTCCCCATGTCGTCACATGGCCATCTTCATAGAAGAGCACCGGTCATATTGGATTAGGGGCCCACCTTACTGCAGGATGACCTCGTCTTATATGTGCCACGACCCTATTTCCAAACGAGTTTGCATTTAAGGCACCAATATATCTTTGCAGGGGGTGTACAGTTTACCCATGATAGTGTCCCAATCAGGAAACACTCAAATGAAATCTGAAAGTTCAGCATCTTACTTTCTGACGACTCTCTTACGTCGCTTTCTGTGCTGCGAGCACATCTGCCCATCCAGGCCTCTGTCTCAGCTGTGTCCTCCTCACTGCGGGCTGGCCCTTGCCTTCTTCTTTCCATTGAGAATCCAAACTCGGCAGGGAGGGCTCAGAGGACTGTCGTCTTTGCCCAGGGCAGAACTGGTCCGTACCTGTGTCCTCCTCCCAAGCTCCAGAGCGCTGGTGCGGACAGTCTGTCCACAGAACTGCTGCCTTGTGCGCTGAGCACCCCTCCTCACCCCAGGATCCCTGGGGAAGGAGTGCCTCCCCCCTCAGCAGCATTCTGAAGCGGATTTCACCTCTGTTCTTTGTCTGAACCACTCAAAGGAGCGCAGTGGAAGCTGGGCAGAAAGGAGTGCACTGACCTTCCAGGCTAAGGGAAGCACAGATGCTCTTCAGGGTGTCAGAACACGGAGACAGAGCAAGGCATGGCCCTTAGCGACCCCGGCATCTCGGGACCCCCTGTACTTCGGGGCTAATCTTCAGGCAAATGGTGGTATCGGTGGTCCAGAGTGACGTCTTGCCAGGGTTCAGAGAGCCCTGAGTAAGGACCTACCAAGCCTCTCATCTTCCCACCACACCTCCCAGAGACCCAGCATACGTATGTCATAGTTCCAACAGCCTGCCTTGCGCAAGCGCAGTGCCTTGGACCTAACGCCAGAGTTCCAGGTACAATTTCTCACGACACCACCAGCTCTGCGGCTGCCCACCCATGCGGGGGTGTCCCGCCTGCGCCGCTGCGCCAGCGCAACGGGACCCCGTGGTGGCTGGGCCGGCAGCTGTCAGCAAGGGCAGAAGGGAGGCGAGCAGGCCGACTGCGGACACTGTCCTGGGTTCTCTCTCTCCCGGCCGGGCGTGGTCTGGCTCCTCCCGCTTTTTCAGCGCCGAGTCCTGCTGCTTGGCAGCGTGCGCGCTTGGTGTCCTTTGAGGAGGAGTGTGCAGCTCCGGGCTGCGCCGCGTCTTCCTCCCCGAGCCCCTCCGCGCCTGCTGCTGCTGCTGCTCTTCCTTCCCTGGGCTTCTACCTCCTTCCCGATTCCCTCGCCTCTGTAGCTTCAGCCGAAGCTTCAGTTTCCCCCACACCCAGTTGGGTCCCTTTCGTCCCTTCTTGGCATCTTGCACAATCGTGTTCGCCCCATGATACTGGGGCCCTTGGTCACTGTCCTGATCGAAGGCCACGAGAAGAGCCCCCACTTCCCCTGCAGAGAAAGCCGCAGCGCTCCCGGCCGGCCGCCCCTCCCTCCTGTCCTCGCTCCCTCCTGCCCTCCCGGGCGCCCTCTGCTTTACCTCTTAAATCCTGCACACTGGCTCTTCCTCTCTCCCAAGGAACAGCAAGCGTTTTCTATAAAGGGCCGGAGAGTAAGTATTTCAGATTTTGCCGTCCATGTGGGCTCTGTTGCAGTTTTTCTTTTTTTTAAATTTTTTTTATTGAAGTGTAGTTGATTTATAATGCTGTGTTAGTTTCAGGTACATAGAAAAGTGATTCAGTTTCATATATACATAACTTTTTCAGATTATTTTCCATTATAGGCTATTATAAGGTATTGAATATAGTTCCCTGTGCTATATAGCAGGTCCTTGTTGTGTATCTGTTTTATATATAGTAATGTGTATATGTTAATCTGACACTGCTAATTTATCCCTCCCCGTTTCCTATTTGGTAACCATAGTTTGTTTTCTATGAATATGGAGTCTGTTTCTGCTTTGTAAATAAGTTCATTTTTTAGCCTTTTTTAGATTCTACATATAAGTGATAAATGTCTTTCTCTGTTTAATTTACTTCATTTAATATGATAATCTCTAGATCCATCCATGTTGCTGCAAATGGGATTATTTCACTCTTTTTAATGGCTGAGTAATGTTCCATTGTGTATGTATGTGTGTGTATATATATGTGTGTGTGTGTGTGTACCACAACCTCTTTATCCAATGATCCGTCGATGGACAGGTTGCTTCCATGTCTTGGCTGTTGTAAATAGTGCTGCTGTGAACATTGAGGTGCATGGTATTTTTTCGAATTACAGTTTTCTCCAGATACATGCTCAGGAGTGGGATTGCTGGATCATATGGTAACTCTATTTTTAGTTTTCTAAGGAACCTGACGATTCTGCCATCACAGCATGAAAGCACCCATCACCAATGCATCCATGAATGCTGTGTGCTGGTAAAACTTTATTTATAGCAAGTGGGTAGGAGCTGGCCTGAGGGCTATCATTTGTTGGTCCCTGTTCTATCTGGAGAGCTTTTTGCCCCCAGACAATCCATCTAGCCAGCTCCATTCATTTTTTGCCGCTTTTCCACGGGACCTCGCCCTGACCACCTTTGAAATTACAGTCTCCTCCGTCTAGACCTCTTGATTCCCCTTAGCCATGTTCAACTTTCATCCTTATGTTATGTTCCTTTAGCACCTTGTCCCCTTTCCTCCACTGGAATGGAAGTTCCCCAATGCCTGGGCTTGTTTGCTTTGGTCCCTGATGTAACCCACACACTTTAAACAGTTCTGGGCATGTAGTAAGCACCCAATACATCACTTCTGAATAAATGAGTTAAAAGATGAGTAGTTTACTTCTTTGTTTTCCTCACCCGTGAGTTTATGAATTCCCTGAGGGCAGGAATTAGATGTGAGCAATTTTTTTGTGTGCTCAGCATTTCACTTAGTGCCTGAAATAGAGTTGAGTCTCCATCAATATTTATTGAATGAGTAGGAGATAAACACTTTTCACCAGGAGCAGAAATATGAATTCTGTTGTTAACAAAGGGAACGTGTCCTATTAGTTGTGACCCAGAATTAAAAGAATATAGATTTGTATGTTTGAAACTGATGCAGTTTCAAATATTTGAAGAATCTTCCTTTGCCATCTCTTTGGACTCCCATTTTCAACCATTAAGTATTCAGTCAGTTATCAAAGACAGTGTAATCGATTGGATAATGTTCTGGAGGCATTTGAAATGTTTTGTGATATGTTTGGTCATGAGTATAAGTTTCAAAATCGAATTTCTCTCTTGTGCCTAAATCAATCTTAAAACAAATTTATGTGTTTAGAGAAATACCTTAACAGCCTTAATGCGTTCAAATACTAATCGTTGATAACTCTTATTAAATGATTACTGTAAAGCAGGATAATAAATGTTTAATGGTTGAGGTTTAAAATAGAGAAGCTGTAAAACTTGCCTTCAAGAAACTGGCAATCAAATCGGGGAAACAGTAAGCCTGTGAAAAGTTAATTTCCAAGTTAATACTGTACAAACTGAGTCTGTGTGCTCTGAGGGAGCTGCTGGGTTGCACATGGACTAAAACCTCCACAGGACTTGGGAAGACGAAGTCATCAGTGAGCTTTACCAGCTCAGCATGGCCATCGATAGGGACACGGTCTCACTGGCCCTCAGCAATCTGCTTGTTTTCCTTCCTAAGAGGCAACATTTGTCTTTCTCTGGGGTTGTCTCCATGACCCCCACAGCTTCCTCCGTTCTCTGAGATTTCAGCCTAGACCTCACCTTGGAGCAAGACACACTTGACATTCACGTATCTTTTTCTTTTTTTTTTTTTATGAGCTAATACATATCTAGTTAAGAAAACTTTTTGTAACAATCCCAAATTCTCCTGGTTTGAAATACTTCAATGATGTTACCCACACACTAAATAGACTCTTCAAAGTCTTTCAAATACAGTGATTAACCTCCAGGTGATGAAAGATAATTTACTTGGAGGGAGAAAAGCCCCCTCTGTGCTTAACTCAAGGAGAAATTGCTTCTGCTTATCGTGAAGACAGGTCCCTTGCCCAGCTCCCTGTTCCTCCCTGGGAGCAGACATTGTTTTGAGGAGGTCCAGATGCACATGGCTAGGCTGGGGAGACTCTGCTGGGCTCCATCCTGGTGACAGTGGAATCACTCTTGGCCGAATCTGCGCAGTGCAGTCCCTGAAGATGTGAACACGCTGCACGAGGCTCTCCCTGGACAGACAAAATTTGCTAAAGCAGGAAATTCAGAAATGGAAGCAGAGTTCACAGAACAAGCAAATAAAGACTAGTGGGATGTGGGGATGACATACATACATACATACATATATATATGTGTGTATATATATATATATATATATATATATATTTAGGAAATCTAAATGTTTATCAAGGGAAAGAAGCTCAGTAACACCGGGACTGAAGTCAGGACTGCACATTCAGCAGCCTCGTTTTGCATTTTATCAGCCAGCATCTGAGGAGATGCTCACAGAGAGGTATCACTGGGATCAGTGGACTCTGTGCTGCAGCTGAGGGGCTGCACCCTGACAGCTGACTCAGGAACTTTAAATCTGCCCGAGTGATGGGACACGGACTTGGAGCATGGGAGCAAAGTTGTGTGATGTGCGACCCGACATGACAAGCTGCCCTTTTCTCATTCTCGGGCTTGATCAAGCCTATCAGACAGAGGGCACTGGGCAGAATTGTCTGTCTTCTGGGGGACGGATGTATTTTGGAAACTGTGTTGTAACCCAATGATCTTTATAGGATCAGGAAAGAGCTTACATAAATGGCTTCCCTGCCTGCCATCTGCCGGTCCGTGCTCACATTGGAGTCTCTGGTCCCTCCAGTTACTCCTGGTGCAAGGAGGAGTCATGGTGGCTGTTTACAACTTTCCAGGGAGATGGGAGACTCCACATATGTGTCATCTGGAATCCTCTGCACAGCTGTCCAAAGGAGATGACATTGTCCTCATTTACAGATGAGCAGACTGTGGTCAGAGGGATCAGCCACCTGAACAGGGCCGCACAGCTGATGCGTACACGAGCTAGGATTTGTGAACAGATCCTTCCCCTCCTACGGGCTCCCAGCATCCCCTTTGTTTAGCCAACATCTTCGGAAATAGCGACTTCATAAGCTGCTTCCATCTGTCTCCTGATGTCCACACTTTTATGCACATGTTGCCTTGGAAGATGGATATGGCAACTTGGGAAAAGGTGGTGGGTGTTTTCTGGATTGGTGAAAGCTCGACAAAGGAGGTGGAATGACCTGGGTGGTTAAACCCAAAGCAGAAGAGCTTATGGGGTTATTTAACTCTGCCCTTTGTGGGCAGACACGTTTGGTAGGGAGCAGGAAGGGATCGATTCTTGTGGTGCTCTTGGAAAATAGTGTTGAGTTCTGTCCTGGTCATTGAGTGCTAAGTTCCTGAAAGTTAGCTAGACACAAAATCCCTTCAGTCTTGTGGTGAAGGCTCTATACTTGCCAATAAGTCGTTTGGACTTTCAGTTTGCATATCTCAACAGAGAACAAGTGAATCCACCCTTCCTTCCCCCACCAAGATATTATGAAGCCAAAGGTACCAACTGTATACACTAAATCATATGGAGACCTGCATCCAAAATAAAAAAAATCCACACAAAGAAGATATGCCCCCTTATTGAGAATACAACGTATTATGTAGAAATTTGCTGTGGTTACGTAACCACTCAGGGAACAGTTTCATGTTCATTATCCAGATATCATAGCACTTCCCTGGTAACAGTCCTGGATCACTCCTGGCAACTGGCATGATAATTAACATTGCTGCCTTTGCCTCTCAAAGGTTTTCCAGTTTGGACCATAAATCATATTGTCATCTTGTTTATAAGATACTCACTTCTCTGTGTTTCAGCAAAGTTGTCTCCGTATTACTCTATTAAACTCTTTGTTTTCCTTCAGCCAGTGGCCTCTCACAATTTTCCGTTCACTGCTGCATGCTTGGATAGTGTCATTCCTCGGTATTTTCGTCTTCTGTCTTGCCCTGGCCCAGATCAGCTCAAGAGACAAAGACCGAGCCCTCACATACGTTTGCTTATTCTAACTGCATAATGTTGGAGTCCAGTATCTTTTTTCAATTAAGTCTTACATGGTCTCGTCTTAGTCTTTAAAACTATTTTATAGGCATTAAAGTAGTTCCAAGATCTTTGAATTAAAGTTACTAATCCAATTAAGAAAACTCCTAAGTTTTAGGATTCTGCAGGTTAAATGACTGGTTCCTAAAAGAAGTGAACCTATACCTTTAAAATATAATCAGGAAAAAATGAACATGGTCAGTAGAAACTTTCTGCTTTGAAAATGTTCGGAAATACATAGGCCTGAAATTACTTGTCACTAATCGAGCCTAGGAGGGTGTGACTTGGTAGAACCTTACAGGAGATCGGCAAGGCTGCCAGAGGCTGTGTGCCTGGGATGGAGAGGGAGCAGACTCGGGAAGGCTGTCTCTCTGTCCCTATGAGCTCGAACAGGCAGACAGACAGCCAGTTAATGGAGCTCCTGTAGACACAGAGAGAGGAGAATCCGAGGTGAAGACTTTGGGCTGTGAGTTTCCTGTTCGCTTGTATTGTTCCTTTTCTGAGGGGAGGTAATTAGGTGTCTTCATTGATTTCTGCTTGGAGGAGTTACGGGGGATTGAACCCGGGATCTCTTGGGTGCTGAGCGTGCGCTCTACCCCTGAGCTATATACCCTTCCCGCCTAGGGTTTCATGCTCATGTACAGGTGGCAGTTCTCATTCAGGAGGACACAGTCTGTGCCCACGTGGTACAAGTTGCTCCTGTTTGAATCAGCAACTTCATGTAAATCACATGCTTTAAACAGGGCACATTCCCATGAAGAAGGAAGGAACCACATGCGGCTGCTGGGACCCCACGTCTAGTCCTCCTGCTGTGTTTTAGCTGTGACTTTCCTTCTGCCAGCTGTTCAGTAAGGGAAGGGCCTGGGCTGCAGGGCCCGTGTTGCTGTGTCAGTGAGGACACACTGGGCCAGTCCCACCCCCAGCCTCACCTGGCCACCACGACCTCCGTGCACACACATGGGAATCTGGGTCATACGCTTGTCTTTAAAGCTCTCAGTGTCTCTCCAGTGGCAGTTGAACTCCAAATTCCTCACTATGAATTGCTGCCCTGGCCTGGCCTTCAACCAACCACCTGTCCCTTTGATCCCTTTGTGCCCAGACTAGCGTCACACCTCCCCTGGCCAACATTAGAGTCTCGGCATTAGCAGTCTCAGGCCACTCTCTCTGTCCCATGCTTGGCCTGGGGCCCCTTCCAACCCCACATCTGTCCTTCCCCAGAGCCCCTCCTTTCTGATTCTTGACTTCTCCTTGCTGTCCTTGGCCCCCATTGTCCTCATCATCACTGCGATTACTTGTTGGTCTGTGTCGTGTTTGATTCCTCACACTGGCCTTGAGGGTGTGGGCTGTGGGATCCCCAGGGCCCAGGACAGTCCCCGCAGCAGGTGATCAGTCAGTCCCTGACGATGGAGAGGACCCTGGCCAGCATTAAAGCCTTCGTCTCTAACACGGACCCTCCACTGTGTTTGGTTCCAGACCCACTGAAAGGAACATAGACTCTAATCTGATATACAGAACGCAGAGGTAATGGATTAGCTTGTTAAAGAAATACTGATGACCTGTTTACCAACAGGTGCATTTGTACTAATTTATACATTTATTATTAATTTATATATTTGCTATTTATAGACTAATTTACATATGTGAATCAAGAGGGATCTATGTTTTGATGATTAGCAGCCAAGTGGCAGGCACTTGCATTCACTGCCGTCGACTCTTACCGCGATACTGAATACTGGGTGTTGTCATCACCACTTTGAAAGGAGGAAACTGAGAGTGTGTGCTGGTAAACAATTGACTAAGTTCATACAGCCAGTAGATGGAAGTATTGAGCCATATATACATAGACCTCAATACCAGACGTATGTACATCACACACACGTATGTCCATCCATCTGTCTGTCTGTCTGCTTATCTTTGTATCTATCATCTACCTTTTATCTTTTATTAGAAATCGTAGGGAACAAACTTCAGTACATTAATGGCTCTTAAGCCACTTTTTACTTCATTTAATTGTACTTTAATTTACCCATTCTTAATAAATACCTAAATGAAATTAGCTTAACTTTGGAACCCTCTGCAGCACATTTTCATATCGCCAAAACAACGTGTGCAGTAAGGAGGGTCTGAAATCTAGGAATACACACAGAGATGGTCCTGATGGTGACTGACATCAATAAACTAGGAAACTGAAGCCCTCTGACTCACTGAGTGTCGTGTCTAAGGACTGTATCCATGAACTCCTTATTTGTGAAATGTCTGGCTGTTTGATCACCTTTTGATCACCTTTCAGCTTTTAATATATGCATGTTTGAGTGTTCATTATCATGTGAATTTCTACTAAATATAAATTATTAAAAGGGAAATCAAAGTAAATCATGAAATAAAACTTACAGTCCTCCTTTATTGGGGTGCACCTTGTGCAGGTCTCTCTAATCCTCACAGCAAAGCAGGTCTTTTGTGCACCGAGTTGTCCTACAGGATGAAGGTGTATTCTGGGTCTGAGTGGTCCAGCCCGGGGCTTCAAGCTGGACTAGGCAGAGCCACATCCCACACAAGCTCTACCCCCGCCGTCTTCCAGTCTGCCTTCAGCAAGGGTATCTCAAGGTGTCCTTTGGTTGCAAAAAAAAAAAAAAAAACTTATGATAGATTTTGATTCTAAGTAAGATTTTTTGTAAAGTTGGAAAATTAGAATTCCTTTCTGTCTTTGATGTCCGTTCTCATCAATTTAGACAGATATTTCTCTTCAGTGGTCTGGTCAATCATGAGATTGAACCGTTGAACATAGACTGACGCAGTAGGAAGAGGAAGACGAGGGAGTGGGTGGTCCATCCGGAAGCTCAGTGTTTGGTTTTCCAAGGTCAAAATCTTCTCAAAAATGCAGATACTTTCGTTCTTCTCATTAGGCACGTTTATTTATATCATGGGTCCTTTCACAGTACTCCCGTCTTCATGGTCACCATTAATGTAGGTAAACATGCAAAATAAAAGTTTTTGTATCATGAAACGTAATTCTTATAACAAGACACATTTTGTAGAATCCTCTGTAATCTATAACTCAGTGTGTTTTACCAACATAAGGAAAAAACAGCTTCTCCGTCATAGGTTTATAATAAGCTTGATGTGTTCTCATGTCTGTTTTTATTCTGAATTAGCAGTACCTTCTATTCATTTGTAGCTCTAACAATAATGAACGAGGGATCTCTCTCTCACACACTCACATTCATTGTGGGCAAGAAGGCCACTGACTTATGACTTGTTCAGTTCACTCAGGAGTGACAAATACTAGCTTGTGATGGACTGCATTTTAACAGAGCTTAAATAATGGAAGGGAAACCCTATGCATCTTATTATCCTGCCTGGTGAGGTTCGAACACCCCCTACCTAGCTATGGATGGAATAGCTCCTTGGCCATCTATTTAACAATTATTCCCGCTTTTGACCTCTTTGGAAAAGGAACAGGATGCTGGCTGAGGTTCAGAAGGCTCTGGAGCTTCCTGGTGTGACAGCAGGTCACACAGTCAGGGCCCATCGTCATCCTGCAGGACCTCTGTGAGGCTGTAGGGTGTGTTTCCAAGTGTCGTTTAGCTCCCCAACTAAAATAGCCTGCAATACATGGTGAGTTAGAGTCACACATATACGATATGCTGGGCACAGATTCTTCCCTTGTTTTCCCAGTGGGGGAAAAGTGTATTTGAGCATTTCTGGAAAGCTAAAAAGCTAAAAAAAAAAAAAAATACATTTGAGCATTTCTAGAAAGCTAAAAAGCTCTATGTCAACCTATCATAAAAGTGGTTTGGAGAGATGTTGGAGGCTCTCTGTGGATGGAGCAAACTGTGGGCCAGTCTGCTTGACATTACTCAGTACCCCCCACATGAGAAATCTGAGGGAGACTGGTCCGTGGACCAGGCTGTAGGCACGGGGTGGGGACCCTTGAGCCGCTAGCTCTGGTGGGCACCGTTGGAAGCGTCATCTCTGAAGTTGGGACGGACGCCTCCTGACAATATTCTTGTCTAATAAGCCCTTGGATTGTTGCCTTTTTCCTCCCACTCTCTCTTTCTGTGGCATCCCTGATGTCTCTAATAGCCGGAAGGAAAAGATTCATCTGGGCATCTGTCTTCCCCTCTTGTCTGTCCTCAGAGCCTCCTCATCTAGGTCCCGAGTAAACCTCGCTCACCATGTTGGTTTCCAAAGCGTTGCCCAGAATCCCAAGTCTAGTTTTGTTTTTTAACTTAGTTTTGTTGTTGCTGCTGCTTTTTGCTTTTCTGCTTGTTTTTGTTTTAGGGCGAGGTAATTAGGTTTATTTATTTATTTAAAAAATCATTACTATTATTTTTTAATAGAGATACTAGAGATTGAACCCAAGACCTTATGCATGCTAAGCAGACATTCTACCATTGAGCTATATCCTCTCCCATTTTTTGGCGGGTAGCAATTAGGTTTATTTACTTACTTATTTAAATGGCCATGCTAGGGATTGAACCCAGGACCCTGTGCATGCTAAGCATGTGATCTACCCCTGAGCTCTAGCCTCCGCCACCAAGTCCTATTCTTGAATGTTGTTTACTGATTTCTTTAGTGTTGTGTAATGGTGCGAGTGTACAGGCTCTGAGGTCAGACTGGAATCAGGACATAACTCACTCCCATCGCTAGTTGTGTGAACGTAGACAGATTCCTCAACCTCTGGGCTTCCGCATCTTCATCTATGAAACAGGAGGAGTAACACCGCGCCTCCCTCTGTGATTCCCGTGGGTTCAGTGAACGTGTGGATGGGAAGCATGTGGCGTGGGGCCTCACACCACACTATTAGTAGCACTCCAGAGAGATGTGCAACTATAGATCGGTCTTGAGCTGGAAGACATCAGCAGATCTCTACCTTTGCAGCGCCTCGCTTCCTGCTCATGACCTCCGAGATCCTAGAGACACTCACGATGTGGTTTTCATGCTGTTTGTCCCCAAGCTAGAGCAGACGTGGGTAGTCATGAGGGTGCTTGATAAACCTTGTGGACGCTGCCTCACCTCTCATCCGGGTGTGTCGGGAGCTGTAGCAGACACACCTGTCCTGCATCTTCTGTCCTGTTTTCCTCATTTTAGATGAGGTGTGTTGTTGTTTGGATGATGGTGATGATGGTTTTTTGTTTTCAGTACAATGATCAAACTAGTCTGGGTATGTGAAGCTGGATGCAGGACCTATTCTAAAATGATTCTGTCTTCTCTTCAGAATTAGACCTGCAGGCGGATATTATCTGTAGAAACAAATGTAGTTTTGTCATTGTTTCATATCATTGCTTTTGGGGTCTGCTTCAGTGAATAAGTCTCTTTGGGAGACTCACAGTGAACACAGATTCAAAAATACCCCGTTTTGCTTTACATTCCCCAAAACACAGCTCAGAGATGTGTGACCTCCTGTTTTCTGGAGCATCTTTCCAGGATATTAGAACATACTGAATAGTAAATATTTCTAACTTTCATCTCATACATTTTAATGCAATCCAGGGCTTTTTTTCCTTAATATCCGTTTCAAGTTAAAGCAAGTGATCAAACACTATGTTTGGCAGTTTATAAATTAAAATCAGTTCTTACTTAACTCTCTATTAATGTACCTCAGTGACTTAAGAACAATGTCATGGACTGTGGAGAAGAACACGTTACATGTGCAGTGTAGAATATTTGTCACATTTTTAGAGTGTGAAGTTAAGATAAATTGAAACATTTTGTGGTGACATCAAATATTGATCGAAATTCCATTGAATTTGGTTGAAAACTGGCAACAGCCTTCCTGGACAGAGTAGTCGTCAGTGCCACCTCCGCGTCAGCCTCTGAATCAGCGTCCGTGTTTCAGAGCTTAGGTGAGCCTGTGGGGGGTCTTATGCTTCACATTAATGGGTCATCTTGTACCAAACATATTTTCAGTTGTCCTGCTAATAACGTGGCTATGGGCACAACCTGACTGGATCTGGCAAAGCACAAGGCCAAGTGAATAGTCTCCCAGAACTAATCGTCCCTGAAATGTGTCCTTGTGGATACAGTTGTTGTGCATGTCTTTCCGTTAATTTTGAACATCAAAGGTTATTGTCCTATTACCCTAATTGCGCCATAAAATGAAGACACTTGCTCACTGAATGGAAAACTCTTAGCAATAGAGAAAAGAGTAAGAATCAAACGTAGTTATTAGAGTTTTTAAGGGTAAGTATTAGGGCACATCTGTGTCTGAAAGGGGGTCACCTTTATCATCCATAGACTCAAATGGGAAATTATGAAGAGAACACTTACAATGCTGTATATGAAATTCAGTTGAAAATCCATAACAAATTCCTGAATTCCTAATGAGCTTGGTGATTAAGTAAAGGTTTGCCACAATTTTGTCATTTCTAAGTCCCTAGTTAATCTAATCATGAAACCAGAAACCTTCCAGGCAATGAGTCCTTCTCAATACAATTCTCTCCTCTAAATGGATTCCCCAGAAACCAAGAAATGAGAAAATAAGAGTTGATCATCACATTTATGTGGTCACCATAGTAACAGGCATTGCTAAAGCTAATACAGAACACTCAGTTTAGAGTTTCAGCTCTTGTTTCAGTCTGCACAAATGAAAAACATTTTTAAAGCCCGTACTAAAAGCACATAAATGGTGTCAAAGTCGTGCTCACGGATCTAAGTAAAATCAAAGAATTTTGTTGTTTTCTACGCAAACAAACATGGTACTAGACTCCTATGTTCTGAATCACAGTCACATTTCACGTTTTTAATCTCATTTGCTCCCTCTCTTTCTGAAGGTTTTGAAAGAATATACAGATCAAGTGCTATATATGGCTTTAATGTCTATTGCAGACTTTTGCTGTCCATGTTTGATGGTATTAATGGCGTGGACCTAAGGGCTGCAGTAGTAGCTCAGGATGCTTCTGTGCGGCATCACGCTGGTGATGTCCTGTCGCTTAGAACTGGTGTGCTGCTTTCCACCCCGTGGCCGGGATCGTGAAGTCACTCATCAGGCCTCTCGTTCGTTCTTTGAGAGTCAGGTTTCCTTCGCACAGTCTGTTCGGAAGAAACACTGATCAGGCAAGACCCCAAGGAGTAGCAAGTGGGTGTTGAGACTCTTCTCCTTTCCTGTTGTTTCTAGAACCCAACTTTGTGTCATCCTACGACATCGGCAACTTCACCTACTTCTTCTTCCGAGAAAACGCCGTGGAGCATGACTGTGGGAAGACTGTGTTCTCCCGAGCCGCCCGCGTGTGCAAGAACGACATCGGGGGCCGGTTCCTGCTGGAGGACACGTGGACCACGTTCATGAAGGCCCGGCTCAACTGCTCGCGCCCCGGGGAGGTCCCTTTCTACTACAACGAACTGCAGGGCACTTTCTTCTTGCCCGAGCTGGATTTGATCTATGGCATCTTTACCACCAATGTGTACGTAACTGGAAATCATTTCTTCCCAGCTCTTCTGCTCTGTTCGAATGAATCTACTCTTCTCTGACCTTTGAGGTTTATAGGTTGCTTTAAAAGTTATCTCTTTGCAGGGAGGGTATAGCTCGGGGGTAGAGCGCATGCCTAGCATGCACCAGGTCCTAGGTTCAATCCCCTGTACCTCCATTCAATAAATCAATAAACCTAACTACCTCACCCCCCAAAAAAATTTTTTTTAAAGTCATCTCTTTTATTTTGCTGGACTAACATCCAAAACAGATTTTGAGTCTGAATTAAATGTTACAAAAAGTGATGTGATTTCTAAGACTGGTGTTAGGAAAACTAAGCTTATCAAAAAGTTTTGATCGATCCTTATGTAATGGCCACATCAAATTATCCTCTGTGAATTCTTCCTTCCTGATTTGCCAGTGAGTGTGCTCTGGGCATTTTTTGAAATGCTGGAACCTATTAGATGTCTTTTTTTTTTTTTTTTTCTATACACAAGTCATGCATCTTCGCATCATGAAAGCAGCAGCATCGCCAGGGGAGTCTGATCTTTGAGATAATGTAACTCTCCCCTGATCCCCTGCTCATGTATGAAATACACATTCTCACGTTCCCACAGCTACACTGCAAGCCATGGTTCTAGAAGATGCTAACTCAGGCATTTCTAAAATGACGATTCTACTTTTAAAATATTTTTGGAAAAAATAGTATAGTATTTTGTTTCTTGTGGGGAAAAACTCCTATCTTCCCAGCTGACACTCTCTGGGCTAGGCCAAGTGTATGAAGTTTCCTGACTTCGGTTCACTCTGTCTGGCGGAAGGTAGCATGACCCCACAGTTAACTTCCCTTCCTAGCTGATGTGCTGTGCTAAGACTCAACATGATCACACTCCGGCCCCCGGAATCACAGGTGGCCCTGATGCTCGGGGACCCTGAGCTCCACTTGCTTCAGCGCTGGCTGTGGGAATGGTGTGGGTGGTGCCGCGTGGGTTCTGCTTTGCATCACCTTTGAGAGCTCTCATCTGGTGACCTAACGGTTTGGACAAAAGCCAGATATTTGTATCCAAAGTAAAGGATCTGAATCAGGATGGGTTGCAAGTGCTGATAAAGTGGATGGGATGACCAGCCATCCTGGTTTGTCCCAGAGTGCCCAGGTTTTAGCCCTACAAAGAGCCCTGCATCCCAGGAAACCTCTCAGTCCTGGGTGAACCGGGACCGTCAGTCACCCTATGATGTCTCCTCTGCTTCTCAAGTCTTGTTAACTTACTCTTTCGTCTCTCCTGCATCAGAAGCCTGCCCGTGAATTGCATTTCCAAAGAGTCACTTTATCTGCATCTTACTTCCCTGTTACTCTTCCCACTGCTGAGCTTAAGTGTTAATATTCCCCTGATAATAACGTTCACTCCATGAGGAGTCTTCTTTCTGATGTGAAGTTAGAAAGAAAAGACTAAATGGATGGCTCCCTGCCCACCCCGACCCCACACGACAATCTTTACTGTAAACCTGGTTTTCAACCCCAGAGCTTATTTTCTCTCTAGGTAAGTTTCTTTAAAAAACAATCAATTTATTGTTTCTGAAGTTGATTTGCTTTCCCAAACCTTGTTGAAGAAATAGTGTGGGCTGCACAAGATGAATGTTCAGTGGCTCAGCTAACACCAATTTTACACACAATGGGAGCTTGGCTAGCTTAGCTGTTCATTCCCCCATCTCCGGGCAAAGTCAGACAATTTGAAAAGTTACAAAAGTTCTGTGTCTGGGCCATTCTGAGAGGGTGAATGGTCAATTTAGATACTCACAAAAATAAGTTGCAGACTTTTGCAGACTATTTGTTTAGTGTTACAAGTGCCCATTGTGCTGGAAATCACCCAACATAGAGCGTCTGTACCAGCAGAAGCAGGATTGCTGGAGCTTCCCTCTCTCTCAAATCCTTATTCTCACTAGGTCTTGGGAACAACTTTCTGATATATCTATCTCTAAACCCAAAACACCTCCCGCCTCTGCTCCCCGTTGTGTCTCAGCCTTACTCTTACCGTCCCAGGAGTGGTTGTGTTCTTGACAAGACTTGCTCCAAATTGAAAGAATGACAGTCCAAGGTCCCAGTTATGACCTGCCTCTGACTTGACAGCTGAAAATGCCCCAGCTAAGCTTTCTGGTGCTGATGCTCATAGGTTTGGTTTATCCCTTTGCACTGGGAGATGGGGATAAAGTTCATTGTTCTAGCTTGTTAGTATGTAATGCTCCCCCTGGACTGTCACCAAGCCAGGACCAAGGTGTGGTCACCTGGTCCCGGGGAAGAAGCCCCCCTGTACATCTCGCCGGTCACTGTTGCTCAGACAGAATCGTCTAGCTCTTACTCAAGTCCAGGCACGTGTCCGAAGGCTAATTCTTCCTTATACTTTTTGACTTCCTGTGTTTTTCTCTTCTGAGAATAATGTAAAAAAATGGAAAATTCACAGTATGAATAAGTTCATATTATTCGTTTATCACTTTACTCACCAGCAGTGGGGGTAACAGTGCTCCTCGCCAAACCCTCTTCTCTGTGCTCCAGCTTCTAGAAGGAGAACGCGTCCCTGCTCTCAAGGCTCTTACCTGCCCATGGGGGTGTTTTTAAATATTGTCCAGACAGAACTGTCACCGAGACAAATTCAAAAGGTTCCTCTTCAGAGCCAGCCCACCTGGGGTTGAAGTCCAATTCCCCCATTGAGTGGCTGGGTGACTCGGGGCAGGTGGGTCTGGGTCCCACTTTCCTCATCAGTGAATTTCCTTACCTTACGAAGACCGAGTGAACTGGAGTTTGCAAAGCCTTTAGAATGGTGTCTACCACCTGCCTATTCAGTGTTTCTCTGACAAGTATAAGGCAGCCATTTCCATTTTGGAGTTTCTTGACTTTTCCTTTGATTCAGGAAAAAACAATTGATGAGTAGATATAACATTGGCTTAGAGTATTAACATGAAATTTTGAAACCGTAGCTGAGCTCAAAACGCAGATTTCTTTAACAAAAAAACATGTATAGCTGTTTCCATGCCTTAGTAATAGGGCAGCAGACGCTGACAGCGCCTCATTCCCAGCCTTCAGTTCTGCACAGCTGGAATTCCCAACCATGGCTTCAAGTTCTCCTAGGTCAGTGCTGCACCAGATGTTTCTCCCTGACCCTTTGAATTTAAAATGCTTTGTAAATTGAAAAATATATACGTACAAAGGGTCTCTGACAGGCATTTCTTGCAAAATACTTTAAGTCAATTATTCTTTTAAAGGATAACAAACAATGGCAACTATCTTGGGCTTAAAAAAATTAGAGGTAGCAGCCTCGTTCCCCACTGCCCGCTGCAGTAACCGGGCAAGTGCGTGGGAAAGGAGCTGTGCTAGACTCGTGATGAGAGCCCCTCTGCTGGAGGAGAACGTTTTTTCCCTCCAGGAATTTTAAAGGCATGACATAGAGCTCTTCAAAATCCTTCGTCACTCCCGACGTGGCTGGGTGAATTAATCCCATCCGGCAAGATTACAAGTGTCATAACCACTAAGTACCCTTGTTTCTATCCCAAAGTGTTTGTTCCCATATGAAGAAGCCACAGGGGACACCACTCATTGGCTTCAGCTTTATCAGCTTTATCCTGGGGGTGGTCAGGAGACCGATCTCGAGTCTTCCCCTAGAAGGCATTTCCTCTGCATCCCAGGGTCTGCGAGGAGGACCATGGTCCCCGGGGGTGCTCTCTGACCTGCCTTCTCCTTTCTCCTCATTTGCTTCCAGGAATAGCATTGCTGCCTCGGCTGTGTGTGTCTTCAACCTGAGTGCCATCTCACAGGCCTTTAATGGACCTTTCAAGTACCAGGAGAACTCGCGGTCTGCCTGGCTGCCATATCCCAACCCCAACCCCAACTTCCAGGTAATTCTGGGGACAAAGGGGCACTCCTCCATGGTCAGCCCTTCAGCTAGCATGTGGAGAACTTGTGTAGCCAGACTGGCTGGGATAATTTAAACTCCCGGTGCATGCAGCATGCAGCTGTGAGCTGCTGCCCCCCTCACCCCTTGTGGACGGTCCCACACTCAGCTTGCCTCATGTAAATAGACCGAGGCCTTTTGTCCACTGAGGCGCCTGGACCGAGAAAGGGCCTTTTGTCAGCTGTGAGGCCAGTGGCTGCACTGAAAAAGGCTAGCATAATGCAGCAGGTTGGGAATCCGAGCTTCAATTAGGACTAATGATGCTGGACTCCGTGTCCTCAGACGCTCTGATTCCTGATGAATGACACTGTAATGAGCGGGGTCCAGGGCACAGAGCAGTGGAGGTGAAAAAACAGAATCTGAGCTCTCACTGGCGAATGTGGTGAGGTTTCCTGTTGGGGTGAACGAGATGCGATGGGGCAGCTAGGGGTAAAGAAGAGCAGATGGCGGCTATTCAGTCATAAATCGCAGAGCTGCAGCACGTTCAGGCTGTCAGGGGCTCTGTGCATCATCGACTACCATCTACGCGTGTTTAGAAGAAGCTGAGACGCAAAGAGATTAAGCAGTTTACTCGTGTGTGGTCGGTCAGCAGATGTATTAGTGAGCCCAGGCTGCTGCAACAAAATAGCACAGTTCTGGAGGCTAGAGGTCCATGATCAAGGTTCCGGCCAATTCAGTTTCTGGTGAGAACTGCCTTCCTTGCTTGTGGAGGGCCACCTTCTCACTGTATCCTCATGAGGCTTTCCCCCAATGAGCAAGGAGAGACGCTAATCCTAAGAGGTCAGGGCCCCACCCTTATGACCTCATTTAACCTCAGGTACTTCCTTAGAGGCTCCATCTCCAAATACAGCCACCCTAAAGGTGAGGGTTTCAACATACGAATCTTGGGGAGACACAGGCATTCGTGCGTCACAGCAGGCTTCCCTTGAGGGCCCTCCTTCTGAGAAGAACTTTCATAGCGTCATCGCCACCATCATCATCATCATCACCATCAAATGTAAGTTTTAGCACCACCACATTCCCAACCCTGGGTCAGTGCTTCACACGCTCCAGGCTGCATTCTGACAATGGTGCCTTGACTGGTGACTACTTCTCCCACAGATGCAGAAGGACATTGAGCCTAAGAGCACATAACTCGGGCCAAGGACACTAGCTGATTAGTGGCCGAGCTGGGACCCCAACCCCAGTTCTCAGACGCAAAACCCTAACCTCTTCCAACCAGAAGCACTTTAGTTACCATAACTAGTCACTGCTCAAACTGGGTCCTGTAGCCAGGCCTCCACACTCTGGTTGGTTTATCATCCTAACACATAAAATCTCTGGCTTGTGAGAAAGCTGGGAGCATGGAAAAGTTCAGTTATTTTACACTTTATTGGACTTCGGCCAGGGCTATTCAGTTCTAACTGTTTTGATTTTTTTTTTTCCCCTGAAGACCATGGGGTTGGGAATTGGGAGGGGTTACTGCTTTACCTGAGCGAATTGCTTGGCCTCTCCCATCTCATGTTCTCATCAGTAAAGTGAGGAAGGGGGGCTATTTTAGGAATATCTGTTTTATGTGCTTTGTCTTAGTTTCTCCTCTCAGCAGTTCTATAAAATGGGGCATCATTAGCCCTGCTTATAAGTCAGGAAACTGTGTGATCAGATTTATATTTATTATCCAAGTCTTACTAGGAAGAAAGTTCAGTGCTGGACAAAGCAGTTCAGGCAAGCCAACAGCTGAGTGGGAGCGAGATGTGAAGCAGTCACGTTTCCTGCTGACATGTGCGGTTCATGTAATTATTAGCTGAACACCAGCTCTCTTTCCCCTTTGTTGAGTCTCTGTATCTCAGCCTACCCGGGTCCCTGAATCTTGGGGTAAAATTTAACTGTTTAAGAAGGTTCGTTGTAAGGATAGACTAGGAGTTTGGGATTAATAGATACATATTACGTATAAAACAGATAAACAACAAGGACCTACCATATAGCACAGGGAACTATATTCAATTTCTTATAATAACATATAATGGAAAATAATCTGAAATATATACGTGTATTTATAAATGGATCACTTTGCTGTACACATGAAACTAACCTTATAAATTGACTACACTTCAATAAAAAAAATAAGAATTAAAAAGAAAGCCCGTTGTAAAATCCTGAAGGTTAAAAAGCAATTAACAAAGGTGCTCGCTCTATTTATAGTGTTCTTTTAGCGTCTTGATGTTTCTATTGCAAAAGTCTTCACAGTGAACAGTAATTTAATAAACTTTGCGATGCCTGACCTCCTCCAGGCAGTGGATAACTTTCAGCCTGGGTGTATTTGTCTCACACAGCAAATCCCCTCATTTCCTACGGCCACAGCCATCTGGTCTTACAATGCCAGCGTCACACTGAAGGGCTTACTCACGTTTGTGAGCTGGGAGTCGGGCCCTGCAGTGGAATCAGTGAATCCCTCAGGATGTGGCGTGCATTTCAGACAGGAAGCTTGCTCAGCTGAGCTTGTCTTCTTCGGGTAGAATTTAAGATTTCCTTGGAAGCTAAGTTGTGGATTATGGTGATTCTTTCTATAACTCCTGGTGCAAATAGGTACCAAGTGTTTTCTTTTTGTTTAGCATATTTGATAACCTTGCTAACATAAGGCGACCCTACTGACTTCCGTGAGACCGTCTAGGCTGGAAAAGAGTGGGAATGTGTTTTCAATTAAGGATCCCTCCACTGGTTCTGTTTAAAGGGCTTTATGTTTGCAATAACCAACAATGGAAAGTGCTTTGATTCTTTTTTATTATTGTTTGCCTACTAACATTTGGAATTCTATGCAGTTCTTGCATACTAGGAGCAGCTAATTAATTATCGGAGCAGATATGTGATTCAGGTTCAGGAAGAAGAAAGGGTTAAGAGGAACAGTGCATCATTTTTTCAAGATTTAACGCAGAAATCTCTATTGAAAACAATAACAAAACAGAATAAAACCCATTAATTTTGTCAGTTACAATATAGCAACCACGGTAGCAGGTGCTGTAAAAGTCTGCCCTGTTAAAGGCTGCAGTCCCCCAAAGTCGTCCAGACTTTCTTGTCTCACCCAGCAGGACAACCGTCCGTCACTATCGGAAAACATTATCCAGACCCAGCAGCACGGCTGCCGTGGGACAGACTCTGGAGTTTTCTGTGCAGTTTTGATTAGTGCGAATCAGAAATGATGGAGCTGAAATGGAAAATAGACCCTTAGACGTGGTCAAGCAGATGAGGAAGCCATTGCTGGAAGGCCGAATGAAGGGGCTTGGCCGAGTTATCCGCACCATCTGGTGTGCAGTGTGTGTTTGTAGCAAGACAGGAGGAAGGTGCCGTCACAGTTGGCGCTCCCAGTGTGAGGCTGTGACCGCAGATTTGCCACCTAGCTCGCTGGTGGTCTAGGACAAGGGTGGATCAGTGGTCCCTGAAACAAGCAAACAAGAATGCAAGTCTCACTGTCCAAGAATTAGTAGAAGTATTGATCCTATGATTTTCAGAGGCGTTAGCAAGACACCGTTATGGATTGTGAGCCACACGAGCACGATGGCTATGTTTTTACTATTTTTATTGTTTTCCTCTCGCCCAGAGTCCCCAGGGTGTCACACAGACACTGCGGGAGCCCACTGTACAAGGCACAGCTAGAGAATTTGCAGCCCATTAGAGAGCAAGGTGGGTTCCTTGTGAGCTAATGAATGTACGCTATAAATTTAAATAGCCTTCAAAATATTTGAAAAAGAGTCCTTGGGTGAGATGTTCATCATAAGCTGGTTAGAGAAACCAGGCCATCATAAAGTATACTTTAAAACCAGTCCTTGGCTGGCAATTTTGTCACTCAGTTCCAACCTATAGGGTTTTTTCTCACAACACCAAGCAATTCTCCAACACCAGCTGTGCGTCCTATGATTCCACTCAGTTCTGACACTGTTTCCCCAGAGACAGCATCAGATCCCACAGGTTAAGGGCTCAGTCCTGCAAGACTCTCCCTGACCCTCACTTCAGATGTTAGCTTCAAGTCCAGGTTGGCACCCATGCTTCTGCCCTATGGTTCCGATGACCCCCCTCTTTAATTTCATTAATTGGCTCATGGAACTCAGAAACATTTTACTTACTAGATCGCTGGTTTGTTATAAGGGAAATAACTCAGAAACAGCCAGATGGAAGAGATGCAAAGGTCAAGGTCTGGGGAAAGAGCATGGAGCTCTCTCTGAGCTGGACACACTCCCTGAATTTCCATGTGTTCACCAACCTGGCAGCTCACAGCTCCGTCCTTCTGGTTTTCCTGGAGGCTTTGTTACACAGGCAAGATCGATTCAATCATTGACCATTGGAGATGGATTCAACCACTAGCACCTTTCTCCCCCCTGGATGTCAGGGTACTGGGACTGAAAGTTCCAGCCCTCTAATCACATGGTTGGGTCCCCTGGAAACCAGCCCCGATCCTTAGGTGCTTTCCAAAAGTCGCCTCATTGCCGTAACAAAAGACATCTTTACTACTGTCATCACTTAGGAAATTTCAAGGGTTTTAAGAGCTCGGTGACAGAACAGGGATGAAGACCAAATATTTATTTCTTATTACAAATCACAACATCACAGTGACAGTTGAGGTTGCTGACTTAAAGACAGGGGGTCCAGGAGTGAAAACCACAAGGGGTCTTGCCAGGCAGTCCCGGCCCACCCAGGCCTCCAAGTATCCCAGGTCCCCAGTGTCCTTAAGAGCAGCCAGAGGTCCTCAGTTTTATATTATGTCTCCTGATTTCTATGATGTCAATTTAAAAAAAACAAAAAACACTGTGCGTAGAAAGCAAAACCCATGTCCAAAACTTCACCCAGCAGGCAGACTGCTGAATGCCACCTGGGCCTGAAATACTGCTGCTGGCTCCAGGACGAGGAAACAGCCAAACACTGTCGGCCTCAGAACTAGAACTCACCTGGATCGGCTTCAGACCAAGTCTGGTAGAGCTTCCACTTCGTAACACATTTGTTAACAGGCAGTGCTCTGTCTGCCAAGTGTTACTATTAAATATGTTAATGACATTAAATCTCCTGACACAGCCCACCCCACCCCCCGACACAACTGCCGTGTGTTCATCCATTGATTCCTTCCTGTCTTTATCTATTCATTCATTCCCTTTAGCCTCTGTGGCTCAATGGACCATAGAATTGCTGCTTCCATGAGGACACACTGACCATTTACTGTTGTTTGAATGGTTTCTCTGTGCCAGGCGCACAGCCTTGCTCCTCGGCATGTGCAAGCACGTGTGATTCATGTACAGATGCTCTCCACTGAGAGTCCCCGTTGGCCTCACAGCCGCCCTGCGCAGTGAGCAGGGGAGGTATTTTCTAGACACTTGATGGGTCAAGAGACAGGCTGAGAGGCAGGGCCTCACCTGAGGCCACGTGGCTCCGGGTCACAGAGCCGCATCCTTCGTCTTCACCTGACCTTCCCACTGCCTGGCACCCAGGCCGCCCCTGCCAGGATGTGACATTAAACCGAGCACTGGACCAGTTTCAGAATGCATTTCGCTGCAAGAGTCTTTGATTCGACAGTCGTGCTGTCGTTTCCTGGCGTGGGAGGCACTGTACCCAGTGCGTCAGGAGTACCGGCTGAAACAGTACCGGCTGTTTCACAAAAGCCTTTTCCATCTACTTCTGCACCTCTAACCGATTATAAGAGCAAGTACTGGAAATGACATGTTATAAAAGGAGTTTCAGATGCTATGGACAGGGAATTCGTTTCCACTAAACCTACTTAGATGAAGCTCTGAGGATCAGCCTTTATTGGTACCAGGACTTAAAGTCTATGAAAGAAATGGGAGCGGTTGGTGCGAATTTTCTGATTCTGCACTCTGCCCCAGGAAAGCTCGGCTGGCTTTCCTATCCCCCTTTTTACCTCATCTTTGCCCAAAACCATCCTGTGGAACACCTGCCAGCCTCCCTACAACGCAGCTCTGAATTGAATTCTCAGCAATTCCCAGGCCTGATTTCCCCTGTGTCTCCCAGATTTCTCTTCATGCTACTTCTGACCCGAGACGCCCCCTCCTGCCCATTTCCTTCTGATTTCTTCCTCCCCCCGCCACCTCCCTTCCTCCCTCACTTCGTCTGTCTCCTTAGCCCCCTCTCTTCTTGCAAATTCATCATTGTTGGGGAAGAAGACATTTCTCTCTCTCCTTCTTGGTTCTTCTGACCAGTCGAAGAATTAAATTGACATGAGAAAGATTAACAGGGGAAAAGCAAACAAATTTTAATAACACGTATGCATTGGAGAGACCAGGAAAACCAGTTAACTCCCCCAAATGACTGAAGCCCTCACCTCAAATTCACCTTCAGCTAAAGATAAAAGAGGACCTTGCGGGTAGCAGTTTGGGTCTTCAAAGGGGAAGAAGGCAATTGACCCAGAGATAGAAAAGCAAATGTTTGGTAAATAAATGCTTGCTGGCCCAGGAGGAGACAGTGAGACACAGCGTGGACCCTGATCCCTGGGCCCTGCCGAGTTTCCCTACCACCCTCAGGCCGTATTCTTTGTAGATGTTTCTGGACGTACTCTATTCCAGGAGCAGACCCTCTACCTCATTTTTTTTTCTTTAAGCAGTTAAGGGGAAGGTCAAAGTTTTTTCCTGAATCTCTTCAGCCTTCATTGTTTTCAGCTAGAAATAACTCGCATGCCCGAGAGACATTTCAGAGTGTCAAGTTTTGCTCCCCTACACCGTGTTAGTTCTCAGATGCTAGACTCTAAACAAATTTTTTTGTTTCTTCTAGCTTAGAATATGAGCACAGAGCAGTGAGCCCAGCTTAGTGTTTTGCAGCCCACGTGAAAGGCAGCAGAGCAAGGCTGCATGGCTTACAGATTACCATGACCTCGTTCTATCTCCTTGGAGTCCAGACCTTACTTAAAGACCTGCCATTCGTTCCAAGGAAAACTAGTAAATCTACGTGATGCGTTGGCTGCCTTTCCAGTGTGCGAACCTGGTTTATCTGACAGATAGAATAGCCTGCATTTAGCCAGACAGCTCTCAAGGGGCTCAACAGGTGCTGAGGAGACTGTTTAAATTCAAGTTAGCAATGGCTTCTACTTTCGTTTTTTAAACTTCTGATCATTCTTTTATGATGGAGTCAAGAGACTCTCCAAATATAGTGAGTTCAGATCTGCAATAAGAGAGACTCCAATGACAGGAGCTTTCAAGGGAAATGGAGAAGCAGGCATGTTTGTGCACTCCAGTCATTAAGATTCCAAGTCAGCCTCCAGCCGGGGTGGCCACGGTCAACTGTGGGTGTGCAGGGGGCTGGCTCTGGTGACGGCCTGTCTTCCTCTGCAGTGTGGCACCATGGACCAGGGCCTGTACGTGAACCTGACGGAAAGGAACCTGCAGGATGCTCAGAAGTTCATTCTGATGCATGAGGTGGTACAGCCAGTGACCGCAGTGCCCGCCTTCATGGAGGACAACAGCCGCTTCTCCCACGTGGCTGTCGACGTGGTGCAGGGCAGGGACGCGCTGGTCCACATCATCTATTTGGCCACAGGTAGGAGCTTGCCCTTCCTTGGAGAAGTCTTTGACCATCGTCTGATTTCACTTTTTACATTCCAAACACTCGATCATGCTTTGGGTCTGTCCTCTTTCCTCCAAGCCGCAAAGCCCATCGGGCTCCCTCATCTTCAACATCCTCTGGAAATAATTTCATTCTCTTTTTTAAACTGTGTTAGTCATAATTTTAATTGGAAAGGCAGTGCCTGACTTCTTAACTATTGTTTCTTAACCACACGTAAGTCTTTTCTTGGCAAGACCCTTTTCATTTGGATAATTTAAGACAGTGAAATTTGTTAGAGGAGCTCGCTGGGTGAAATTCTATCCTGGGATTATCATATGATTTCCGATTGGTTTAAAAACAGTGTTCACAGCAAGAAATTCCTATTGTAGGACGGTATGGAGAAGCATTCCGAAGAATATGTCTATGGGCATAAATAACAAAATATTTTATAGAAAACACAGGAAACAATGCTGACCCAATTATCAGTGACAACTAGACCCATCTGGTTTCCATAGTAACTCGCCTGTTGAAGGCAGGTGCCATCTTAGTTCATTATAGGAACAGCACTGGGTGTCTGAGGCCAGCCTCATGGCTGTGTCTTAGTTTCACAAACTTGCCCAGCTTTTTCTTGCCTTCAGGTCCTCCCCTACAGAGCTCCCTCTTTGTGAAGTCCACCTCACCTCCACGTCCTCTGTCCAGTGTTTGGTGTAATTGGCACCTTTGCATAGAATACAATTTTCATTGTTGTTAATAATATCTTATATCCATCAGCTGGTTAATTTTATTGATGAAATTACTGAGATTTACTAAGGTTTTCCTATCTTGTGGTCCATCTGAGCACTGATGAGTAAGATGGTGAACAGACAGGCAGTTTGGCTCTGCTGAACCTTACAGGCCAGTGGGGACAACCGATAAGAAGCCAGCACTAAGAAAACTCTGAGAGAGGAGATGACAAGCTTATGCAGTGGGTGTGAATAGAGGGAGGTGGCAGGGAGAGCCAGGGAGCCTCCTGTGCTTGGCCAGGCAAGGTTGGACTCTCCTAGGAGGTGATGGTTAAGCTGAGAGCTGATTTCGGAGGAACAGCTGGCCTTACACGAGGAGGGAAGCAGCCAGGGTGCCAGAGGCAGGAGTGGGCAGCTGTGGCCGGGGCCGCTGTGTGGTCAGGTCAAGTCAGGACCGAAACGTAACCACTGAATCACCAAAGGAGGCCACTGGTGCCTCCAAAGTTCCATTTGAGGGAAGAGTAGGGGGACAGGGAGGGAGCACAGAGGAAGCTGGGTGGAAATAGCTACTATGAGCAAGGCTTCCAGAGGTATTCGGGGAAGACCTGGAGAAGATGGACCTGGTTGCCTTGGGGACGGAACTTCAAGTCTGTTGTTTGTTTTAAGAGCAGACAAGGAATTACCATCACAGTGTCTGTCTTGCTCACTAGAGAGCAGAGGAACCAGGACTCTTTTCCTGCCATTTTTATCCTAATGCCCCACAGCAGTGAGCCTACCATGTGATGGGTTGAGGAATGAATGAAACGGACCTTTCCAAAGTTTTTCCTAGTTTTTTCTCTTTTTTCCCATAAATGTTCTGGTTGATGTGCAGAGAATAGAGTCCTGTTGGAATTCTAAGAGGCTGTTGAGTTCCTCATCAGTACTTGGAGGGGGGATGGTGAGGGGGATGGGCTGGCCCTGAGCAGGGTCTGGGCAGGTCAGTGCAGAGCAGCCTGCGGCCTCAACCTGAGAATTCTGAGCTAGTCCTACTACCAAGGCCTTGGGAAGGTCACGTTTGTTTCCATTGTGTTTATGAGGATTTATAGTGAGCTTCTGATGATTTCTGGTGACCCTGTCCTTCTACTTTAATTTTGACAATTATCTCAGTCAGCTCAGGCTGCTGTAATGAAGTACCACGGACTGGGCACCTCAAACAAGAGACATTTATTCCGTGCAGTTTTGGAGGCTGGAAAGTCCAAGCTCAAGGTGCCAGCCGGTTTGTTTCCTGGTGAGGGCTCTGTTCGTGGTTTGCAGATGGCCGTCTTCTTGCTGTGTCCTCACACTGGTCCTCTCTCTCCTGTCTCTTCTTATAAGGGCACCGATCCCATCATGGGGCTCCATCCTCTTGACCTGGTCACCTCCCAAAGTCCTGACCTCCAAATGTCATTGCTTTGATGATTAGGGCTTTGACATGACATTTGGGAGGACACACACTCAGTCCACAGCAATGAGCAACTTGTTCTATTACTATTTAAAACATGCCCACTGGATTAAAATATTTGATGATTTCTATTGCAAACAACATGTTCAAACAGAATCTAAATCAAAATAAAACAGACCAATTTATGGAAATGTAGTTTGGTGCAGCCATTATGGAAAACAGTATGGAGATTCCTTAAAAAACTAAAAATAGACTTACCATATACTCCAGCAATCCCACTCTTGGGCATATATCTGGAGGGAATTCTAATTTGAAAAGATACATGCACCTCAGTGTTCATAGAAGCACTATTTGTAACAGCCAAGACATGCAAGCAACCTAAATGTCTGTCTATGGATGAGTGGATAAAGAAGTTGTGGTGTAATTATACAATGGAATACTACTCAGTTGTAAGAAAGAACAAAATAATGCCATCTGCAGCAACGTATATGGACCTGGAGATCATCATTCTAAGTGAAGTAAACCAGAAGGAGAAAGAAAAAAACCGTATATCACTTATATGTGGAATCTAAAAAGATACAGGTGAACTTATATATAAAACAGGAACAGACTCATAAACATAGAAAACAAACTTATGGTCACCAGAGGGGAGGCGGGTAGGGAGGGATAAATTTGGAGTTCAAGATTTGTAGATACTGACTACGATATATAAAGTAGATAAATAACAAGTTTATACTGTAGAGCACAGGGAACTATGTTCGATATCTTGTAGTAACCCTATAATGAAAAGTAATATGAAGACGAATACATGTATGTTCATGTATGACTGAAGCATTGTGCTGCCCACCAGAAATGGACACAACATGGTAAAAAAACAAATATACTTCAATAAATGAATGAATGAATAAATAAATAATAAATAAATAAAGCAGACCAACTTAGATAAATGAAAGATCTGAGGTGAAATTATGGTCAAGGTCTGTGGCCTTTAGGCTGTGCAGCCTTCCGGAAACATGCTTGCCCGGGTCAGTTCTGCGTGCGTTCATGACTGGGCTCCTGCCCTTCCCTCACGTCCCCCTCTCCCACCCCTTCCTTCGCTCAGGCTGCAGGAGCTTCCTGGCCCTCTGATCCTGTCTCTATGTTTGCAGATCTGATTCTGATAATGGTATACCACAAGCCCTCCAGCAAACATGCCCTACCCAGATTCACTTTTTTGTTCTGCAGACCTGATTTTTTGCCTTTGTGTTAGTCCACTGCCTATGGACAAATTCAGTCATGGCATATACAGCAAGATGCTACTAACTCAGATCCCACGCTGGGGTTACAGGAGAAGACGCCACGCATGGAACTCTTCTGCAGTTTCCACGCCTCGCAAGTCAGGTTGTTAAACTCAAGGCGAAGGGGAGTTTGCAGTGAGTGAAGATCCCTTCAGGGAAACAACCGTGGGTACATGGCGTCCTAAAGAGAGC
Source organism: Camelus ferus (assembly GCF_009834535.1). Taxonomy (NCBI): domain Eukaryota; kingdom Metazoa; phylum Chordata; class Mammalia; order Artiodactyla; family Camelidae; genus Camelus; species Camelus ferus. The sequence continues at coordinate 6,388,372 of NC_045698.1, read as the reverse complement.
CCTGACCCCAGCCCTATTCAAAGACTTGGGGCAAACGCACAGAGGGTTATCCTGGTGGCTGGATATGTAGATGGTGTTTAAGTTTGTTTAGACTAGCTTGATGGTTCTAACTTGAGGACCTCTATAAATTACAAATTCCATGTCACATCCAGGTTCTAGATCTTTTCATTTATCTCTTATAGCACTGATTAATACTTCTTGAAGGAAATATCTTCTTTTGCAAGTTTTAATTCAGAATAAGATTTAGCTTTAAAGGATATCATTTTTAATGATCCAGCAGACAGATTTCTCCTTTACATCTAAGGCATTGAAATGTGAAAATGGAATATTAGAAAAACTATCCCAAAAAATGCAGATCCATTTTAGCTAAACCTGCTAAGCACTGAACAACTCCCGAGAAGTAACGGTGACAAAGATTACAGAATGTGACTTTTAAAATTCAAAATTCAGTATGGCCTTCTGTTTACATCTGGCTCTGGTAGAGTTCCATCAAGGCAAACCTTGGAGACATTTCTTAGGAAAGCTGGTATTGAGCACACGTGGCTGCATCCTTACCGTCCAATTGCACACGCTGTAAGCACTCAGCTGGTAGAGCATGGGTGTAACGTCCACAAGCAATGAAGCCAGGATACTTCCTTCTGTGCTAATTAAATCAGTTTGAGAGCTTGGGTTTGGGAATCCGGTTTGGTTATACCTTTATTTTATCTCACCTGGACTTTACTTGAATAAACACAAATTGGAGAACACCTGCCAATGGCCATTTGAAAGCTGGTTAATTTTATTTGTCAGTATGATCTAAAAATCGAAGTGAAGTAGACTTCCGATACTGGTGAGGTTCACGGTGCTTCTTGCAGCTCGAATGGCACTTCCCTGCTGGCCGTCACCCCGCTGAGTCGAACTGCCTTTCCCAGACACCTTCTGGGTCCTTCTCCCTGCTACTCCCATCTCTCTCCTCGGAAATCCAGCCAGGGTGAGGCGTATTGTCTGGTCTATGACTGTGCTGATACTTTGTAAGTTATTCCTTTGAAGGTCTTCTCAGGGCAGGAGGCAAAATGGCAAATGGTAACTCCTTTTCCGAGTGGAGTTCTGTAAGTGACGGAATCTTATATGCAAATAGTTGCTCAGTTCTCTCTACAAAGATAGGATCAGCATCGCAGGGGATCTTGGTTTGTGGAACACCATCTCCTCTGGCTCCTCACCTCCCTCTGTGGTCCTCCTCTGCTTCCTTCCTCCATGTAGTCTGCCTGCCCCTCCCGTGAGGCTGTTGCTCTGCTCTGCCCTTGCTATGGCTGTTCTAATTCTCTGTTGCCTCCCTGGAAATACCATTCAGCTTCAAGGCTTCTACTGTTCTTTCTAGGATGAAATATATTACTTTATTTTCACTTGGCTTCCATTCCAGTGCATTACAGATCTGCTGCTTCTCTGGTCTTCTCTCTCGCTCTTACTCAGATACCCCATCCTGTAGGCTTGAACCCTCTGCCACCTCTACTAACCATTTATTTCAATTGTTCCATGAATACTTATTCCCTTAATTCAAACCTTTATTATTTCTAAAGTACCATTTTAGACCAGTGTTGGTTCAACGAGAACATGGATAAGACTCACCTGGAGGGCATGTGCAATACAGGGTCCAAAACCCAAAATCATGAGATGCTGAGTCAGTCCGGAGAGTGGTTGTTCCTAACAGGATCCCAGGTCAACTCAGTGCTGGGCATTTCTGGACCATATTCAAGTAGGGCTGCTCCAGAGGAAATAATGATTTTTTTTTAACGTAGAATCGTCTCCGTGTAATGAATGTACCTTGCCTCTCCCTGTGGTTGAGCCCTGACATCATTGTGATTGATTTCTAATCATTTGTGATGCAGACATAAAGTCTGTTTACCCACCCTGGGCCCAGCAGACATGTTTACAATTCATCTCAGTCGTTGATGGTGTGATTTGCTAACTAGTTAGCCAAACAGGTGTGACTTGATTTGAAAGAAAATGTTTTAAGGCGCAGCAAGCCAATACAGAGTGATTAAAATATATCAGGCTAAAAAAAAAAGCGTCAGAAATTATAGCTAATGGAGCTTGGTGGTCTGGGCAGGGGCAGGCAGAGGTATCGAGGATGATTGCCCTGAAACAAAAGAATTGTGTCTGCACATTTCAAACACACCATGTTTGAGGAATATTGACTCAGAATAAATGAACACTAGATGTAGTCAGGTTATGTTTTAAATGGCAAAAATAAAGAATTATTTAGGCATTCAGGAGGGAAAATATCTCCAAATGGAAAAAATAAAATTAGGTGGTCCCAGAATACTCCCCAGGTGCATAAATCCATGAAACGTGGACTAAAATATTCTGAAAAAAAGAAAATATGAATCAAGAGTATTATATTCAACCAGAAATAAGGAGAACAGGCAAACATTCCCCAAAATGAAAATCTCAGGCAGTAGAACAAATAGCAGGGGTGTCTTTTACAAACACAAAACAAGACTAATCACTGGCGAGATTCAGTCAACAAACGATGAAGAAGCTTTGAGAAAGAAAGGAAAACAAAACAAAACAATAGTGGAACACTCAATACCAGATTTCAGGTAAAACAATGTATATAAAAATTGGAGGGAAATTGAATGTGACTCAAGCATTTTATTCTAGGCTAATCTTCCCTTCAAAGAGAAAAGTACATGGAGAATTTAGGGCTATAGTGTCTGTGATTTCTTACTTTCAAAAGAGAAAACCTTGATTTCTGGTCAAAGAAGAAAATCAGAATAGAAATCTCAGGAAAGAAGCCATGGAAAAGGGATGGGTGGCGAGCTGAGTATCCGTGCTAATTTCAGATGAAAGAAGAATTAAGGCGTCCCACAGAACAGGAAGGGCTCTGCGAGCTGGTGGAGCAAAGTGTGCCGGGAAAACTTAAAGACGGTACACGGACTGGACGTGTCTTCAGCACTTCCTCAGGTTTTCTGGGCCTTCCTTGCTCCTGGACCCTCAGCCGTTTCCTCTGTCTCAGCTGCCACCTGGGCTGACAGATTCCTAGGCAGGACCAGCGTCTTCCAATTGATGCCAACTCCTGGTGGCCAGGCCCTCCTGCCACTTCTGGATGTGGATAAGACCTCACATCGCTGGCCTGGGATGTAGCTTCTCAAGCAGATGCTAAAGGGTCCGGGAGGTGCAACCCGGAAGTGCAGGGGGTTGTGCGACCTGTGAGGCGAGCTTCAGCCAACGCGAGGCGGGACATGGGAAGGAACCAGCTAATAAATTTCCTTTTTTTTTTTTTTTTTTTTTTTCCCCTCCGATGGGCTGTTGAGGACAAGGTTCTCCAGGGAGCCAAGCAGATGTCTCTTTGTGGCTCAGCATATAGGCATGGCCCGTGGTGACCCCTCACATGGCATGACCCCACCCTTTCCCGCTCCGCTTCTTCCCTCACTCACGCAGCCCTGGGATTGTACCCCTAACAATGCATCAGTTTGTAATCCTTGCTTCGCGTTCTACTTTCTAAGCAAGCTCACTGAGGAAGAATGCACCCAAACCCGCAGAGTCCCAGGGCTACTAATGAAGGCAGGGATGGATGAGACATGCTCTGTAGACCATTAAGATTTTAATCCAAGTATAGTAATAATAATAATAATAATACCAAGAGGAATAGAGTCTGTAGATGTAATGAGATAAAATTAAGTTGTACTGGAGTTGAGCGGATGCTTAATCCAGCATGACTGCTGTTCTTATAAGAAGAGGAGAGACACACAGGAGAATGACATGGACCAACAAAGGCAGAGACTGGAGTCATGTCGCTGCCAGCCAGCGAGCCCCAGGGATGGGCGGCCACCACCAGAAGCTGGGAAGAGGCAAGGAAGGCTTGTACCCAGAGTCTCAAGGGAGCATGGCCTGGCCGACACCTCGCTCTCAGGCTTCTAGCCCCCAGAACTGTGAGCTGATAAATGCATGCTGCTTTAAGCCATCCCGGAGATGGTATTTCATTATATGAGCCCCCGGACATGAATCCGCCTGGTGTACTCTCACTTTGCATCGGACCTTGCAGCCAGATTTGAAGCGTAGCCCGGCTTTCTCCTGCTCCCCTGACATTTCTCAGTGCCCTGAACTCAATGAACAAAATTAGTGCTTCACTATAACTTTATGTCAGGCCCAATTAAAATGAAAAGTCTACTGTTGAATCCAATTTAATATATGCCAAACCACTTAAAATGGTATTAAAAACAATTAATTGTTTTGTTTTACTAAATATAGGCATATTAATTCCTATTTTTTAATGTGCTTTGTTATTAAACATGTTTTCTGAATAATTTTATTACTTTATGCCTAGTTCCCCAACCACAGAGAAAATCTGAAGTTATATGCTACAAACTAGAAAATACCTCAGTTTACGCTAAATTGATGCAATCCACTTCTGTCCTTATGGAGGGGCCGATTTCCGATTTCACTGTTCTCTTCTCCGTCTGCTTTCTCTCTCCTTTCTTTCTTTGTTTTAGACCCATGTAAATCATTCATTCTTTCTCTTTCATGCTTCATATGGTTAGTATTGATTGAAAGTTGGCCCAAGCAATAAAACATTGCAGTCTGTGGACAGAAGAAATACAAACCATTTCTCTTTATCTCATCTTTTCATATAAATCCTGCCCGATGTGCATTTTAGATATAACACCGTTGGGTGTCAGGGAAGGTACTGGAGGTTAAGCCCAAGAGTCTCCTGTTCCCAGGCCTGGAGTCCTTCCTGTTTATACAAAAATATAGTTAATATAGTATTGTTTCTGTGTGAAATGACATCCAAACTCCGAAGAGGTTTTATTTATGTCCACCCAATATCCCAGGTTTTCTTGTTTTGTGAATTATAGATCTCCGCTTCTGCAGGGAAACCTTCAAACCACTTACTATGAAAATTTTATGAGGAGAGTCCTCACGTAGAGCACCAATTACTGGAATGCATAATTTAGGGTATGTTTTTGCAGACCCTTTTATCCTGAAAATTCAGTTATGAGAAGGCTCACTTGTCTGCTGATTTGATGATGAACCTGCAAGTGTTATTACAAAAGGATTGTTCTAGTTGACCTTACGAACAAAGGTCTCCGTAGGTAGTGAAACTCCCAGATAGATGGCTAGTCCATCGTCACTCATTTCATCGGCTGTGACAAAATGCATTAATGCATTGTAGTTATTACCCACGCTTGCTAACTACTTATTTTCATACAAAACCTGTTAAGAGGGATATTATGCATATATATGTGTGTGTGTGTGTGTGTACACTTAACAGTTTATATATAATCTTAGCAGTTTCAAACAACTTACATTTATATTCATGCAGTTTCCATGGGCTGGTAGCCTGGGCTTAGCTGCTCAGGGTCTCACCAGGCTGCAATAAAGCTGTTAGGTAGGGCTGCAGTCTCACCCGAAGGCTTGACTGGTGAAGAATCTACACACAAGCTCATTTAGATTGTTGGCAGAGTTCATTTCTTCGTGGCTGTGTGACTGACAGCAACAGGGTTTTGCCGGCTCTTGGCAGAGGCCTCCTGGATGCCCTACAGGCTGTTGGCAGTTCCTTCCCCCACCCAGTCTTCTCCAACATAACCATTTACTCCACCCATCATGCAAAGAGCCTTTCTTCTCAGGGAGGTTCCTGTCCCTCTTTTAAGGGCTTTCGCCTGATTGAGTCAGGACTACAAAGCATCATCCCACTTAATTAACTCAAAATCAACTTATTTGGGCTCGTGATGACACCTGCAGCGTCTCTTCACTGTTGCGATGCAATGTGACTTAATCACTGGAGGGACATACCATCATGACTGGTGAGGTCACTCAACAAAAGGGGTATCTAATTATGGGACCACCTTAGAAATTTGCTACCACAGGAGGCCTCATGCACCCCATCCCACACCTGCTACCCACCTCTGCCAAACAAAGAACCAAACAAAAAAATCTCTCAATGTAAGTTTCAGTTAATTTCAATTTCTATTAAATACAAAATGTTCCCCTTTGGGGCAAACATCTACCCCTGCACTTCTTAGGGCTGTTCATATTCAAAGGGGAAACCAGCCCTCGCTCTCGTTTGAGCTGCCCAGGGCATTGATTGTTCTGTGCCCTATTATCTAGACCTGCCTGAAGTGCTTGTGGCAGAAGGAAGTCATTTTTCATTGGCTCCAGGGCTCCATGAGCTAATGTCTGCGTCGGGAAAAAAAATCAATAATGTGGAAATGGAAGGCAGGGGGCAAATGCCATGTATTTTATGACACTTAACAGATAATTTCCTCACAAACCAAAAACAAATAAGAAAAAAAAAATCTTACAAGATAAAAATGGAAGAGCCATCACCATCTCTGCCTGCACCCCTCCAGCCATCTCTGTCTCCTTCTCTTTGCACTGTGACCTTGAGGGCGGTCTTTTCCTGATCATAGAGTTGAGCACAGGCCTTGTTGGGAAAATCTTCCTAATGCCACTCTATGGTCAGGGAGGCGACTGCATCTCTCCCCCGGGAGGCGCGGCCTCCCTGACACCCAGTTATTCCAGGACCACTGGGGAGCATCCAGGATTCCCACAAGAAGAGACTGTCCGCTGCTCAGGTTGACTTAGAACACGAAGGATCAGGATGAAGTCTTGTGATTCCTTTGGCAATGCAAGGAACAGATTTCTAGAACTCCCTCACCCCGCCACGTGACGGGTAAGCTTTAAAATAGTATGTGGAATTGCTGTCAACTTGCCCACCACAGTCATTCTCTAAGCTGTTAAATCAGAAAGCAAAATTCTTCTGAGTACCATAAACTCTGGAATAATTTGATTCTGTTGTGATGTGTTAACAGATTGAACCTTTGCACTAGGAAAATTCGAGTTCCACTCAGATGGCCAGAGCGCTGTCCTCGTTTACCCTTTGAAAGGAATGTTGTCTTCAGAATAAATCTTTCTGTAATGATTTCATCTAACTTACAGGGCATGGTAATAGGGGCTTTGCAAAGGTGTCAGGTTGCTTGGGCCAAAGTGGAACCACATCTGATTACAGCAGCAAATGACTTGCAAGATTGTTTATGCCTTGGCTTTGAACATCTACCTTTTTCATTCTTTGTCCAAGTAACTTTCCACCATCCTTGCTGGCTTGTGTATATATCCCTTGCCTGGCAATGATGACCAGTCATGACTAAGCAGAGTTCAGCGTCGGCCTCTAGGTAATTAAATTCTAAAGCAGACAGCAGCGCACTCAGAAGGACGAGGAAAGAATAAGTGCAATCTAGGGCTTGATGAATATCACTGCCGGTGACATTACATATGGGCTTCCTTCCAGAAGTCGTTACACAGCAGAGTGACTGGAAGAAAAAAATCCCATCATTTCTTTGTAAATAAGCTTTTTCAGAGGAGATGTGGGTAGAGAAATCCCTTAGTGCAAAAGGAAGAGATTTGACAGACCTGGGAGTAAGAGTGCTAAGGTACAAGGAACAAGGTGTAACTATTAATATTGTAGTTCCCACCTGGAGCCCATTAGAGGAAGTGGGTGCTCCCCAAATCGTAGTGGTAAAGTAACACAGGTGGAAGGAATTAATCCTTCCACCAGGAGGCCTGCAGCAAGCTGTGATTGGGGTAAACAGCCTGACGGCGGTGCGATTATGGACAGTGCACGTCTGTCTGCAAACAAACCTGCGCTGGATGTGGGGACATCATATTTGTCATCTGCAGAGATGTCAACATCAGAATTTCTTTTGTTTCTTGCAAAAGATTGCATAAGTGATTAAAAAGCTGTCCAATTGTTTGTTGCCTTATAATATTTTCATCTCCCTTCCCTTTCTGAAACATAGAAATGGGTAAATTGATGTTCTTAAATAGGGTATTTTATGGTCTTTAAATAGAATCATCTTTCCAAAAAGATTCTGCAAAGTTCTTATTAAGGAAACGTACAGTTCTCATTCGTTTAAGAATAGGATGATGTTTTAAGCCAATGTCCTTAGAGGCAAATGCTGTTCCTACTTGATCATATCTTACTTACCTGTTGGATATGTAAGTATTTCCTCCAAGAAACTGAAGATGTGACTTTTAATAAAGAAACCTTGTATGAAGAATCAAGGCAGCCCAGTGTATCCAGAGGAGCCTTAATTCAAAAAGGTATATGCACCCCAATATTCATAGCAGCACTATTTACAATAGCCAAGACATGGAAACAGCCTAAATGTCCATCAACAGAGGACTGGATAAAGAAGTTGTGGTATATTTATACAACAGAATACTTCTTAGCCATAAAAAATAAAATAGTGCCATTTGCAGCAACATGGATGGACCTGGAGATTATCATTCTAAGTGAAGTAAGTCAGAAAGAGAAAGAAAAATACCAAATGATATCACTTATATGTGGAATCTTAAAAAAAAAAAACCCACAAATGAACTTATTTACAAAATAGAAACAGACTCACAGACATAGAAAACAAATGTATAGTTGAGAGGAAAGGGGGTGGGAAGGGATAAATTGGGAGTTTGAGATTTGCAGATACTGATATATGTAATGTAGATAAACAAGTTCATACTGTAGAGCACAGGGAACTATATTCAATATCTTGTAGTAACTTATGGTGAAAAAGAATATGAAAACAAATATATGTATGTTCATGTATGACTGAAGCATGATGCTGTACACCAGAAATTGACACAACATTGTAAACTGACTATACTTCAATAAATATATATATACAAAAAAAAAAAAAAAGAATCAAGGCAGCCCAAACCTAGCCAACCCCTAAAGTCAAGACTATCTGAAATTATCATTACGTACGAAGTTACTCTTGTAGACCAAAGAAGAATGAATGTGAAGGAAAAAAGTTCCTTCTCCTGCTGTGCATTGGCTGATAGCGCTGAATAAATAGGTTGCTGAAAAGCAGAGAGCCATCCTTCCATCTGTCCATCCAGCCTTTCTCCTCATCATCCAGCCCCATTGTCATTATGTTAACTAAGCCCAAATAGGAAAGAGAGAAGAAAAAAGATCTGAGCTGTTTCACCCTTTGAGAGCATTCAATGCAAGTTAATTAACTTTCCGGCCATGTGAATAATTATCATTTTTTGGATTTCTGAAGGCGGCAAAAGCTTAACTCTGTTTGAATTTTTTAAAGCATTTTGAGATTAAAACAATGTTAAGAGGGCAGTTCTTGTGATCTATTTTTAGTCTAATCTTGCACTCCAACTGAGTATAATGAAGCTGATTAAATATGTAATTTTTTTTGTTTGAGGGATTAAACTTGAGTGCAGAAAGAGGAAAAGAAAATTTGCTCAAGAAAGAAGATTTCTTTAACTAGAAAATATGTGTTAAGCATTGTTGGCCATGTGAGGTTAAAATATTGAGAATCAGCTACAACTAGTAAAAGTTCTTGGCAGTGATCCTCCGTTAAGACCAGTCGTTGTTGATTGTCACACCCCCAAGAACAGGTATGAGGGTTTAGAGCCCTCAATTTTCATGTAGCTGTGTTAATCATAAAAATTTCAATAATTGCCTAAATACTCAAAAACTCATACACTTACGAAATTTTTAAATAATTTAAAAAAAAATTGTCACCAGGTAGTATTGAAAGTGATCTCAAAACTTCATTATCAGTCAGGCATTTCATGTAGATCTTCATTGATATAATCACTTAAGTTTTTAAAATCTGAGCTTGACCGACCGTAGCAAAAGAACACTGATTGCAAGTGAAAGGTAAACGCAAGCACAGAGGGCTTGACTTGTCCTCGGTAAAAGGGGTCTTTAACAGGCAATCTTCACAGTGAGCTAATGCTCTTTGGGTTGAACTATAACGTTTCCTTTCAATTAGAAATTGTATTGATTACACAGTGTTGGCTTTTTAAAAATATTTGTGGGCTGCGTTAGTTTCTCTCTGCGTGGACCAGATAACAGCCAGTTGTCCTGGTATTTATTGAACTGCTGACCTGTGAATGATTCCCCTGCAGCTTGGCTTCAAGACCCTCTAACTTTCAAAGCTAGGGTCCCTTAACCTGCACCTTTGGACCCTCAGATTCTGAGGCCTTCCTGCCTTGAGCACCGAGTGTTCCAGGAACATGAGGGCTTGGTCCCAGGGCCAGCTCATCTTGCCCTGGCTGGGCACTGATCTCTCACCCACTTTTGGTGCTTCGGCCTCTGACATCTTCTCTTGTGGCCTGCGATTCTCCCGTGTCTGAGTTTTGCCCCGTCCTCTCTGACACATCCCCATCCCGGAAGTCAGAGGACCTGGTTGGGGAAGGCTTGGGAGGATGTTCCAGGGAGAAGTGCAGACTATGGCAAACCGGGGTGTTCTGAAAGGTGAGAATTTAGATCAGCTGGAGTTGTGGGTAGAGAGACAGGAGGTGAAGCTAAAATGTAAGACGTGGCAGATTGAAAATTTTATCCTAACAAATGAAAAAGGGTTTCAGATGCATGAACAGATTTGAGCCAAAGGAGAGACAGCTCAGTCTGGGATACAGTTACATGTGTAGCTCTGACAGTCAGTTAGAAATCCTTCCTTAAAGCTAAAGAGAAAGGTTTGAGTCAGTAATGGAGACCTCGGATTGGCTTTGAAGCGATAGGAATGGATGAGATCATACTTGAAAAAAAAATGTGAAAAGTCAAGCTATCAAATAGCCTGGAATCTCAGCCAAGAGTTCATAATTAGTGTAATGCAGCAATTCAGAAAAAAATGACCAAATAATTGTCTTGTTCCATTGACTAGATCGAGCTCTCTTTTTTCTTTTAAATTATTGTTGCAAAAGCACAGAAGTGCTTAGGGTGGATTTTTCTCCGCCGTCTCAGTCCACCCCTAATGGAATCAGACACAGGATAAATTTCACCACTGGGGGCGAGAGGTGATTTAGACTCTGTGTTCCTGCCTGGTGGCTGCCAGAGAATGGCTGCCAACTTTGCCAACTGGGTGGTTGCTTTGTAATTTAGATGCAATAAATCCAAGGCAAGTAATTTCCTTCTAGAAACTTGAATTGCCTCCTTAGCAGGAGGATGAGCATTAGAATTAAGCTGTGGGGCTAGCTGTGAGCTTTAGGAAAGATCCCCAGAGGATGCTACTAATTGTACTCTTGTTTTGAATGTAATATGGTTTCTTTCACAGGAAACTCCAGTGGTAAATTTCCTGTAAGCACCACCTTGTGATTCAGAGCTCTTAGAGGAGTGTTTTGTTTTTCAGTCAGGCAGTGGTGGTGGTTGTAATAGAGCCGTCATCTCCCCCTCTGCTTTATTTGTGGCCAGTACTGACAGAGGCAGGGGGCTTGCTCATTTTAGACAGAACTTGAGTAGGGCTTCTAATGTATACACTAAAAATAGTTATAAAATTATAATATCGAATTCTTACATAATGTCCCGTGCCTGCCAGGCACCATCCAAGCCTCCTGTGTAGCTAAGCTCACTGCATGGTTCTGGCCTGTGAGCTGGGCCCCGGAGTGAAGGAGACCCAGAGATGAGTGTGACCTGGAGACAGGAGTCTAACACACTGGTCCACACACAGAACCGTGCATGTGCTCTACTTGAGCACCTACTGTGTGCCAGGCACTGTTCTAGATGCCAGTGAGATCCCAGTGAATAAGACAGGCCCCCCAGCACCTGACTCCCTGGAACGTATATGCCTGAGGGTGAGGATACAGGAATATGGTTTAAATTAATACTTTGGGATGAAAGAATGTTGCATATAATTTATGACTAGGACATTTAAGCTGGCTAGCATATCCTTTTTGAGAAAAAAAGTAAGCCATTAGTTGAGTCTGATGAACGGAGTTAATTAAAATCTCCTTTTTGCGCATACACTAGCCAAGGAGGGCTGTTTTCTTCTCTTAATTCCCCTTTACTATATAAATGGGATGCTGGGCTCCCAGTGCCAAGACCAATTTAATTCATTTGCTCAATTATGGGTTAAAAGAAAGAACTTTCGAAACATTAGCTGTCTGCCACTTTGGAGTAACAACGGGCTGAGTTGATGAACTTTGCGTAATGATCTGTTGCTATGGCAACGTGCTGCCCAGTGAGTGGAAGAGGGCATTTCATCATTACCTCGCTGATAAATGCTTGGAACAGTAAGGGGTGCAAATACAAAAGGTTTCCTTTTGCTCTGCAGTAACTCTGGGTCCATGAGACAAACACTAAAAATGTCTCTCGGATACAGCAACAGAGCATCAGAGGCAAATGCACAATTGGAAATAAAGGAATTTAGCTGCTCCGTTTAGTGGCCCTGCCACAAGCAACTGTCATCAGAATTGCCACCTGGTCTGCTCACAAGTTTAATTTCAATGCTGGATTCAGCACACGGCCAGCCGAATCATAAACATCCCTTTAAAATACAACAAAACTTAGAAAAGTAATAAGAGGAACACGGAGTCAAGATAAAAGATGTGTCCGCCCAAGGCTTTGCAGCAATCGTGCATTTTTAGATCCCATTTTCCGGAGCTAGCCCTCTCTCTGTTTCCTGGTGTGACTTTTTCTTTTCTTAAGACGAAAATTTTATATCTATCAAATCTGGTACAATCCCACCCTCCGAAGTGTTTTATTGCAACTTAGAGGAAATATGTATTTATTCTGTGTTTTGGCAGTGCTTTGGGCTGCTGTTCTCAAGAAAAATTAATTTCTCTGGGCCTTTTTCATCGTTCAGGGTTCTCAAGTTCATTAGCATTGAAGCCACTATACTCATAGGGCATAATGACTTTCACTTTAAATATCGTTTCATTGTTCAAGCTTTAATGAGCTGCAGAAGGCTGTCTGAACACATACAAGTACGAAAAATAAAAAATGATTATTTTTATTCATAGCAGCAGTAAATGTTATATTGAGCTGATCATGTTTCTTTTCCTTCCCTCTCCCCCTCACCCCTTCCTTTCTGCTTTCCTTCTTTCCCAAAAAAAAAAAAAAAAAAAAAGGAAGAGATTATTTTCATAAATTCCTGAAATTTCAGTGAGACTAAAATTCTTGACATCATCCAAAAAGAAATTCACTATAATCAGTGACCTTTTCCTTGGGTACTGGAAAGCTCATTTTGTTTCCTCTAATTTTACCCCAAAGATCACCAGGATTATTAGCATAAAGGTTGTGAACAAGGCTTCTGCTATTGAATTATTTTATAATCTTTATCAAGCTGCATCAGTTTTTTACAATGTGACATGTTCTGTATCATCTCCTGCTGCTTTTATAGCTCAGAATCATATGTACAGGGGATTAAGTGAAATAAGTGACAATATTTGAAAATACTAGGCTTTTACTAATAGAAATCTTATGTTGTGATCATATAAGATAAAAAGAAAATTGGCTAACATAATTTATAATGCCTTTGCATTAGAATTTGAGTCCTAATGTCTTAGGAAAGTATGGAAAAATAATTTACAGCCTAGTTTTGAAATTGCTCTGAGCAAGTTATCTGGGTGACAGAATCATCCTACTCTTGACATAGGGTCCCTCTGCTAGTCTGCTCAGGCTGCCTTAACAAAGATAGCAAAGTTCTACAGATTGGGTGGATGAAACAACGGATTAGTTATCGCAGTTCTGGAGGCTAGAAGTTCGAGATCAAGGTGTTGGCAGGGTTCATTTCTTCTGAGACCTCTCCCCTTGGCTTGCAGATGAACACCTTCTAAATGTATTTTTACACGTTGGTGCACGTGTCTGTGTCTTAATTTCCTCTTCTTATAAAGACACCTTTCACATTAGATTAGGAACCATCTATGTGACTTCATTTTACCTTAATTACCTCTTTAAGGGCCCTGTCTGCAAAGGCAGTCACATTCTGAGGTATTAGGAATTAAGACTTAAATGGAGGAATTTTGAAGGGTCACAATTCACCCCATGATAATCCGTATCTTATTATAAGGTATATTTCATACCAAATGAGAGATTGTTATACTTGACTGTCCTTAGAAAAATATAGAACAGAATCTTGTTTATACTACTGAATCCGGGTTAGTTAGCAAACTGAACTTTGAAATGTAGAAATACCAGCTATTTTCTCCCAAAGTCAAAAACAGAGTTAATTTTCAACCACTAATAACTAAATTATGTGCCTTAGAATTCATATTGTGTAGAGCTTACGTTACACATAGGCATTGGTGGTCTAAGAGTCTTATTTTTATGGTAATTTTTTCTTTTTTGCTTAAACAAATCTTTTGTCACTTTAAACCCATTTTTTAAAAAAAACTGAAATAGAATATTCTGGACATTTTTCATGAGTTTATTCTCTTATTTGCTTCCTGAGCTCATGGAAACAAGAGTCCCTAGCCTGGTAGAGAAGTCAGATCTAGCCTGGGCTCGGCACCACTTATACATTAGTTATTTGTGTAGTGAATTCTGTGATAAGACAAGCATGTCCACAAAGCACAGCTCAGTCTTTGTCTTGAATAACAACTACCTCTTTAATACACTGTTTTAGCAGTTCACCTGATCTTTTAGAGACTCACCAGCCATACTATTACTGGTACACCCTTATAGAGATTACGTATAATAATGTCCACACTTTCAAAACAAAAATAACTTAAAAAATTTAGAAACCAGCACTTGATTGATATGAAGAGGACCGAAATTTTGGCCCAATAGTCTGCCCTTTGGAACTCAACCTTTCTGGGCTTTGCTTTCCTCACCTGCACAATTCAAAATATTGTTGTAGGTCCCTTTCTACTTGAATGTCCTATGACTGCTTAAAATTTTAGTTTGGAGAACATACTAGTGGTAGATGATTTGCATTTAGAGTGGCCACACCAGTTGAGTCTCTCATATCGTCCCCAGGGGCTTACCTTATTGGATTCAGAATATTGACTGAATTAGGAAAATGAAGGTGGCCTATATTTTTCTGTTTTTACGTCAAGTTTACATCCATGCCACTCTTTTCCTGTGTTTAATTGTGGTATAAATATATCATTGTTTTTTCCTGTTTGTACCAGATTTAATATGTCAATTATTCAGACTGTGGATGATGAAAAATCATGTCACCCTTACCATCTCTGTTTGGGAGGTCTGTTAGGGTCATTTGTTTTCTCAGAAATTTGATACAGAAGCTCTCCTCCAAAAGAGTAGGGACAAGCTTGGGCTCTAATTGGAGGAAAACTCTACAAATTAAACAAACAAAACCAGAAAGAATCTTCTTTCATGTTTGTGATTACTTTGTGGCAGTCCATAAGGTTCTGAAATAATTCGACAATAATTGCATTCAGTCTCACAGGACATCTGTGATTTTCCTGTGGGTGAATTGCCAGGGGGTGATACCAGGTGGCCAGGTGAGATGTTAGGGACTGGGTTCTATCCCAGGGCCACACTCACTGGCTGGATAACCAAGAGCCTTCAGTTAACCTTTGAGGACATTCATCGTCCTACCTGCAGTAGAAGCTCTAGTGCAAGGATTTTCAAACATTTGTGAAGATGGAACCCTGTGTTCAGTGGAAATCATATGGCAACGCTCAACATGTGAGGTGCAGTGAGATAAGTCTGTCATGTTGTGGGTCATGAGGTTGTTGCCTCTTTTGGGGTGTGATGGGCACCTGGCTCTTCAGGGCAGCACCGGGACACCTCTGTACACGTCCAAGTTGTCCAAATACCGTAGCCATACCTCCTGTGGCTGCTGGACACCTGAAATGTGGTAGTCTGAATTGAGCCCTCAATTAACTTAGTATTAAAAAAAAGAAAAAAATCTCAATAATTTTATATCGATTATATATTAATGTATTAATATTGGATTATATATTAATATATTAATAAATATTGGATTAAATATTATATTTCATATTACAATATTTTAGATACATTGGGTTAAATCCAAATTTGTAATTTAAATTTAATTCATTTGCCCTTTTTTAAAAATGTGGCTACTAGAAAATTTTTTAATTACTTAACGTGGTTGTTCTATATTTTTGTTGAATGGTGCTTGTCCAGACACACTGTGTGGACTCCCGCCTCCAGGCGCCAGTGCTTGGAGATTTTGTGGGGATTCAAGATATGGTTGTGTTGCTGCTTCCCCAGGTCTCATGTGCAAGTCACTTTGCTCCTGTGAAATTAGTTAGGAATGTCCTGGCATCTTTCTTTAGGACCACATTCTGCTCTAAGAATATTTTTTCATTTAGACATTTTTTAATTGTTTGCAGAAAAACACCTGCATTTTTGCTTGTTTGGTTTTGTTCTCGTTTCACTTTCTCTTCCCATAAGGAGCTTGGTAACTCACTTGCTATGGGAAACGCACGTATTTTCCTCCGGATGGAGGTGGTGGATCAAGCTTCAGTGTTTCATGGATCATTTCTTGTGGTTAGAATTGTGGGGGGCAGATTTCCTATGTCTTTTTCAGGTTAACACTCCAGTCTTCTGATAAGCATTAGGTAAATGTGTCTTCCCCAGCAGTCCCTTCTAAAATTGGATTTATTACTGTTTCATGTGACAGTGTTCCAGCCTTACCTTAGTAACCATCTTATTGATGACCTTTGCTTTTTCCTTTGGTCATTTTCCTAATGGCTCACAATATTGAGGTGGAAATGAGTATCTCTCTTATTACAAGAATCCAGTTTTGCCTGTGTATTTTCTACCTGCCATCAGATGTGCCTCTGGTCTTTCATGACTTCATCAGTCACCAGCAAAAATCAATATTAGGGTTTGGATCTACAATCATCTGATGATTTGTGTCAAGGCGAGTTCTCATGTCACTGGCAAGTGCTTCAGGGAAGCCCTTTTTTTGTTCATTTTCTGGTCTGGTGATGGTGTCTTACATGGTCCTTGTTTTGGAGAGTAGTTGTCCCCTTCTCGCATTCCCAGAAATACCTCCTTTGAGGTGTATGTACAACTTCTGTTCATCCACAGACAGGTATCTGAGCTGGCTTTGCCTGCCTCACTCTTTAAGTAGCTTGTGTCAGGGAGCAGGGGTGGCAGTCACTGTGTTTGCCTATCTGTGCCTGAACTGTGATACAGGGAGAAAGCATGTGGTCCTGGTGACTAGGAGAATCCATTGCTTTCTGGAGGAGATGCTACCCACACGTGTCCTTCACATGGGCAGCAGATGGTGGCTTCCAGTGGATCAGAATGATGACTCTGTCTGGCTACCTCCCAACTGGCTAAGTTTTATGACTTCCAGAAGAGTTCATGGATAAAAAGAGCATGCACACAATCTAAATAAAACTGTCCTTCCCTATGCATCACACTGGCTTTTTGATTAATGTTTGCTTTGGGGTTCCTTGTTACTTTACCTCGTTCATTAGCACTGAAGGGAACCTCCATTTCATGTCCAACTCCCTTACAGGATTTTGACAGTACAGTTCACAGGAAATAAATATCAGTTCTTCTCCTCTCTGAAACTCAATTTTCTCATCTGTAAAGTGGGAATACTCATGCATGTATTTGTTACATCTTCACCAGCTTACTGAGATGATCAAATGAGATGTGGATATAATGAGGTTGACAGATTTAACAAATAAAAATATAGGGTGCCCACTTTAATTTGAATTTCAGATAAACCATGAATAGTATTGAATTGGATATCCTAATAGTAAAAAAAAAAATTTCATGGTTTATCTAAAATTCAAGTTTAAGTGGGCATCCTTTACGTAATCTGTCAATCCCCTAGGAGAGAATCACACTTCCTGTTCTGCTGAAATTAGGCAGATGTAAGTTCTTCAGCACAATATTTACATTTCCATGTGAGTAGAACTCTTCATGCCTTTCAAATAATAACCATCCTATCAGTTTTGATCAGTCTTAAAAATCTTGCAGTAACTCTGTCTCTCTCACAACGCGTAGCTTTAGTTTTCCATTTGAGAGCTAAACTACAAATAGGTGACTGTCAGATTTGTGTCCATGACATAATTAAGTAGTTAACATTTGCACAAAAAGGCAAATATGAGGATTTGGAGCAAAGCAGTGCCAGCCCACCGTCCTGCCGTCAGCTCCGATGCTGCGGTTCCAGAATCGCACGCGCCTCCTCTCTCCTTGGGGAAGTGATCTGTGACTGACAGGAGGTGCCATTTTTTTCTTTTCTTTCTGATCTCAAAATTTTAAAGATTGACTGAGAAGATTTTCTATATTTCTGGCTTTTTTTTTTTTTTTTCCTGCAGCTGACTTTGGTTAGAGTATTGAATTTCAGGTGTTTTGAAGGTGTGTCTGGTTTTATTTTCCATGGCATATTTTCAGAGCTGGTATTTTCTCAGCTGAAACCAATTAAAATGATTTTCTTCCTTCATATTTAGTTTATGAACCATTTTGCTGAAATATTTGGGAAGTGGGGAGATAACGTCTCGTTTCACCTTCACCCTGACTGATCCCGTAACTCTCATTAAAGGTTGCAATGCCAAAATATTATTCAGGAGTCTTTTTGGCAAATATACAAGTGACAGTGACTTCCCCATAACAGTTGCCTGCCTTCCTCCATCTTTTCTTCTTTCTTTCCTTCCTTCCCTCACTCATTTGTTCAATCTCACATCCATCACACATTTATTAATCTTCACAGGCCCCAGTGATGGCAACTTCGCAGACACCAGAGGACAAAACTGATCGTGTGTGCCCTCCTGGTGCCTAATAATGTCATGTGTAGAAGCCACAAAACAAGTAAATTAGTAATTAAACTGTGGCAACTTCTCTAAAGCAAAAACAAGTAAGAGCACTGTGAGGGACTCCCAGAGTCCTGCGTTGTGTCCTCTCGTTTGCTCCTTAGTCTCTTGTGAGCCAGGCTCTGACTTTCTGCCACTGAAAGAAAAAAAAAAAGATAACTTTGCTAAGACTTTGCTCAGTTACCAAACCAAACCCGGGTCCATTCACCAGCGGGCAGTAAAGCCAATTTACTGACACCAGGTTGTGGTGAAGGAAAGTGCAGCATTCACTGCAGGTCTAAGCAAGAGTCCGGGCAGCTCACACTCGAAAGGTGCAGACTCCCTGATGGCTTTCAGGGAAGGGTTTTTAAAGACCAGGTGAGGGAGAGGGTCACGGAGTGTGAGCATCTCGTGCACAGTTCTCTGATTGGTTGATGGTGAGGTAACTGGGTGATGTCACAAGGGTGAATGTCATCAGTTGTCAGGCTCCAGTCTGTCTGGGAGCCATGTGTTCCTGGTCGTCATGCAGCTAGCTTCTTCCATCTGGTGGGGGTTTTAGCGCCCATAAAGCAACT
This sequence comes from Camelus ferus, assembly GCF_009834535.1. Taxonomy (NCBI): domain Eukaryota; kingdom Metazoa; phylum Chordata; class Mammalia; order Artiodactyla; family Camelidae; genus Camelus; species Camelus ferus. Next base: position 6,369,338 of record NC_045698.1, on the reverse strand, counting down.
CAGGAATGTGTGTCAGACACTGTTATCTATGTCCTTCAGGGAGGAACTGAAGGTTCTGTGACTCTACCATATGGCTGATCTGTTGTTTAAATTGTCCCTGGTTCTCCTGGCCCAGCTGCTATCTTTTGATACTACCTGTTCCAATCACTAACTCTTCAGCTAGACTTTTGTGACTCTGGGAGGTCTAGGAGACTAAAGCTTTTCTAGAAACAAGAGGCCAGCGGAGAAGGACATAGTGGGGGCTCTGTCCTGGGAAGGCCCTGTGGGGTCCTGCTCCGTCACAGTTCCAGAGCTAGTGTCCTTCAGCCTTATGTCAAGTAACTAGGACAGAACATTCGACTGGAGCATGATGGAGCCCAGAAGTTTGGATTTATCACTTCCAGTCAAGCTGCTGGCTGCTGGGGATTTGTTTGCTCCACGGAGTCCCTGATTAAATCTGCTTGAACACAGCCATGTCATATTAGCCCCTCCTTCAAACCATTTCTTCTCTGAAATTCAGGATTACTGAGGCTTTCTTTTGCTTTGTTTTAATGCATTGCAAAGAGAAATATATTCTTTGCAATTTCATGGTTATTTTGTGTTTCATATTTATCTGTGTACAGTAAAATTACCTGACCTGAGAAGAGGTGTCAGCTGACACTATGGTGCCAATCATGTGACAGTATCAGTCAACATGTTGTACACAGCAAACTAACACAATGTTATATGTCTCAATAAAGAATTACTATCTCAATAAAATTATGTCTCAGTAAAACAATTTGGCATATAATTGTGGTAGTCATTCATTAAAAGAAAAGAAGATGGCCCTGCAGATGTAAGGAACATGGCTGTTGGTGCTCCCAGGAGAGGTCTGACTCTGGGGTGGAGAGAACCGGGAGAAAGACAGATGCAGGGCTGGAGAACGCCCTGACCTGGTTGGTTCTTATGGACATCAAGAGAGGCAGCGTCCACCTGGGGTTGTTGGAGGGGCCCAGAGGAGACTCCTCGCTGTCTGAGCCAGGACACACACTGTCAGAGGAAGATGGCTGGGTGGCCACTTCAGCCAGAGGACCTGCACGTTCAGGGCCCAGGGCAATCGTGGGCTCTCGGTGGAGGTGAGGGGAGCTGGAGGTGAAAGGAGGCTCAGGCCATGCACGGCCCGTGGGCGACTTGGTGCAGCATTGACGCCCGGGGCAGAGGGTCCAAGGCAGGAGAGGGGTGTGGTCACGTGTGCATCCTGATGCTCACGCCAGGTGCAGTGAGGAGCCCAGGGTGAATGTTCTGGAGCATCCAGGTGAGGAAGGTGTTGTACACGAAGGTAAGAGTGCATGAACAGGGGGAGAGCAGGGTGCAGACTGAGGAAGGAAAGGCTTCCAGGGAACAGAAGGGGCTCCTGCAAGACCGCTGGGTCTGGACATGCTGGTGCCAGTGCCGATGGAACATGGAACCTGGAATTTCAAGAGGCTCCGCACGTGACGGGATGCTTCAGAGAGTCAGGAAAACCCAGCAGAGGCACAGATGGTGGACAAGCACGTAAATCCACGCTGAGGAGCCTTCTCTGAACTGCTGAGTCCTGTAGATTTGTTAGATCCCGGTCAGCTGGAAAATCAGATACGAAGTGGGCAGAAATACACTATGAAAAGTTTTGATCATGGTTAGTTCTTTTAAATGATTCAAGATCTTTTAAAATGTGTTGTTTTTTTCCCCCACCATTAAGAAATCAAAGTGCACGTGAGCATATTGATGTTTGAACTGTTATTAATTTGGTTTCTTGGAGTAATAATCTAGCAGCAAAATAAACAAACAGCCAGGAGTCTTCGTTCCCCTGTTGAATAGGATTTAGTTCTCTCACGTGTGAGTCCTGTGACAATAGCGTGGCGATAGTCAAAAGGTGACAGTTCCCTGGCTGGACCCCCGTCCACGCGCCCCGTCCCACCTCCACCCCCACATGGCTGTAAAATGTTTTGCTTTATCCCAAGAATCTTTCACTTAAACCCTCATCAGAGCCTTGCTGCTCAATGGGTGGTAGCAGGCCCTGGCTCCTAACTTCTGTCTCGGACCATGTCCCATTGCCAGGATGTCTCAAAGGGCAGCAAAGCCTCTGTGATTGTCCCTGCTCTGCAGGAAGGTTGGCCCTTCCCTCTGCTGGTGGAGACTTTATCTTGGGGTGCTGGGGCTGCGACCTTGTGCTGAAGTCCCCTTTCCTGAAGCTTCCCCCATTCTCCTGACACTGGGTTGGTTCTGTGCACGTCTTGGATGCCTTTCACTGGGCGAACAAGAACCCAACCATCATTGGGTTGAATTTCCCACCAGCTGGGTGGGAACTGTGGTCTCCAAGTCAAAATTAGATTGAATGATACAAATAAAGACAGACACATTTTCTTGCTCACTTAGGTTTGAGCATTTGTTCAAATGCGTTTGTTTAAACGCTGCCTTGCTGCGCAGGCTGCCCCCTTTCCTCTCTCTCTCTCTTTTCCCCACCCTCTTTCTCCGCCACCCCCTCCTTTGCGGGTGCGCTCGCGAACACACGCCTGTCCCTTGACGACGGGTGCTGGGTCTTTTATCTCCCTTATGCGTACGTAGCAGCTCTCTTTGTGCTCGAACTTCATCACGAGTCACAGGTTTACCAGCCAACCTAAAATAAACCTAAGCCATGGTTTACTAATACTGCATATATTTTATATGTATAATTATATACACTATTACATGCATAATGCTCATAGCATTCAGTTCATCATCAATAATGTTCACTGGAGATGTTTCAGACACACATTTCTTAATGAACTCAGGATTATATATATATATGTTATATAATATAATATAACATATATGTATATATCCGCATATGTGCTTTTCTTTAAATGTAAACATCCTCAAACTCTAAGGGCTCTCCTAGGAATGGAAAACTGGAAAGGTATTTTTTGTCCAAATGTCTGAGATTAGCAGACTGATGGGAGGCCTGGAAAACAGAGGCTCTTGATTTTACTTCTGCTGTTAGATAACTTCATAGCCTCATTGTGTTTACAGAGTAAGAATTGTAATGTTTTGACACTCAGATCCCCGTGGGTTTTATTCAGCCAGTGCCTCCAGGATGCTTGGAGGAATCTGCTTGCAGCTCTCAGAGGTGCTTCTAGAGGGTTGGGTTTCAGGTCCTGGATTTGCAGACTGGTCGCGGGGGCCTCACCACAGCGCCCCAGGGACAACAGCACGTGTTTCAGGTCTGTGTCCCGATGCCGGGCATTGGCTGCACTGTGCCCCTCCCTGGCTGAGAGGACCGTTCTCTGTGCCCCTCACAGTCATTCTGGGGAGTCTGTGTGATACAGGAGACACTGGGACACCTGTCCTCGGGCTGGGCTTAGAGCCGAGCTTATAACTGAACATAAACAAGTGGTGAGCAGAAAACTGGAGCAGAGAGGGGACTGGCTCAGAGATAGTTGTTCAGTCATGCAGGGATGAAGAATCCATGGGGCTGAGACCGAGACGAGCATCCCAGAGAAGAAGCTTTAGAGAGAAAGAGGAAGGAGGGGATAGAGACAGAGAGGCAGAAAGAAAGGAAGCAGTTGCACCCTTTGCTCCCACATCTCAGCATTGTTCATCCCCGGGATCTGCTCTGCGGGGACAGCGAAGGCAGCTCCTCTGTCTGACACTGAGAGTCCAGGGTGGTTTCTCCCAGGGACCCCTCTCAGCTGACGTTCCCCAGGGGATGGCGCAAAGCTGGCTCCTCTGGGCTGCTCGGAGCTTTACTGCGCTCTGGGTCTCTGGACTTGCAACTGGACCAGATTTTGGCTGAGTGGCTCTCATCCTTGGTTTTGTGTTATCTCCCCTGAGAGCTGTACGAATGCTGGCACCTGGCCCCACAGCCAGCACGGCTGATTGAATAAGTCCCCGGTGGGGCCCGGCATCAGCATTTGTGAAAGCTCCTCGGATGACTCTGTGCAGCCAGGCTGGAGAGCCACGGTGGCTGGGCTGGTGAGTGGCTGGTGAGCCCTGCTGACCTTACTCTGTCCCCACTGCCCCCGCAGATTATGGTACCATTAAGAAGGTGCGGGCGCCCCTGACTCAGACCTCGGGCAGCTGTTTGCTGGAAGAGATCGAGCTCTTCCCGGAGAGGCGGCCGGAGCCCGTCAGGAGCCTACAGATCCTCCACAGCCAGAGCGTCCTGTTCGTGGGCCTGCGCGAGCACGTGGCCAAGATCCCGCTGAAGAGGTGCCCGTTCCACCGCACGCGCAGGTAGGGCAGCCCCGGGGGTCCGCCCGTGTGCTGGTGCCCCTTGGAGACGTGCCACCCAGAGAGGGCACAGGAACCCCAAGGGCTCTCGGACACCCTGTGGTTGAGTGGGGTGAGGACCTTGACATCCTGTGAGTCCCGCACCCCAGGATACAGGGTTTGGATGCAAACCGGTTTGCTGTGATGAGAGTAACACATCAGTATCCATGGAGAAGGAGCCACTTTATAACATCTGCGAGCCAATGTCAGGATTAAATTATTCAGGGCTTTATCACACTCAGTGATAATGCTGAGATTTGGTGTTCCTGACATAACCCAGCACAAGTTTTTGTGTATATATATATAAAGTTTATAATATATACATATATATTCTTGACCTAGTCACTGGAGTATTTTAAACCTCATTTTCTCATCTAACACATAAGAATTGCTGTAGAATCAGACGGGATGAGTATAGCGTAAAATTTAAACCAGTCTGAAAAGTGAGTATTCTTTTATTTATTTATATTTTAAAATAAGTTTTTGTTGAAGTACAGTCAGTTTACAATGTGGTGTCAGTTTCTGGTGCGCAGCACAATGCTTCAGTCATACGTGAACATACATATATTCGTTTTCAGTCTTTCTCACCATAAACTACTACAAGATATCGAATAGTATCCTTCTGAAAAAGGAAGGTTTCTATATTTAACAAAAATCATTACTGAATCACTATGCTGTACACCACAAACTAACACAACATTACAAATCAACTACACTTAAAAAAAAGTATATTAAAAATCATCACAATATTCCTTTCTAGATAATTTGATGTCTCCTTTGGTGTCAGTGTTGAGGAGTAAATAACATTAGGGACCTCTCAGCTAATAACAGTGCTGCTATTATTAATAATAATGAATAACAACAAATAGTGAGATTTATTAACAACTGTCTTTTATATAATGCCTTTTTCCTAAATTTAACCGATGGCTGCTGGAAATTTGTTCTGATTTGTGTTTCCTGCAGGACCAGCTTAAGGCAGGAATTATTCTGGTCCAGAGGGTGGCACAGAGGGTTGGGGTCCCGTCGACAGGTGTGCCACGAGTCAAATGAAGCTGGAAGGGTACCAGTCTTCCAGCTCCAGCCCAGCAAGCTCTGGGGACATGACTCTCGGTAACAGGTGGGAAGACAGGTCTGTGCCGTCTGCAGGTGTTTCTGTTGCCAGCATGTGAGTCTGTGGCTTGCAGAGCACAAAGCAATTCAGCTTTTTCACGGTGCTCTGCCAGCTCAGCACCTTGTAGGTACGGCACAGGCAAGTAGGTCCCGCAACAGACCAGGGAAGGCAGCACTCTCTGCCTGCTCTCGTCTCTTAGGCAACTGCACTTGGAGCGCAGTCATGAATCCACAGGTGCCGGCTGCCACCAGGCACAGCCGCCCGGGAGGTGTTTTCAGTTTCCCCCTTTTTCTTTCAAGGAGAATAAACCTCTTGTCTGTCTTCATCAGGCTCCCGGGAGGAGGAGATTTTACAGTTACATGCAGAGCTGAATCTCCCTGCTGTTTCCTTGTCCACCAGCTCAGAGAAAAGCAGTGAGAGATTATAACTTAATTGTCAGCTGATAGACTGCGGGCTTCTGTGTGCTCACACCCAGACTGGGTTAGTTTGTATTTGACCCTTAAATATTCCTTTTGAGAAAAGAAAAGCTGAAGATTTCAGCCCAAGAGTTCCCTGGATTCTTTCCAATGTTTCTCTGCCATCTTTCTCTTATAGCAAGACAGGGAAACCTCTCAGGTTAACACTGGTTGGAGAAAAAAAAGAATGCATTTCTAAGGAACTGATACCTACATGACCAGATTTTTAAAAAATAAATAATGAGGAAAGATGGAGTTTTGTTTTTTTTTTGACAAAAGCCATTGATTTTCCAGAAATATGCCTAAAGAAGTACACTAAATAGGAACAGGGTAACAATTAGCAGTAAATACTCATTTCTTTGTTAAATATACTTTTCATAATAGAATATAAGTAATTTGTTATTAGAAAATCTATTTTATAAATGAATTTCAAAGTGTTAAAAGAAGAGAAATTGAACATAACTAAATTATTTGTCTCCTTCAAAATCATATTCACATTTTTCATCTTTTGAATATCTGTTTTTCAAAGGCAATGCAGTGTATCTATTAAAATGTTTATAAATGGTAACAACTGTTACAATTTCCCAAGATTCTTGTACATGTCTGGCGCTGTGCTAGATTTTATCCCCCCCTTTCCTTAATCATTACGCCCTGAGAGAAAAGTCAAATGTCATCTTCAGTTTTCAGAGGAGGAAATGGTGGCTCAGACTTTGAGCATCCTGCCCAAGGTCACACAGCTGATGCGATGGGAAACCCAGGTTCAGAGCTTTGTCCCCTAGGCTCAGACTTTGTCTTTGGTTCTCTGCACTGGCCCCAATATAATGAGGGCATCCGGTTCAGTGGTAGATTTCAGCAGGAACGACTCGTTTGACGGCATTTGTCCCGTGTGTTCTGAGAGCTAGAGGTAGGTGGTGCCAGGGGAGACCCATGTCTGCTCACAGCCACTCCCATGAGTGTCTTTGTTATCATGTCTGCCACCAGGATAGGATAAGAAGACCAAAAGGAGGTTTTGTACTCCTGGGTTATTGTAAACTGTGTCTGCATCCTCCAGCTGTTCTAGAGGTGACCCTGAGGCCTCAGGAGAGGCTGAGAAAAGCACCTGCCTGCACCATCCAGGTGTGCACACATGATAACTCAGAGCCAACAGTACGGCGTTTTCAAATCCTCATAGCTGTTTTCCTCGGAAAGTTATTTTGAAAGAACAGTATTTTAAAAATATATTTTAGTCAAGTTTGACCTCAAAAAAAACGAGTGAAATGATTTTAATTTTAGTCTTTTTTGCATAACCCAGTTAGTAAGTAGAATGAAAAAACTGTGCAAACAATAAAGCGACTCAGCAGAGTGGGTGGTGACCTCTGGGCATGGAGAGTGCGGGGACCTGTTCCTTTTCCTCCACATCCTCACTCTAAGACTTAGCCACCACAAGTATGTGTTAGTTTCGTAAAATGAAGGAAAGTCTGCTGCACTTTGAGGAGCAGGGGAACCTGGAGAGGGCTGGACATGGGGGCAGCGTAGGACAGTGGAAGGTCACGGCGCCGTCCTCGCACGCAGCCCGGACACAGCCGGGGGCCCCAGCGCAGCGCGGAGGTGGTACTGCCCAGGGATGCGGGCGATGAGGCAGCCAAGAACAGCCCCTAACTTAATTCCCACTGATGTAAACACCACTGGGAAGTCAGAACCTACCACCTGGAGGAAAACAGACTGGCAGAGAGCTGACAGAGTTCTTACCTCCCTGCTTCGGGAAGAGAAGCGTGATCACAGGACTCGGGCGGGAAGAGTCACCCCCAGAAATCAGCCATTATCCCCCCACCCCCGGCCCCAGGGAAACAGTGTGGCCCCCGCTTTGCCTGGCAGATTGAATCCCCTCAGTCTAAGGAGAGGAAAGCTGGGGGAGTGGCAGTGGGAAGGCTTTTGATTTAGACTTTAAAGTCATTTTACGGATTGCGCATCAATTAGCCCAGCGGGCGGTAAACTTTCTCTGTAAAGAGGCAGACAGGAAACGTTTCCAGTTTCCCAGGCTACGTGGTCCCTGTTGCAGCCGCTCAGCCCTGTCCTTGTAGGGGCCCTCGGCTGCAGTGAGTGGGTGTGGCCGTGTGTCAGCAAGGGGCACGGATTCGTCAGGCACAGGAATGATTCACTCTTACACTCAGTTTCTCACTTACACGGACAACAAAAGTTAGAGCAGAAAAGGCATCTGTCCCTTGTCCCACAGATGACACCAAAACAGAAGAGGCCAGATGACAAGGCTCAGGCGAGTGTAGAGGCCACGTTGCCGAGGAGCTGACTCCCTGCTGCAGTTGTACCCTGGCAGGGGCGAGAGTGAAAAGCAAAACTCCTTGTTCCTCATCTGAACCCAGGAGGTGATGAGAAGCCATCTCAGCTCCCCTGGAACACAGGGAGGTGGGAGGGGAACCCCTCGTAGCGGGCCCTCGTACTCCTCCCATGAGCCATGATCGGGACGGTCCCAGGGCGTTCTGCCAAAGCTTAGGTCAGCTGCGGCTCAGCTCTGCCCTGTGTGGAGCCGTGAAAAGCCAGCCAGGCACCAGGGCCGAGCAGCCCCCTACCCTGGGTTTCAGTAGAACTTTAGGGAACAGGCTGGATTAGACCCATGGGCTGTTTGCTGATTCCTGAATTAGATTATTATCATATTTGCCTTTTGAATGAATAAATGTGCCTTAAATTATTATATTTACTAATGTATAACATTAGGTATTAACGTATGTAAATTAAGTATTAAATAGCATAACTTAACTCTAAACCCTAGTATTTTCTTAATATTATGTCATTCTCGGCTCTTATGAGTGTTTACTCATAGATTTTTTATTTTGTATTTGACACCCACCACGATTATGAGATAAGATAAACCTATCAGGTGGCAGAGTTAACATTTTATAGATGAGGGATTGATCGGAATCAGAGCGAGAATGTCCAAAGAAGAGAAACTAGAATTCTGAGTACGGCTGCCAGTGCACTTTGTTCAGCCGTGGGCACGTGAGCTTCCGAGGGCTCACATCTTCCCAGGTTCTGAGCAGCCTGGAGCATGTGCGCAGCCTGAGACAGGCTCGGCAGAGATTTATCCAATTAGCAGATACCCTGCCTCTCCCCTTTCTGCTGTTTTACTTTGTCCCCTAAAAAGAAAACCTCAGTTCTTGTGAAACAGTAAAACTCCCTTTATGCAACAGTGTAGTGATATAAAACATCAGCCAGAGAACTGAACATCCTTCTGCCTTCGGTGTTTTTGCTTTATTATGAAAGCTATTTGGAGAGAGAAGAAAAGCTGAGAACTGGAGGAATCTCAGCCTCTGTGTAACACAGAGGAGATGTGCCTTGTGAATTTTGCTTCATAGAACTGGAGGGAAGGAGGAACCCATTTAAAAAAAAATTGAGCTCCATTCGTGAATGGGTATCTAGTCATTCTTAATCTAGTTAGCCTGTAAGAAAAAAACCAGCACCTCATTAGGAAAATTAGCATGGAAATTAGCTTACTGTGGATGTTTACTGCTCGAAAGAACAAAGTTTTAAACGGTGGTGTTAATAGGCTAGCACCCTTATTAATTGAATATTCCCTAAAGACACCATCTGCCTGATGGGAGAAACACACGATGTACAGAGAGAAACTGCAGGGTCTCCACAAGGTTCCCCTGCAAGACAAGCTTAGCTGTCCAGATATGCATCATTTAAACATCAGAAGGACATTTTGACATGTACCCATTTTACAAAGTAAATATTCTGCCTTCAAAATGAATTTAATATTTTCCAAGTCTCAACATCTTGGGTTTTTGTTTGCATTGGCTTTGGTTTAGCCTCTAAAGACCGTGGATTTTCCTTAGTCAATTCATTCATAGTATATTTATTGAACTTCATATGTGCCAAGCACCAAGCCAGGCTCCGTGTGTACAGTGATGGATGAGGCATCCCTGACCCTGTCTTTGTGGGGCTCAGGATCTAATGAGAAATTCTGACATAAATAAAATCTCCAAATACCTCTCGTGGATCTGAGCCAAAGGGCCTTGGAGTTACCTTAGACTTTATCCCAAAATCGATTTATCATTAAAGTCTGATCCTGGACTCCACTAGGACCTAATCTCCAAGCCTGCTACCCCTGTCCAATTGTGTGTTAACCTATATCTGAATCACAACCAATCTTAACTCTCTAATAGTCAGGGAATTCATTACCAAGTTATGACATATTGATTCAATGGAGTATTCACTCAATGGGTTATTTTGAACTCATTGAATGATGACTATGAAGACATCTTTATGGTATTATATTAATTGAAAAAAAAGATGACGTGTTTGCCATCATTACAACTGTTTAAAAATAGAAGGAAAAAGCCAAAAATATGCTTTCCAGCATGCTAATTGCAACTTTAAAGAGCACATTGTAAGAGAGGATCCAAGGCGGGCTTGGACTGGAACACAGTGTCATCCAGCAACGTCTCAAGTTAGCACCCCCAAGTCCTGGGCAGGGTGGAAAAGAAACAGTCCTAATGCGATAGGCAGAGCATCAACGTACATGAACTAGATAGTAAATGAAGGAACATAAGTCATACTACTGCTCTGTAGTAATCAGGGAGAAAGGTAGGTTTCGTGGGGTCTGAAGCTTGCACAATTTGGGAGGAATTCTCTACTCTAAGAAGGATTCTCTATTCTAAGGAAAAGAATATCACATTATAAATACAAAACACTACAGCCGATCACAGAACCTTAAAGGGTCTCATGAAGTCAGGAAGCTTAAGCTTCCTTAGTGTCATGGGAAATCCACCTTAGACAGTGATATGAACATATATTTGATCCAGGTGGACAATAAAAGCAACGAAAGTATGTGACTTCCATCTTGTAGAGGCGCCACGGGCAGCCCCTGCAACCATGGGGTGATTAGTCCAGTTTTCCCCTTCTCTTCTTCTGCCAAATACATTGATATCATCCAATTGTTACCATGGAGAGTAAGTTCCTAAGAATATGAAAGGATGCTAGAAACATTCCACAGGGAAGTTCACTGATACAGGCTCTTAGCTTTCCTTAGCTCTCCTCAGCTACCCAAGAGTTTTGGGTCCAGCTTTCTGTTCAGTTCCCTAAAAGAGCATATTTGTCTTTCAAATGGCAATCTAGGTTCCAAACAGTCACTTGGATGAAGTTTTCAAATCAGTATAATTAACCAAAATTTTGTACTTCAGTGGTGTTTTAGAAACACAACTAAAGGGCTCACAGTGTGAGGTTTCATTATTTCATGTCTATCCCACAGGCCTCCTGCTTTTGAGCTCCCAAATTTAAAGTTATGTAAAGAATTTTGTGGGAAGGGTTGGGCTGTAGCAGTTTTCTCGGCTCCAGATCATTGCATCTGAATTATCCTGAGCAGAAACACCTTGACTTTTATCCACTGAGCACCCCTCTAAGATTGTCTCTGCAGCATGGTCCAGTGAATGAATGGTTCTTAAGGAAATAATTATTCCTATGTGTCTGCAAAGCAGCTTGCATATGTGACGATCATGAGCTTTGAATTCGAGTAGATTCTGGGTAAGCCTTTGGCTTGGTGTGTGATTATGAGCAGTGTCAGAATGTTACTAGGGCAGAAAGACAGACGGTATACTGGCTCTGATACATAGAAAAAGTTCAGTATGAGCTGGCTCCTTTCCCTTCCAGCTTGAGTATTGTAGTCAGTTCACGTAGGTCCTGCCCGTCCAGTGCTGCTCATGTACAGGTGCTTTGCCTTCTTTGCCCAGATGTGCATCACATTGCCTCTGGACCAAATGGAGGGCAGAGAATTTGTTCTTCCACCCCTAAACAACTTCACATTATCTGATGTACAGGGCCCATCAGACCAGATTCTGCACCTTGCATTAAATTATTTACCTATCTCTGGTCTGTTTGGGCAAACGGATTTTCTGGCAGTGTGAGACTCCACCATGACCGCATTCTGTGTGGAGGTGAGTGACGTCAGCATGGCTCCAGCCGACCGGCAGGAGCATCTGTCCGTGGGTATTCCATAATCCCCTGTCTCAGGTGAGCGTGTACCTATCCATGTAGGAGGGACTGAGATTCAGGTACTTACGGAGGCTGGACAGGGTGAGGTGTGAAGAGAGCCGAGTGCTTAACTTTGTGCCCCCAGGCTCATCCTGGTGGTTGAGGAGGCAACAGAGGATCCAGGTGCAAGGTAGACACCACACACGCCCCAACTGTCCCACTGAGATGGGAGGATGTTCTTGGGGTGGGCTGTGCTCCACAGGAGGACTCCTTGGCCCAGCCTCAGTCCTCAGTTCAGGGCTCAGTCCTGGGCAAACGGTTAAGTAGACTGAATTATAAGAAACCAAAATAATAATTTTCTTTCCCTTCTGGACTTACTGTCTTCTAAGATTTTGAGTAAAAGCTAAGATGTGTTGCCTCACTCCCTGTGCATTTATTAGCTGTGACTGTCGGTCCTTCAGCCTCTCCTGGGTCTTCTGATTCTTCCCACTAAGCCCTCATTTACAGAAGGGTTTCTCTTGAAGAGACGTGACATGGGCAGGAAGTAACCGGGTCTTCATCCTTAGCTTGGATTGGCCAGAGAGGAGAGGAAACTTGGAGGAGCCTATAATTACCTCTGTTTTACGGAAGAGAGAACACGGAATAGCAGGAGTGTAGACCGTTCCCTGAATGAAAAAAACAGGGATTCTTTCTTTCCTTCCTGGACACGCGGACTTAGCGTTTTCTGCTCATCACTCCTGGTAATGACTTCAACATCCCTGAGCTGTGAAAGGCCCGCGTTTACTCCCCGGGCCCCTTCCACCCACAGTGCAAAGCTGCACATGGCCAAGGCCGCCTTCCCTGGAGAGCTTCTCTCCAGGGACATAATTGGCCCTTCCAAAGAGATTTTAGATTTCTTCTAGAGAAAAGTTCTCAAGACTGAGGCCCACCCAGAGGCCAAGATAAACAGTTTAGGATTCTGTGCGGGACCGCTGGGTGAAGAGAGACGGTCAGTCTCACATCAGAAGCCCAAGCTGATCGCAAGTACTGGATTCCAGAAAGCACTTTTGTTTTGCTTATTTTCAAATGTCGTCTACTTTTTTCACTATTTATTTTTAGCTATCAATTTTTCATAATGCTTCACTGTAAAATTTGTATCAATCTTGTTTTAAAACCGATTTTTCAGGAAACGCTGAGTGTTATATCCACTCAATAAGATTTTAACTAAAAACCATTTACTTAGTATTACTGGCAGTACAAGTCAATTTTTAATTTAATATTAAAAGCAAATTGAAATGTGACAAATCCTCATTGTATTGGATCAATATAATTTAATGATAAGCCAATAGTGAACAGTTTTTAATATATTAAGTGTGAGTGACTAATTGAAATTCTAGTGCATTAATTTCTCCTACAAATCAGAGCGTGTACCATGAATTATTTTTAAATGCCTTCGGCAAGTTCTGCATAATGAGAGTAAACATATATTTTTTAGTAATTATGTCTTTGTGTACCTGGCATATGTCCTAACTTTAAAAAATGTTATTGCAATTGTAGTTGTAAATTAGTTCTTCAGGGAATTATAGATTGATCTTCTAGTAGATTTCATGATCTGACACATCTTGTATATTATAGCCAAATTTCCCTTGTTTAGGCAAAACCCCAGCATTTTAATCACATCAGTATACTTCTCTGGTGTCCTAAGGAACTCTCAGCCCAGCCAAGCGGCAGGGCTCACGTCCCTGATCATGCCATGTGCGCATGACCACGTGTCATCCTTCCCAGGGCCGTCATGCCCGGGGATGTGCTCCTTGCTCAGCTAAACCCCAGCTGCATTCAGAGGCCAGCCTAAACATCACCTCCTCCTGGAAGCCTTCAGGGCCAGTCTCTGTCCTCTGACTCCTGTACCGCCAGCATGTTCTCCCTCACCGAGATGTTGTCAAGCACCGTTATGAATGTGTTCTCACTCCCTCACTAGATTGCAAGTTCATTCCTGGTCCCAATGTCTTCAACACATGGCGCTGCGCTTACGCAAGTGGTAAAAAAAAAACCCACTGTGAGTTGATCCAAACGTGTTGTTGAACTACTTTGCACCACTTGATGGAACACGTTGTGGTGTCTCACGTTGCCTTATTAAATAAAGAGCCCATGGCATTCACAGATTTAGTGTTCTGGGTATAGAATGTTTTCAAACACTCCCAGAAGTCAGTAGCATATATTAATTTATAATTATGTTTACAGACTAAGTAGAATAACTGTATGCATCCATCTCAAAAGAGCTTTGTTTCTTTCTCTACTACTTAACATAATTTAATCCTCAGTGCAGCCTAGTGAAGTGAATGTTGTCTTTCCAGTTTCGCAGAAGAGGAAGCTGAAGAAAACACATGCTGCAGCTGGATTCACCAGTTGGGGTTTGTGGGTGTCTCAGAATGCATTTCTTGGGAAGGTTATTGTCTAACTGGATTTTTTTCAGTCTTACTTTTAGCAAGATCATGTTTTTAACACAGCTCTTAAAGCAAAAGCAGGTTCTGAAGTGTATGGTGACACAGTGGTCAGGAATAAGGCCCCTCAGATCGTCTCAGGAATGAAGGACTGTCTGTCGTTCACAAACAGATGGATTGCTCTCATCCGCTATCACCATCGTGATAAGTGACGTGCGATTTTTGCACGGAATTCGGGAAGCACTTTAAAGGTGCAGCACTTGGAAGCCTAAGTCCTTAAGGATGGAGGCTGAGGGCTCAGCTGGTTCTGCTCCTCAAGCTTCTGCCAAAGCCCCGCCTCCGTTTAGTCCGTGTTTCTTCAGACTCTCAAGTTCACTCCCTCCTCCCTGAGCACCATTCTCACGCTGAGCTCGCTGCCATGATGTCCTGTTTTTGCTGAAAATTATCACGTCTCTCACTCAATTCATCTTATTGGTCCTGGTTTAAATGCCTCTCCCCACATATTTCCTGGTCTCCCTTCTGTTTTTCCCTTTTCAACTGGCTGTTGATATTTATCCGTGTAATTGTTTAATGCCTATTTCCTTCACTAAAAGGTGAGTTCTCTGGGTGCACTGACTCTGTTTTGTTTACCTGGGACACTCAGCACTTTCAGAGTCAGTTCATGGAAGGTGCTCAGTATGTGCTTGATGAGTGAATGATGGAAACACTTTTAAAATCCCGTGTTTAATGAATACATTTTGTTGCGATAGCAAAAATTCTTAATATCAAAAATGAACTACATAATGGCAATTAGTGTGAGAGAAACCATCCAGATGAAGTCACCAATACTCAGATCATCTAATATGCAAGGGGATCTTACTCAGTAATTAGCTCCAGCTTTCCAAAATTATGGGGAAAAAACTGTTTTGAATATGCTTATTTTTTCCTATTACTCAACAAATGGCTGTAACCCCAAACCTCAGAAAGTAAAAGAAGAGTTTAGATAAATTTTGATGTCATTAGGTAAATTTCCCGTAAGAGGAAAAGGAGTTTACCCTTCTAGCATTCAAGCCCACCTCTAAATATACATTTAGCTCTAAAATCCACTTTCAATAAATACGTTTTCAAATTAAATATCAGATGCTGACCAACGTGTTTTCTGAATTCTGATACTTTCAAATACCAGGGCAAGGTATCAAATGAGAATAATCTAAGGTTCTTAACAAAATAACGGAAAAAATTATGTAAAAGATTCATCACACAAAGAAAAACATTTTCAAAGTGAAATGAAGAAAAGCCACTTTCATGATAGCTGCGTTAATAGGAAGTCTGTGATTTTCCACATGATCTCTTCCAAAAATAATGTCACGATGACTGGTTTTTCTTAAAGTATAATTTGGAATAAAGGTAGCGCTCATCAGAATGTTGCCCATGGTATGAAATATTTTAAGTGAAGAAAACGATATATAAATGGTATTTTCAATGAATGGGCACTTGTGTTTGTAGATAAGTTTTAGTATTTAAAGGGATAAGTGTAATTTTGAGAATCTGCAGAACCATCAGCAGTATCGGAAGGAAGAGATGTTATTACAAGCAGCTTTTCATTTAAAACAGCTTAAAATATTCCATGTAACCCTGTGGCATTGTTTGAAATCTACAAACAGCTTTGCAGGGGAGCCTTGGGCAAAGTTAGGGACTTGGTGGAATTTCCTCCTTTCTTGAAAGTTTAATTTTGTCTAATGGTCATGTTGCTTTAATAAGAAACATGAAAAGGAATTCAGGCTTCTGGAGTAAATCTCTAAGCGTAGTTAAACCCGACTTGCTCACTAGCAGGGAGACAGGCTCAAACATGGAGCACATTCCAATGTGTGGTGCACACCGTGGCATCCATCAGTGATGCTAGCTCAGCAGGGCTAAGCCAGGGTCAGCGCACTGGAATTGGAGAAAATCTACGGCAAATAGCCAGTGAGGCTTTCCCAAATAAGGCGCCACGTAAGCTGTAGGGAGTTAAATAACCTTCATGCTTTGCTTCCTACTCTTCCTTGTAAAAACCCATCCTTGGCTCCTGTGGGCGGGACCTCCTGCCTTCTTCCCGTTTGCCACTGCCGGATGTTAGATATGTCAGCAAAACTCTGGAAACGTTTCATATGCCTCAGTTTACCTTTTAACACGTGTGTGGGCACTTACCAAAACGTTCTAGCGAGGTTCTGGTGACAGGTAACTGTTTCACAGCCCTTCCCACCCCAACCTAGTCCTGCTGTGAGAAGCGCCGTGTTAACCATGGGAACTTCCTTGGCTGGCTGAGGTATGATATTTTCCTAGTAACTTAATCAGTAATCGTTTATACCTCTGTTGCTTGATTTATTGCCGTTAGATGTATCTTCCCCAGCTGTGGGGCTTGGACTTGGCCTTTCTCTGCTTTGGTTTCTTCATTTTAAAGTGGGAGTGAATGGAGTGACTAACTGATGTGCTATATGTAAAGGTTTTACGAGGTTTAAATAAGCTAATAGAGGTCGAGTTCTTAGAACAGAGAATAACGTGCTTTCTACAAGGTTAAGATCCGCTATATTAATTAGGGTTTTTAATATCATTAATATTAATGCCTTGTAATTACTTACACTACCTCCCTGGTTCCATGTTGGATAATTATGCTATAATTTCTAGTCCTATTCTTGGTCACCCAGTAACTGTAACAGAGTCACCCTCTTGTAAGCTCTGTTATAACTCAGAAGACATTGGCACGTCCATGCTGCCCTCACCTACCCCTCCTCACAACCATGTCCTGCCCCCGATCTCTTGACCCCTTCAGAGAGAGGGTGGCCAGTTCTCTGCTTGTCTGTATAATTTTGGCTCCATCACTGTCATCTGTCTGCTTCCCCCATCCCTACATCTACCTTCTACTGTGTTTATAATGTAAATGGGCCAACATCTTCACCCAACAATGCCCATGTCATATGAGCTCTTTTACTGAGACAAAGCTAAAGAATCTACCATCTACAGTATTTCTGATAGAATATGTTGACTATTGCAGACAGAGCTATACTAAACCACTATTAAATTGAAGATTTTAATACATTTGTAAGCTACAATACTCAAATGGAAGACTTCCCTATTTTATAAAATAGAACTAACCATGTTGCAGGGTTTTGGGTATATTTGCTTGTCCTTGAGCAAATTTTATAAATAATGTGACTCTGTTTTCTCATAAATAAAGTCAACATAATAATACCTCCCTCCTTAGAGTTGTTTAAATGTTTAATTGATGTAATAATTTTATATGTTACATTAGGTGTTCAACAAATAATGCCTGTCCATAAGGGGTTGGTGATGATGGTGGTGGTGATGGTGGTGGTGATAACACCAACCATCTCAATCTTTGACATTTGCAAAGTTCTGACTTTGGATTGTTCATGACACCAAAAGACTTGTGTTAGCACACGTAGTCATTTAGTTGTCTGCCCTGTATCTTAAAAAAAAATAATAATAATAATAATAATTTTTTAAAATAGATATGTCAGCAAAACTTAATGATTTAATTTTAATTGGATACTTATTGGTGTCTGCAGATAGCTGTGTTCTCTAGTGTGCAGACTAAAACTTTGTTTCTCATAAGTAGTTCCCATGTCAAACCATCAGGGTCAATTCCTAACTTGCATCTATTGTCGCGGACAAACCTGCCTTTCTGTTGACCCTTTGGTGTGTGTTTCAGCGCCTGTATTGGGGCCCAGGACCCCTACTGTGGCTGGGATGTGGTGATGAAGACATGCACGAGCCTGGAGGAGAGCCTGAGCATGACGCAGTGGGAGCAGAGCATCTCCACCTGCCCTGTAAGTGTCCATGTCTCCAGCTCTGGAAACACCGTCCCCGGGAACCCGGCTGTCCCATGACCCTAACCTGCGCTTCTGTGATGTCCACACATTTTCATGTAAGAACCTTCTTCACAATCCAGTCTGTGCTCTCTTAACTCATTCAGCCATTAGCCTGCACAGAACCACGCAGAACGCTGCCATCATCTTGTCTGTTATGAGGAGAAACAACAGTGCTAGTTTGAAAATGAGGCATAACATCTCCGTTTTATTCTTGGATTTTTATCTCCAGAGTTTGGTGTGGACTATTTTGCCCTTTGTAACGTTACTAAAATAGCATCTCCCACACCCATCACTATCCCTTGGGAGCTATAATTCCAGAAGACTAGCTAAGTAGAGTTTTTAAAAGAATAAACTAAAGGATGCCATCATGGAACCCCATGTGGGACAGTCTCCCAGGTACCCCACAGGGTCACAAGAAGTTCCGGGAGAAACGGCCTGATGCATATTCCCACAGGGAACCTGCAGAATGAGGGGAAACTCCCCTGTGTTCAGAGCCAGACTCTGAATCCAGGAAAACAGATTGCAAACTTTCCTTTGCCTGTTCATTTGTCTGAGTCCTCACTTGTAGGGTCCAGCCTTTTTTTTCTCCCTTTGTCTTTAGAACCTTCATTGCAAATTCTTTCCTCTGTTCTCAGAGAATATGAGCAACACCTATTAACTTGAACACGTTTGAACCTTTAATAAATCACTTTGCTGTCACGTCGCTGCTGATCGCCCAGCTGTCCGTCCCGGCGGTGCCTCTGCAGGACAGCGGTGACGAGGGAAGGGACACGTTCCGTTAGTTCAAGTCCAGGCTGTGTCTGCCTGAGGCATCTCAACAGTCCGTCTGCTTCCTGTCAAAGAACCTGCTCTTCCCTTTATTTAAGCCATGTGTCACGAAGCCTGTCCTCCTATTTGTGAGAAAATCAGGCAGAGTGACCCGAGGGAGGCAGAGCTATTGGAACCAGTGTCGTTCCCCGAAGGTCGACATGAGATCTCAGCCTTTCACTGCTGGGGTGGCTGCGTCGCCACATCCAGGCTCTGAGCAAAGCCTCGCGGCGGGGTTAGCAGCTAGTCCTTTTCGTTATTTAGCTCCAGATCTCTGATTTGAGAAGCAAACTTTGTTGCAGTGTGTCGTGCAACCGGTTAAGACAGGCCACTGTTTGTGCTAAGACCCTTCTTATGTGTGAACCACATGAAGGCGTTCACCTTGAATTCTTTGCAGCTACAGAAAACATAAAGCACGACGTCTGAAACGTGGCTCTAAAGCCGAGACGCGCACGTTAGAAGAATCAGCGCATCTCCTTGTCGACGTCTGACCTGGCACTGTTAGTGGCAAGAAGGGCAGAAGATGATAGCAGTTCTTCTTAAGAAGTAAAGACTGAAGGCTGTTTGAGTGGACGTCGGGGCATGCTTAATTACGTAACGGGAAATGCACGCTCACCCGCTTAGTTTACAAGGGCATCTTGTGTAGTTCTGCAGTCAAAATGGAAATGACCCAA
The DNA here is from genome assembly GCF_009834535.1 of Camelus ferus. NCBI lineage: Eukaryota > Metazoa > Chordata > Mammalia > Artiodactyla > Camelidae > Camelus > Camelus ferus. The sequence goes on along the minus strand of NC_045698.1, from coordinate 6,349,814 downwards.
TATTTAAGAAGCAACTGGAGGGTTATCACTAAAGTTGCTTCTTTCCACTGAGATGATAGTTTCCTTTATAAACTGAAGGAAGGTCAGAGGGCGATGTGGACCTGCCCTGATTTCAGGGCTGCGCCTCCACCATATCTGCTTGAAAAAGAAGGCTGGGATGTGTGCTCTGATTCACTGTCCTTAAAACACACATAACAAGATCTTTTTTTTTTTTTTCTGGCACAAGGTGATTTCATTACTAAACCATCTCTATCATCTCCTGCAATGTAATCTGTCATCTATCAAGATACGCTTTTATAAGACTATGCAAAGTATTCAACAACAGGCAATAAATTATGTCACTCTGAGAAAAACACAAGAAAGAAAAACATGTATTTTTCTGATTCATGTAGGCTACCAGATAGAAAATGCGAAATCCCATATTACCCAACTGTTGTTTTAATTATACACCCCTTCCTAAAAATCTCTTAGAAAGAAATAAGCTAGATGAAATGATTAGCATTAATACAAAGCCGATTTAGAGAAGTATTTTTCAAAGCTATAAAAAATGTAATTTGCTTCTATATAATTTTTTTTTAATTTTTTGACTGGAAGAAAGACTTGATTTTATTGGCCAGAGTAAAGAAGGCAACCTCTTTTCCACTAAAAGTTCCCTATTTCCAATGTTTATGGATTTCTCTTGTCTGGGAGACAGGACAACAGTTGACTGACATATTGATTAATGTTCTTTTTGCTTATGTAATTGTGATTAAAAGCACTGTTCTCGGTATAAGAGACCTGAGGTGTTCGAGCAAGATCTAAATTTACAAACCTAGAGTAATTCAAGTAACATTTATGCCCTGCATAACCTGTGGTGTTGCTTATCAAGGTTAGTGTGGTCTTAAGAGTCTCCCTGGGCTTTACTGATGCATGAAAATCACCCACGGACTGAGGGTCATTCACGGTCACGGTGATGAGCATGTCACGCCACACAGTGAGTCCCTGTTCCAAAATGCGCTGTGCAGCAACTAGCAAAATAAGGAGACCAAATAAGCACCTGCATGTCTCAAAATAACAGATTCTCCCCTGGCTGCTGTGCCATCATCATCTTTAGAGTGAAAGGGGACTCTTCCCAGTGACTGAGCTGGAAGCCCTTTATTTAGATGGCAGCATGATACACCAGAGACGGAAAGGTTTACACAAGATTCTAAAATTACACTGGAAAAGAAATCAGGACTTCAACCCAGTATTTCTGACATTACCCCTAACTTACAGGACAGTGCCATTCCCAGTGGCCTCATCTCCCCAACGCAGGTGGCTGACAGGTGAACTCAGTGACAGGTGACCTGTTAGTCACCAGGTAGTCAGATAGTCTGTGAGTATTACTTCTGAATTTTGTAAGGAAATCTACTGTAAAAGAAGGAGAAAGGAACTAAGGTTAATTGTGTGTCTGGACCATGTGCTCAGTGCCTTGTGAGGCACCTGCCAGTGAACTACCTCACTTAAAGTTCATAATGAACCCCTGGAATGAACGCTGTTGCTTCCATTTTATAGATCAAAGGACTGGGACTCAGAGGCAGTAAACATTGCCTCTGTTCACCCAGCCCAGCCCAGCGGAGGCCACTCAGTGCTCAGCTTAGTCCTCTTCAAAGGCACGCCTTCCCTTCCTGGAACGCACCTGCACAGAGAGACATAAGGGTCACAGGAAGTCAGCGCCGTAGCACGAGGCCAGTCTGTCCACGGGGTGTATCCAGCATCCTGTTTTGTTAGTCTCCGACCAAAAGTACATGAGACTTTGAAAAGAAATAAAGGAAGATCTTTTAACTTCTGGAAGAATATCTGAATAGAAAGTATAGGACTTTGATTTAGTCACAAGAGAAGGGTGGTGGGGTGGAGGAAGGACCTAGGATGTCCCCAAGGACCTCCGTGCTCATCATACACATCTGCATCCTTGATCGGTCGTGAATTAATGACTTGATCATGAATAAACGTAGGATTGGAGATTACGCTTGTTAACAAAAGTTGGATCTTCCGTAGCCAGCTCTTGGAAGTCTGTTATTTCCTGGTGAAGAGGACTTTGCTATCACACAGTCAGGGATAAAAGTATACAAAGCTGATTCCCATGAGACTCTCACCAAAGAAGGATCTAAGAATCACACCAAAGAATGAAGTGGCTGACATCACAGGCTTTGGATTTAGCTTGTTTAGACGGATTCTTGTGTCTTTTATGACCAGTGACTTTGAGCAAATTGGGCCGCATCTGAGCCTGAGCTTTCCCACTTCCAGATTGCTCGCCCTCGCCCCGGTCTCTCTGGTGGTGGTGGAACCAGGCTGTGCACACCTTGGGCAGGAAGAGAGAGGCTGGGGTACGCCTTCCTTGCCCTCCTTCTGCTCAGGTTGCAGTTTCAGCCAGGTCTCGTGCCCCTGTTACAGCCCCTGTTGGGCAGCTCCAGCCCAGGCTCTGTCCTCCACTCAGGCCCCCACAACCTGTCCTCCCCTCCATGCAATAAGCCGACAGGCCGAGCACTGTCCCAGCTCCCCACCTTGTCTGTCCCTGCGTCCTCAGCGTCCCTTGTTTGTTCCCTTAACACAGCCCACACTTCTGCCCAAAGCGTTTTCATTACATCCTCTTCACGGTCCTTCCAGCATCATCATAAATGCAAGTACTTTGGACCTAGATCTTCATCTCTGGGACCCCCACCGATAATATGAAGCCACATTATTTTATACTTCGTAACTTGTGGGGCTCTCTTTCCCCGACACTCCAGCAACATTCTAGAGGCTTCTGGCTCCTTCTGGGCTGGGCTGGAGTCTAGTCCACAGAAAAGCAGGCCTTCAGAGGAGGAGGAAGTTTTTCATGTAAAATGTTAGCATCAGTATGGTGCATTAAACTACGTGAGTGGTGGCAGTTTGTTTTGGTTGTTTTTTCATGTTGCTTTAAAAATTCCCTGTTAAGCTCTTTGAGCTATTGTCCACGTGCTGTGGCACGTGTGTGTGTGTGTGTGTGTGTGCATGTTTGGGGTGCAAGAGACACAGGCACTTGCCCCTCCCTATGTCGTACCCAGAGCAGCACCAGTGGGGACACAGTCCAGCCCCGTGCCCTGAAACCCCCTCTTTCCACAGTTCATCTGTTCATCAGTCACTTGTTCAGTGGGATCCCTCATATCCTGTATAAATCCAGCCAGTGAGCCAAACCTGTCAGTAATTTGCATAAAAGCCATGAAATGTTTATGTGAAAATGCCCTCCTTTCTTCTTATTCCTCCATGAGAATCCTTGTCCCCGATTTCCCCTTCCAACCAACACCTCCATCTAGAAGTACACGGGGAAGGCCATGGACTGAGTTCCTTGTCATGCAGATCTGGGTCTTGTCCGAGGTAGAGCATCATTTGGATGCCGTGAGGGAGGCACATGGAACCATATTTGCATCTGTGAAGCCAAAATGGAACTCAGCATCATTTCCGTATGATCCATGCAATGCTTTTATGTCTAACGGGCCTTAACTAGACTGTCGTCCCTGTACCGACCACCTGACAAGCACTCAGGTGCCGTTTTCCTTGGCCTCTGAGCTCTAGCCTCTCACCACTCCTCATTACCGGGGGGGCTCGTACCCCCATAGGGCAGGTAGCAGGTAGAGGGGGGCTGGCTCTGCAGGGCTCCCCAGACAGCACACTCACAGAGGAATAGTAATGATCAGTATGATTAGTGAAGAGCGTGGACCTAGATTGTGTGAAAGTCATACAGATACATGGTGTGATCACTGTTGTTCCTGACTCTGGTTCCGTGAGCAAGGGGCTGATGCTCCCTACGGTGAGAACATTACATCGCGGGCAGGTGTCTGGACTTAAAACCACGTGAGGATTTGGAAGCATCGTAAATCCCAGTGAGGCCGTGTACTGACCCCTTCCCTACCCTCAACAAGAGCCCAAGAAAACAGTAAGTTCTCCTTACGGTCAGAGTAGAAGCTGCATCTTTGTCCCGGTGGGACGGAGGAGTTACAGGGACCTTAGAAATGGGGATATTTTCCTCTTCGGAAAAATCTGCCTTTGTAGATTCACTCCCTCTGGGAGGATGTGGAGAATCACGTGGAATCTATCCCCTCGCTGTCATCAAGGCTTCTTATAGAAACTGCCAGGCATGTGGGTCTGAAGCCTCGGAGTGCTGATCAGAAGGAAGGAGGGACAGGGTCATAACTGTGGCAGCTAGAGGCGAGCGGCCGTGTCAGAGGCGTGAACACACAAGTTCACGCTTTCCTGTCGTGTTTGGAGGCGTGATGGAGCAGAGGTGAAGCTCGCCTGGATGTCCACACACGCATGTGGTGTCGGCTTTGTTCTGAACCTGCGAAGAATGGACGGTCTCCTCCGTGGAGTCCTCTCCTGTGCGGCTGACAAGTCCTCAGTCCCCGCAGTCGTCCAGGGCAGGACGCGTGGGGCGAGACGGTGGGGGCAGCAGGGGTGAAGGGAAAGCTTGTCACCTACTTGTAATCCTGCTCTTCATTTGTCGTATTTGCTAAGAAACGCACAAGTCCCTGTGTTAAGTTGGAGGTTTGGCCCTTAGGTCTTCTGCTGTCCCCTTTCAGAGGGGAGATTCCTTTTTGGGGCCGGGTGATCTGGAGGCTGGGTCCCATGAGTCTTGAGTCTTAAGAACACCCTGCAGCCCCCGAGAAGATCCTCTTGTCACATTTGAGGTGATGATGCCCCCTGTTCCATCAGCACTAGTCGCCAGGGGCCAGGGGACTGCTGGTGAGGCCCGTCCCTTCTTCCCCGGGCCCTCAGGGCTTCCGTGTCACAGTCACAGGGTATCCAGGCCCCCTCCTCTGACCCTGCTATGACTCCTGGTTCAGTTCTCAGCTTGGCTTCCTCTGCACCACCCAACCCCCTCCCTTAGTGACAGGACAGTCTGGGTGTCCTCAACACGTGACAGCTGCAGTGCCCTTGGCCTCGACAACCCCGGCTGACTCCTTCCTGGGGCCTACAGCACCCTGCAGGACCCAGCACGGGCCCCTCCCTGTCCTTCCAGACCCCACGAGCTCGCCCAGAGGCCCGTCTGCTCCCACAGCCCTGCCCCGAGCTCCATCACTGCGTTTACTTGCAGTAATAACTGGGGATCTAGTTCCTCCTTGCCGGCTAACAGCTGGTAGAGTTCCCGTCGCTGAATAGGCACTGTTTTAATATGTTATAAATTATAAATCAGTTGGAGGTGACTGTTGAGGCTAAGCCAGGTCTTAAATAAAACTAGTTGATGAATCTTTCATTTTTTTAAGGTATGTAAAAATTCACAGAGTTGTACGTCTGTGCTTTTTCACTGCAACTCTTCCTGTTCCTTGGGTTTCTTCCGTGAGTGGACAGTCCTGCCATCACTTGATTGACAAGTCATTAGCATCCTTCCTTCCCTTCCCCATCCTCCTCCTCCTCTTCCTCCTCCTTCTTTTCTTCTGCCTCCTCCTCTCCTCTGCCTCCCTTTTTTCCTCTCCCTCCCATCGCTGTCTCCACCAAAGACATCTGCTGCTTTAGTCTGAAATACTTCCCCGTTCGTCTCTTTTTCATTGTAGTATGAAGTATCCTAAGTGAGTTCCGATGGTCTTGTGGGAGACCTTTCATTTTTTCTCTATTGTGTGTGCAGCCTTAACCCCTCTGACATCCTCCCTCTATCTGCTTCCCAGACCAGGAATCTCACCGTGGACGGGCGCTTTGGCTCGTGGTCTCCGTGGACGCCCTGCACGCACACTGATGGCAGCGCCGTGGGATCCTGCCTGTGTCGCACCCGCTCCTGCGACAGCCCGGCCCCCCAGTGTGGCGGCTGGCAGTGCGAGGGCCCCCGCGTGGAGATCGCTAACTGTTCCAGGTGTGTCCCCCCCAGCACTCAGCCGTCCTTTACTCTCAGCCTGTGGAGAAGCTTGGGAAATCGCTTCCAATATATGCCTTCCACCTTCAAGAAAAAGGTGGCAGAAGGGGCCATTTACCACTTAAAAATCACGTGACCTATGGAAGGAGATTTTAAATTACAAATTGGATTCTAAAGCTATTTGTACATTTAGCTAAATCTAAATCTGTTCGTCTGCTCATTGTTAGATTAGGAAGAGTATTTTCAAGTGTGCATGATGTGAAAGAGAAGAGGGAAAAACATAAAATTTCTGAAAGTTAAATTAGATCCTTGTTCATCAATTTTTTTAAATGAGAAGGTGGTTATCAAATCACTGTGTTTAAATTCCATTCACACATTTAAATAGTGATGTTACAGAAATTATGTCTTTGCAACTTTTAAAGAAAAAAATAGATGCAAGCTTACAAGTAGTTGAGGGGTATCTAGTTTTTATCAACATTCTTTTAGGGGGCAGGTGAGTAACTTGCTATGAAGACCACTGCACCCAGAAATCACAGTGTCCCGGTACAAACCCTGAATGACGGCTGTGCCGTCACAGTGCCAGGTACCCGTGTGGCACGTGAGCTTTAGCTGCTGCCCTCCATCTGTCCTTTACAGGTTTGGGAATACCGACTCTGGGGCAGCTTCTGAAACCACCCAAACTACCCTATATGGCGCTCACACCCAGAGGCGCCTGCTTCTAATGGTGCATATACTTTCCAAATCTGCATGAGAGGGTCCCCGTCAGGTCTAAGGGGCTGTTAAGGGTAGTTTTCGGTGGAAGAATTAGGAGGCATCCAAGCGTGGTTGAGCTGATTCGCTGTGCGTCCATCTCCGCCCTTGCATGACTTGGGTACCGTGTCTGCAGTGATAGCCGCTCCCTGGAGGATGCCTTTCCCTGGTCTGACTCAAAGCTGGCTGCTCAGCGGCCGGAAGCATCACGCCTGCTTTACGAGACTCTCACGAGTGCACGTTTAACACTCCTGAGGGGGAGGAGCCTGGGGCTCCATCATTTACAAAAGCAGGCCCTGTCCCAGATTGTGTTCTGAGCTGAGATTTGCCTTCATCCTTACGAACCAGCTCGTGGCGAGGCCAGGAGGTAGGGCCCCTCCTGCTCACTTGCTTCTAACCATTGGAGCCACTGATGCTGTCAAAGCAGAGGGACAGTGGTGCGGAGCCAAGTGGATTAGGCCAGTCCACAACAACCATTTTGTCTTCTAGCAGCAAAGGGCCATTAATCTACATGTCCCTTCGAAGTTACCTGCCAACAGTAGGGCAATCTCACATCAAACACTGTTTTAATGCCCTGTGTCAGTTGATAATCTGTGTATGTTGGCCTCAATTTTGTTGGAAGGAAAGAACTGGAAACCACCTAACCCGCAAGCCCATTTCTTTTTGCTCGGTCCCTCTTGTCAGGTTCCTCCTCAGCGTGTGCAGAGCGCTTCAGAAAGGCTTTGCAAATGCTGGTCTAATGACTCTAAATGAAGCCTGTTCTTTTTTACTTATTACTGTTATTGTTTAATCCAATATACTCAGAAAGTGTTGAGAAATTCAAAATATTGCTAATTCAATCCATTTTGCAGATATAGTGTCTTTGATTAAACTCTGTTTATCGTATCACATCATTTAAATTTGTTTTCTCACTCCCTTGGAGCAGCAGATTAAAGGCATTCGATTTATGAAAAGAAATCACAATATGAAGTAATTAGCTAAGCCAGACTTTATTATCAAGCCAGGGCCACGTCAGACTTACTATCGATCGGAAAGATCTGGTTTAATTTTATACTTAAAGTGAACACATGGATGTGTACATCACTTCTGAATTCTAATTCTTAGGGAGGGAGGGAGGGACTAAATCTAGCTAAGTAGAAAGGCAGAACATCAAGGGACGGCTTGGAGGCTTGATAGGACTTAGTCACCTAAATAAAATCAGTAAAAAAAATTAATTAAAAGTTAAAATAAAATAAAATAAAATAATAAAAAATAAATAAAATTAATCTTTCTGTGTTTCTGACCCACACCTTCCCTAATGGGACTTTTCTCTAGGAGCAAAGCCTGTGCCCATCATGGGTTGGCCAGGAGTGCCACCCTGACAGGGAGATTGTTTGTGTGCAGAATGTGAATTGGAGAAGGCCCTGAGCATCCGCAGCGGGGTCGGGAGGGCTGAGCTGTGTCCAGTCAGGACTTCAGCCCATGGCAGGACCCTCGATGGTGTTAGAGCCTCTCAGCTGAGAGTCAGGACCACCAACACCCGCAGCATCTGGAGAAAGGCCGGCCACAGCGTCCACGACTGTGCACTTTGACAGTAGATGGGAGATAGAAGCCACATCCTTATTCAAAGAGCTCCTCTCTGTGCTGGGGTATCTGAGCTCAGGCCCCCCCCCACTCAACTAATAGCAGCTCCTGGCTGACCAGGAGAACAGGTCAAATGCTGTGGTCCATGGAGTAGGTTTCCTGTCTCCTCTGTGTATTGTGTTCTTGTTGTTTGTTTTTTTTTTTAACAACTGTTCTCAGATTGCTCCTCCTTTCCGTGCTCCTCCTTTCCCAGCACCATGACCACAGTAATATTTTATATTTCAAAACAAGCACCAGGAAAGCTTCTCAGATTGGTCTTCAAATTCTCTTCACTTAATGTAGAATTCTTTTTAAGCAGTATTTTCTTCCCAGGAGCCTGTATAGAATGCAAAGATCTTTGGGCGAATTGCCTATGTTGTCACTAATCCTGAAAATCACATTGGGTGACCGCACTGTATGGCAACCCAGGGAGTGAGGGCACTGCCTGCCCAAGAGGAGAAGATGGGTCAGATAAGAAAAGGCAAGGTGCAGGGGCAGATTTTGCCCTCTGTTCACGTTTTCCAAACAGGCCAGCCCAGATCACCTATCCCATCAAGGCTACAGAGATTCAGTTATCTGCGTTATTACAGAAAACAAAAGCATCTCAATATTGCATTATGCACTGCATTATTTCTATAAAACTAATAATTTCCGTGGATGCCTGTGGCAGAAACCTTATAAAAGCTACAGAACTGTTATTGCTGGACGAGCGTAATAAATGACTAATATTCTTCTTTATATTGTTTAACGGAAAAAAGGACTACCAAGTGCATTACTGGGACTCCTTTACTGATACCTCCTCAGCTCTGGTTTTAGTTGGAATGTCATTCACTACACAGACCACAATTAGTGGTTATTTTCAGACTATAAATCAAATAAGTGAACCTGTTTTAGTGATACTTTAAATGCATAAGTGGGTTATTTTGGACTGACCTAACCACAAACATGATCCATCTGCTGATGTATGCTTACCTTTTGCTGCTGCTTTGGTTGCCTGCTACCACGCCTGCCTCTAATTTGCATTTACAGGCGTGCAGACCCAGCTCCACAGAATAAACAAACATGGACAATGCACTCACTTATTTCCTCGCCTTTTATATTCCTGTCATTTACATATACTTCCATTTACCTACCTCTCTGTCTACGACACATTCCATGTATTGTAAATAGACTGTATTATAAAATGTCACGTTTGCTAAAAGGTTTAGGAAATTAAGAATTTCCAAAAAGTTTTGGGAGTGTTTCCTGCATCATCTAAGTTTTTTTTTTTTTTTTCATATATTAAGAAACTCTGAAAGTAAAAGTATTATTTTATTTATGTTGAAATTGCTCTTTTTGTATGGAGCTCACTGAGTTACTTCGATACTTTTTTAAATTGTGTAGATAATGGAGTATAAGATACTAGTTATCTTCAGAAGCCACTTGGGAGGATCTGGCTTCTCTTGTGGTATTTCGGTTAAATTCCCATAAAGCAGCTTTGTTATGATGTCATACATCAAAGTATCACTATATATTTTCTTTAGATTATTATTCTGTTCCAGAAAATAAAGGAGGGAAATATGAAATATACTAAGCATTTTCTTAGAGGAACATTCATTTGAAATTATATTGGAAGTTACATATTCAATTTGTTGTTTATGCCTTGAGTTTCAATGACATAGCTATGGACCTGCATGCTTTTAAAGAAATATATGAAATAAGAATTAATGTGAGTTGCATTTTTTCAGTGGAAATCTAAATCCTATGGATGAATTTAACAACTATTTAGAAATGCAGACGTAACTAGAGAAGTAGAAAAAACTTCTAAATGCAGTAGACTGTCTGTGTGAGAGTTTGGGCTCTGAATTTCACAGATATTTTAAAATTTTTAAATTTTTAAATGCCTACAGTTTGTTTTTTAACAGCAGGGATAAACTGCTAAGGGAGATATTGAAATTATAAATATTCTACATGCAGACATTTCAAGGAAAAAATAGGATATTGAACAAAAAATTTTCTCTAGCTGTTAGTAGCAGCTTATTTTATAAAAGTGGTTCATTAAATTTTTAATTTTATATTTTAATATATCTACCTTATTTTATATATACTTACATAAAGATATAAATAATTTGCACTTCTTATTTATACTTCATATCTTTATCAAATTTCAAAAAAACTCCAAGAATCTGAATTTTAAATATCCTTTCTTCATTTGTGATAAAGCTTGTTTAAAGCTTTGAACATTATGGTGCTCTATGTCAATAGAAGTGCCATCAAGAGAGTTACTGATTTTCATTGATGTCAGTGGAGTTTAAAAGTAAGCATTTAAATGATTAGTTTGCTCAAAAGTGCACTTTTCATAGATTATAACTGATAGAGTACAAGTCAAATAAAAAATCACAAACTCTAAAGTTTCAGAGATTCGTCCCTGGTTTTCGGTGAAATAGCATTATTAAATTCATTAGTTGAACATTTTCATTAATTAAGAAACAACTTTCTTAATTAATATAATTCTGATATAGCCCATTTTAAATTATTTACAGTGCACTTAAAACTTGACCCTTAAATTTTCTGTTTTGACTCTAAAATCAGGTAGCTAGTGGGGGGAACCTCACAGTGACAGAGGTTCCTGCAACACAGTGCATTTATTCCCATGGCTGTCTGTTCCCCTCTCCTTCACAGCCTGCTGTCGATGGTCTGTGCAGGGGAATGTGTGAATTTGGGGGTAGGTGCAGACGGGGGTTGGGCTCCGAGCCGGTCGGACCAGTGACCGCGTTGCTTCCTCCCCCAGGAATGGAGGCTGGACCCCCTGGACCTCGTGGTCTCCGTGCAGCACCACCTGTGGGATCGGCTTCCAGGTGCGGCAGCGGTCCTGCAGCAACCCCACGCCCCGGCATGGGGGCCGGGTGTGCGTGGGCCAGAACCGCGAGGAAAGGTACGTCCGCTCTCTGTGCCCGCACCGCCATCCTCACGCTCACTGTCATTCCAGCGTGGTCGGTTTCCCGGCGGTTTTCCTTTCGGATCCAGCTCAGCTTATCTGTGGCATCCCTTTCTGTTGAGCTGAACGGCCCCCCTCTTTTCCTGACATCCTTTAATTTTGACCAAAGCTTGGGGCTGACAGCATCACTGGCCCGCCAGGGAGCCCGCAGGCTTTGCTCAGCTGAGCAGTTCCCAAGGGACTGGAGATCCAGGGACAGTGGGCACCTCAAGTGGGTTCCCTCCCAAGGCAAGTGAGTCTGGTGGAGAATGCTTATTCATCTGGACCGCCCTCCAACCTACAATTCCAAGTAGGGCCTGCGCCAGTCCTGGTCCAGATGGTACTGATCAAATGAGGTAAGTTTTCCGTCACAGCCAGATTAAGCAAGTGGTGCGTAAGTGAGGGTGTACTCAGTATTTTGGTTACATTTACAGCTACACACTTGTCTCTTAACTTGTCTTTTAACCCTCAGTGAAGCTGCAGGATGACCCGGGGTGGGGGATCCTTGTCCGTGTATTTTAAGCTTTCAGCACGCCATGCGGACATTTCCGTGGTCTCATATTTGACAATTTCTTGCTTTTCATAGATGCAGACATTTGGTTTTGGCTTCATAAAATCTACAGTTGTGATCATTGGTTCTTCTCTTGTGTATTTAAAGTACATTCCCGTATATGGTTGTTGGGATAAAATCCAAGTAGGTGAATTTCAAATCACTTTCTGGACTCTTACTCTTCGTCCTCATATAAACTTATCTTATTGATCCACGTGAAGCAAAATGACTTTCAATACCTTTTAATTAAAATGTAGTAAGGCTTGTATCCAGTGAAATGGGTTCAGTGGGGGCCTCATAAAAATGCTGTATGCAATTATTTGCTACATGATTAATATTTATATAGACAAAAACCAACAGGCTTAGTGTATAGATAATTCTTTATTATTTATTATAGCCTGCAACTAACTGCAGAGAATTGTTTCTTCCTTTCTCCACTGTGTTCTTAAATTACCAATTAAGATTTCATTCTTTTGATTCAAAGGAAAATGCAGGATGATTTTTACAAAGCAGGGCTGGTTGTTTTTAAAGTGGTCCCCGGCGACAGTCTTGTGCACGTCTGTCATTTCTAATCTGACACCAGTTGATAAGTGGGAAAGCTGATTATGGGAAAGTCGTCTCCCTGCTATTTTTTGGCATTGTAAGGTTTCAAATTGATTGGAAGTTTTAAAATGCTATACGTTGTCACATAATAAAGCCCATTCAGGCAAAGTCACCTCCATCAGTGCAAAGTCGCCCCTAGAATCACCACACCTCCTAAAGCCTAACATGTGTTATCACCTTTCCCAGGAGCACACAGGAAGAAGCTGGTTTATTCTGTGGTTAACATAGATACATGTTCTGTGTCCATTTACAAGTGTTCATAAGGCTTCATTTTCAGAAAAAGAATAGGATGACGAATGTGTTTGGGGGACTCCCACTTAAAATGTTCTTTTTTTTTTTTAACAGAAGAAACACTCATTTGGGCTAGATGAATATTGCTTAGTGAGGAAATATTTGAACTTAAGTAATAGATGCATGGATGTTAAGAACAGGGACTGTGTCCCCCTTGAAGGCTCCCTTCTAAACAGCGTTTCTAGGGGGCTACCAAGAAGTTAATGAAAACTAGGAAAAACAAATACTTGATATCTCTTGCTTGATCTTTACAAGCAAAAGACTTTTTAGGTTCCTTTGCCATGTGATGTAGGACGTCTCTCTACCTAAGTGACATAAAGGAATACCATCCTGATTCTGACAAAAAGGGATTTTGGGGAACCAAACTCAAGATTAAAGGAGACCCTGGTCTCCATGAGCAGGTACAAAAGACCAAGGATTAGACACACATAATCACTAGTAAAATCCCATCGGGCTTATTAAACATCAGCAACCCTGAGGAACTCCCGAGTGGCCGCAAATGAATAAACTGACTCTCCCGAAAAAGTCCCTAAGTTAACGCTAGGATTATAGTTAATGACTTTTCATTTGGGACAAAATCTCCAATTTATGAAATAACTCAATGAAAGCTCTATTGAAACAAATCTCAGAAATATTCACATTATTTTTTTCTAAATAATGGATAAAGAAAATATCTAACTTATTGTCTATGTGTACTTACAAAGGTATGGGCATTTTGTTTTTCTGTTGTAAAATTTCCTGGAAAATTATTTTCTTGAGTAACAGAAACTAAATAGAAGCACTGATTCCCAAAGAAGCCACCAATAAAGTTGAAGCAATGGACCCCTCTGTAAATATTATCAAAATGCAAATGTCATTGTCTATATTCATTTTCTCCTGCTGTGTAACAATAGTTCCACAAACGGAGTGGCTTAAAACAACACTTATGTATCCTCTCACAGTCTCAGTGGACCGGGAGGCCCTGTATGACTCACCTGGGTTCTCTGCTTAGCCAGAGCTGTGGTCTCATCTGAGCCTCAACTGGGCACGGATTGACTTCCAAGATTGTGTGGTTGTTATCAGCACTCAGTTGTTCTTCTTTTTAATGGCTGAATAGTATTCCAATATGTATGTATACAACAGCATCTTTATCCAGTCATCTGTCAATGAACATTTAAGTTGTTTCCATGTCCTGGCTATTGTAAATTGTGCTTCTCTGAATGTTGGGGTGCATTTGTCTTTTCGAATTACATTTTTCTCTAGATATATGCCTAGGAGTGGGGTTGCTGGATCACATGCTCGGTTTATTTTTAGTTTTTTAAGGAACCTCCATATTGTCCTCCACAGTGGTTGTACCTTTTTACATTCCCACCAACAGTGTAGGAGGATTCCTTTTTCTCCACACCTTCTCCAGCATTTATTATTTGTGAACTTCTTAATGATGGCCATTCTGACAGGTGTGAGGTGACACCTCATTGTAGTTTTGATTTGCATTTCTCTAACAGTTAGCAATGTTGAGCATCTTTTCATGTGCCTGTTGGCCATCTGGATATGTTCTTTGGAGAGATGTCTATTTAGGTCTTCTGCCCATTTTTCGATTGGGTTGCTTGGTTTTTTGTTGTTGTTGTTGTTATTTGTTTTTTTGATATTCAGCTGGATAAGCTGTTTGTATATTTTGGAAATTAGTCCCTTGTCAGTTGCATCATTTGCAAATATTTTCTCCCATTTTGTAGGTTGTCTTTTTGTTTTGTTGATGGTATTCTTAGTTTTGCAAAAGCTTTTAAGGTTTAATCAAGTCCCATTTGTTTATTTTTGCTTTTATTACTTACTCTAGGAGCTGGTTCAAAAAAAATATTGCTGCAATTTATGTCAAAGAGTTTTCTGCCTGTTTTTCTCTAGGAGCTTTATAGTATCCAGGCTTACACTTAGGTCTTTAATCCATTTTGAGTTTATTTTTGTATGTGGTGTTAGACAATGTTCTAATTTCATTCTTTTTAACAGGTAACTGTCCAGTTTTCCCAGCACGACTTATTGAAGAGACTGTCTTTTCTACATTGTATATTCTTGCCTCCTTTGTCATAGATTAACTGACCATAAGTGCATGGGTTTATCCTGGACTTTCTATCGTGTTCCATTGGTCTGTGTGTCTGGTTTTGTGCCAGTTCTTTCGGTCCATCTTTAAAATGAGAGACATGTTACCTGCCACGAACACACCCAGCTTACACATACGGGATGGGGAAAGGGCAGCAGCGATAGATGTTCTGTTCAAAAAGGGGGAAATTGAAAAGTACAGAGGAATCACTGTTCTATAGAAAGTCTGAAATCTCTTCAGACAGGTGTTTGAGTTGCCTGGTTAACTTTCAAGGCTTGGGCAGAGCTCTCCACAGTTCTTAGCTCTGCCTTCTGGGCTCTCACTTCTGCTTCCTGAATCATCCTTCCTTTTTCATGAAAGGTGGCAGGTGCTTGCAGCTGGGCAGTTTTATCAGCCTGCTTCCTGCCAGTAGAATTTGGGATTTCCAACAGCCTCATTTCATTTGTAATTTCTCCATAGATTTCAGCGTAAGCTTGTGGTATTTTTGCTGAAATAAACTCTATTAGTCTTCCCTGAATTTTCTTGGGGTTTACTCCACTGAACAAATCTGTACCCACAGACCTTTTTGAGAAAGCCCTTCTCTACCTGGGGATCCTGCTGAGATGGCTGAGGAAAAACACCCTCCAGCTTGCTTGTGATTGAGAGGGTTTATGACTCTTACTCTTGACCTTTTGAAAGGAGTCCTTGTGGGACTGAATGCTAGTCTGATCTTTTGATCTTTCTGGGGTTTTAACAAAAGGTTGTACAGCCACATCCTCAGCGTTTTACTCTATGTCGGCCTTGCCCACAGTACTCAGAAGCTGTTTCTTTATTTCAGCATCTTTTGCCATCGGGAGAGGCCAAGAATTTCCAAAACCATCCAGGCCTATTTCCTTCTGATTGATATATCTTCCTTCAGATTTTTTCCTTCCACATTTTACTGTAGGCAGCACCTCTAACAGTTTGCTTGGAAACTTCTTTTGCTGTGTAACTCACTTCACACTTACATGTTTTGCTTTCTATATAATTGCAGTGACAATTTTGGAAGCTTTCCTCAGTATGTAATAAGGTTCTCCCCTCTTCCAGTTTCTAATAATATGCTCCTATTTCCTTTTAATTTTGTATTCTGTTAGACATATAGATTACATAAGATTTGCCATTTAACCACTTTTCGGTGTTTAATTCAGTGATATTAATTGCATTTGCCGTATTGTGCAGCCGTAACACTATTTCCAAAACATTTGCATCACCCCAAACAGAAACTCTGTAAGCATTAAGCAATAACCCTTTTTATTTCTTCCTTCCAGCCCCTGGCAACCTCTAATATATAAATTGTACTATTCAAGAGATTTCATATAAGTAGAATCATACAATGTTTGCCATATTGTGGAGCATATTGTTCATTCATGCTGTAGCATGTGTCAGAACTTCATTCCTTTTTAAGGCTGAATAGTATTCTGCATGGCTGTATCATGCTGTGTTTATCCATGTACCTGTCAGTTGACATTTAGGTTATTTCCACCTTTTGGCTACTATGAATGGTGCTGCAGTGAACATTGGCATGCAATTATCTCTTCAAGTCCTTGTTTCAATTCTTTTGTATATATGTAGAGAATTGCTAAGTCATATATTAATTCTACGGTTGGCATCTAGAGCCACCATCAAACTGTTTTTCTACAGTGGCTTCACCATTTACAACCCTACCAGCAATGTACAAGGGTTCTGGTTTCCCTGCAGCCTTTCCAACACTTGTTATTTTTCTTTTTCTTTTTAATTAGAACCATCCTAGTATATATAAAGTTCTGTCTCACTGTGGTTTTGATTTACATTTCTCTAAGGAGGAAAAATGTTGAGCATCTTCTTATATGCTTATTGGCCATCTGTATATCTTTTTTGAAAATGCCTAAGCCTTTGCCCATTTTCTAATAGGGTTGGCTTTCTTGTTGAGTTTAAGTTCTTTAATTCTATCTCCTTCTAAACCCTCGGTGGCAGCATCCTCAAAGTCTGCATTTATACTAACAGTCTGTTCAAGGTGATTTAGGTTTTCTCTACCATGCTCCTCAAAATTCTGCTGATTTCTACTCATTCTCTAGTCCCAAGGTCTCTTTCAGATTCTTAGCTATTTCTTACAGTAGTGCCACACGTCTAGGTACCGAGATCTGTTTTAGTTGTCATTCGTAATAATATTACCCCAAACTCAGGTGCTTAAAGCACCACATGTTTATTGGCTCGTAGTTTCTGTGAGTGCATAGTCTGGACACAGGTTACCCGGGTCCTTTGCTTCAGGATCTCCCAAGGCTGCACCAAGGTGCAGACC
Organism: Camelus ferus; assembly: GCF_009834535.1. Lineage (NCBI taxonomy): Eukaryota > Metazoa > Chordata > Mammalia > Artiodactyla > Camelidae > Camelus > Camelus ferus. The sequence goes on along the minus strand of NC_045698.1, from coordinate 6,332,874 downwards.
ATGGTCATGGTCTCATCTGAGGCTCGATTGGAGAGGGGTCAGCTTCCTAAATCCTGTGGTTGTCAGCCACATTCAGTTCCTTCTGTGCTGTTGGACTGAAGTTGTTAACGGGAAGCTGCCCTCAATTCTTTGCTATCTGGATCTTTCCCATTGAACTGATCACTTCCTCAGAGCCAGAAAGGGAGGGAGTTTCTTGAAAGAAGGACATTACAATGTTATGTAACATAATCATGGAAGTGACAGCCTGTCATCTTTACCATATCCTATTGGTTAGAAGCAAATCTCAGGTCCCACCCACACCAAGGTGGGAGGGGATTACACAAGGTATGAACTCCATGAAGTGAGGATCACGGAGACCACACAAACGTCCTTCCCACGTTCTATCAAAGTTAAGAGACCCAGGAACCTATAGGGGTTTGCTATATGATTTTTCTTTGTCTTCATGTGCTAGTTTGCTTAATCCTGTGATGAGCCAAAGTGATGCCCTTTGCAGCTCATTATCATTACTCTTCCTTAATGGTTTCTCTAGCTTTTTCTTGGGATAAAAAATAATCTTAGGGAAGACTCAACACATGCACAGTTTCTCCTGTGCCACAAAAGTTTCCATTATTCCAGTATGGCCCAGCAAAGGAACAATCACTTAGAGCAAACCAAGAAGAAACTAGTTCTAGCAGGGCTCTGGTTGGTTCAGGCTGACAGAGGTTGCAGTGAGGCACCAGCATGGACTGAACCAGAACCGAACACAATTCGTAGCATCAGGAACTAGGGCAAGGAGCATGGTAATGGTATTGAGGATCTAGTCTATGAAGAGCCGTGTACGACAGTTCTCTTCAAGGAGACTAGGTTTGTGGAAAAATGGATAATTTATGGAGAAATAGTTCTTGGGTTATTAATTCACTTTTAAATGCAAAATGAGAATGAGCAGTCATGGGCAAAATTAAAATCTTAATTTTTAATGCATCATGAAGTGCATCTGTGACTTCCAGGGCTTTAAGATACTAGTGATGCAGGAGAGCCAATAAAATTTCAAAAATGTTTAGTTTAGAATTTGGGAAAAATCAGGTGTGTGAAAAGGACTAGAGAATGAGGAACCAGTGGCTGGTCTATTGTGTGGCTATTTTATCCATAAATTAATAAAAATCCTTCCACAAGCAGAGTTGCCAAGGTTACTAACTTACAACTCCCATTGTTTGTGACCAAAAAAGACACCGCGGCCCAATTGCGAGCTTAACAAGTGGTACTGCTCTCGGAAGCTTGTGCTAGTCGGGGAGGGAGTAAGGGGCTCAGACAGACAGTACTGCCTTGAAATTGCAGAGCGTCCGCAGTTAGGAGCCAGTGAGGGCTTAGCCCCTGAGCACACTCTCCCAGGGTGAGTTGCGAGTGAAACCCAGACATAAAGGGCCAGACTAACCTGGCAATTTCTATTTCCCTCTGACCCCCCTTGCAGAGGGTCACCTGGTCATATATTCTGGCGTGTGATTTCACAGGACTGCTGTAGAAGGCGACAGGGAAGCAGGAAGGCCCGTTGTTGACATGCTTAAAAACACAGCCAAGTACATAATTTATTAAGACTGGTTGAAATTTGTCCCACTCTTGGGCATATATCCGGAAGACGAAATTTGAAAAGGTAATTCTCCCCAGTGTTCATAGCAGCACTATTTACAATAGCCAAGACATGGAAGCCACCTAAATGTCCGCTGACAGAGGACTGGATAAAGAAGCTGTGGTGTATCTACAATGGAATTTTTAACGCATCCGTGACTTTCAGAGCTTTAAGAATGCAGGAAAGCCAGTAAAATTTCAAAATGTTTAGTTTACTCAGCCATTAAAGAGAATGGAATAATACCATTCGCAGCAGCATGGATGGACCTGGAGATGGTCATTCTAAGTGAAGTAACTCAGACACAAACATCATATGATATCATGTATATTTGGAATCTAAAAAAAAAATGATACAAATGAACTTATTTACAAAACATAAATAGACTCACAGACATAGAAATCAATCTTATGGCAGTTACCAGAGGGGGAAGGGGAGGGATAAATTTGGATTTTAACAGATACACACTACTATATGTATATATAAAATAGATAAACAACAAAGACGCACTGTAGAGCACAGGGAACTATATTCGATATCTTGTAATAACCTAAAATGGAAAGAAATCTGAAAAAGAAGTATGTGTGTGTATATATATATATAAGGCACATATATATATAAACGGAATCACTTTGCTGTATATCTGAAACTAATGAAACATTGTAAGTCAACTATACTTCAATAAAAAAGGGGGGAAATGAAATAACATAAAAATGTAAATATTCGAATGAAACAGCAGATAATGAAAAAAAGTGATTTACACACTGAAAAAAAAAAAGGAGAGAAAGTGTATGCTGCACGCAGTTTCCGGTTCCCCTGCAGGAGACGTTAAGCGGGTACATGCCGAGCGGGTTCGGGGGGCTGCGCAGGCCACGCTGAGCTGGTCCTCAGGCGCTGTGATTCACTGTGCTGCAGGGAAGTGGTAACTCAGATGCTGTGCTGTTTATTAAAAGTCAAAGGTTTTATAAGCACTTTTAGGAAGATTTTCCTTTGCCCTCCCTGCTCTTATGGTTGGCTGGGTTTTGTTTTTGAAAGCTGAAATTAGTGTCAAGGAGTCGAGGAAGTCCAGACCCTTTAAATGTCGGCAAAATCATCTTGGAAGCACGAGGGGGCCTTCAGTCCACAGTGAGAGAAGCTCCACGTGGACATTTTGAATTAAATGCTGAGAGTTCTGAAGTTCCGAGTTTTCTTGACTTATCCTCTTCCAAACGCGTTCTCAAAACAAACGGCAGTTTGGGATTAACAGATACGCTTTACTGTATGTGAAATAGGTGAACAACAAGGGCCTATTGTACAGCACAGGGAACTGTATTCAGTTTCTTGCAATGAGACGTAATTGAAAAGAAGCTGAAAAAATATATATATACATATATGTGTAAGTATAAATGAACCGTTTTGCTGAACACCTGAAACTGATACTGTAAATCGACCACACTTCCATAAAAAATAAGAATGAAAGAACAAACGCCCGGCCGCGTCCCGGTAGCACACCCCGCACACTGACACGTACGCTAATAACCACGAGAGTCAGGACCTCTGGCTTGATTACAGCCCTCTGCAGGTGCACAGGCTTCCTAAAGCCGAATGCTTTTACTCTGTCATGTCCTCAATGCCGTCTGGCCCTTCTGTCTAGAGGTTACACTCTCTTGATTAGAAGCCTCCTTCCATTTCCCCCCATGTGTAATCATGTCCAGCGTCCTGAGCTCCGAGAGTCCGGGCCCTGGAAGACTATCTGTCTTAAAAGTGGAACATACGAAGAAGGGTGGTAACTGTTCAGTTTCACTGGCTGCTCTTTCCTGTGAAGATGTAGAGATGAAACCCTTTTCCTGATCGGTTCTTGGCTCTCTGGAGGCTTCTGCTGTGAAACACCCACTCTCCCTGCCTAGAAGTCAGCACGCCTCCCGCTGTCAGTGGAGAGGCTGACCTGGGATCCTTATTTAGTTGCTCTTCTGTACATGCACACAGACCCCGTGGGTGTCCCTTCGTCTCCTCTGACCACCTCCATGCTGTAACAAACTCAGATCCAGCTGCTCGCTGCTCAAAAACCAGTACCCGCGAGGCAAGCGTTAGTAGAAATGGAAAACATTGCTTTTTATCAGAAAGCCAGCAATCTGGAGAGAAGGTGGACTCAGTGTCCCCAAAAACCAACTCCAAGGATTCTGCTTGGCCATGAAAGTTTTCAAAGGGAAAAGGGGAAATAATGTCAGTTAACCCTTGAGGTAGGAGGTCCGCGTCCTCGTCACCCCCACCACACACAGGCTTGTCGACGTCTCCTGACCTTCCTCTAGATGCCAACTTGGTCACACAGTTTGTTCACAAGGTTACTGAAGGGGAGGCCAGGGAAGAGACCTGGTCACCTGTTAATTATTCTCCGTTGCTGCTTCTTTGATCTACGGGAAGAACCAACAGGTTAGGCAAGATATTGTGTGATCAAAAGATTTGAAAGGTGTGCTTAGGCCGGAGCTGAGTGGGGCATGGGGGCGCCTGGTTTAAAAGTTAGTTTCAGCATAGCTTTGCTAAGGTGACAGGAGAAAGAGGTTTCCTGCAAAGAGCTGCTTACAATCCTGTTTGTCTAACGTGTGATGTCTCTCCCTTGGGTTGTTGTGTGCACACCCTCCTGGCTGGCATTTGCTCCGTCAGCTCCTCCTGCCGGTGCCCGCACCTGCCTCTGGGGCCTCAGAACCCACACTCAGCATGTGCTCCGGCACCAGCTCGGGCGAGACACCAGCTCCTGAAGCCCAGCCTCCGCTCTCTGGCTCTGATGATGCTGTCTTGTCTCTGGAGCTTTCAGGCATTTCCTCAGTTCCGTGTGAATGAAGCTCAAGTTCTCGCACCCCATTTGTATGAGGACAGGTCATTCCCCTCGCCGCCTTTTCCTGCTCACTTCTCAGCCGTCTTTCTCCGTCACTCTTCCCATTCCCACCTTCCATCCTTTCCCAGAATGCCAGCTGACTCCCTTCGGCTCGGACTGGCTTTTTGCTTTTCGTTGCTCTACCTGTTCCTGAAGCCAACATATTCTGCGTTAAATGTCCCTGGCTTGTTGGGAAACAGTTGACTCAGCCTGTGCTGTCAGGAACCTACACTCCCCAAATTACGCTTCCCACTTCCTGGAAGCCAGCTGCCGCTTACCCCTAAGATAGCGTCTTCTGTCCTGCACGTCCTGGGCCTGTGTCCATCTCCTTGTATTTACCTCAGGTTGTACTCACCTGTGAGAGGGAGGCACTCTTTGTGATGCCCTTTGCATAAATAGGGCCCTGCAGGATAAGTGCTTATTAATAATGACGACATTGAAGGTGACTGACACAGCTAGCGGATAGGAACCTCTGTCTCTTGTTTCTGAAGGCAGATGGCCTGGGGTGGAGGAAGGAGACAGAAAAAGCCTTACATCCTTGTGTTCTCTGGAAGCTAAATGTGTGCTTGGGAGGGGCACTGTCGAAGTTAAATAGTCCTGCAAGTTGTCAAATGTGTCTCTCTGAGTTTGGCTACATTCAGAATAACATCTTCCCTATGAGCTGTAACTTGTTCAAGGCCAGGCTGCTTCTTTCTGATTTTTTGTTTTTCTTTTTTGGTTTGTTTGTTTCCCTTACTTTACTTTATTTCACTTGTCGTGTTAAAGACTGAGGAGAAATTTGATCTATTTAAAGCTAAGGAAGATCTTGTAGATTTGGCTAAAAATTGGCAATATGAATGCACTTGTAGAGATATAGTCAATCACTGAAAAAAAATGTAGTAGATGTAAATAGTAATTCAACTCTTTTTGAATAAGTGAGTAACTGGTGGTCATTTAGATTAAAGTTGTTGGACATCATTCTAAGAGTCTACAGATAAATTTAAAAATACAACAACCTAGGCAGTAGATGACATGATGCTTTGTGCTAAAATTACACTTTCACTTTTTTTTAATTTATATTAATAGGATTGTGGGCTTTATTTGATTTGAGGATGAGAAATGAATTCCAAATACAATTTGCTGACTTTGTGTTCATAACTACTTTATCTTTCAGTGTTTGTGTTGCGAAGATAAATGCCCTGCCTAGATATTTTTCTCTGTGTTCTCATTTTTTGGGTGTCTATTTGAAGGGTTTTGTTTTGTTTGTTTCTCCTTTAATTGGCTGCACAGGAAGATCCATCCTGCATTGTGAGTTCCGCATTTTCTTCACTGTCTCCCGCGCATCCCATTGTCTGTGCACACGCGGCATGGCCAGCACCACATCTGCCTCTTTCCCTGCAACCACTCGGAATACAAAGCACCCCTCCACGCGGAGCATGCCCATGTGTTCAACATCTGGTGCAGGGACGGAGAGTGGCAGGGTCTGTGGCCTCACCATGCTTCTTCCTCTTGGTTTCCCCATTACAGATACTGCAATGAGCATCTGCTGTGCCCCCCACACATGTTCTGGACAGGCTGGGGTCCCTGGGAACGGTGCACAGCCCAGTGTGGGGGCGGCATTCAAGCTCGCCGCAGAACCTGCGAGAACGGGCCTGACTGTGCGGGCTGCAATGTGGTGAGTAGGGACCTAGAGCTGGGAGTCCAGTGTCATCCCACACTGAGTGCTCTGCACACAGTGGGTCCTCTGCATGCACTTGATACACCGCAAATATTAGGTATTTTACAAATACTGGATGCTCTACACGCTGGGTGCTCTGCAAACACTAGATTCTGGACAGACGCTGGGTGTTCTGCAAATGTGAAATGCTCTGTAAACATGACACATCCAGGCACCAGATGCTCTGCATGCACTAGATGCTGTGAATCACACAGGTCTCTCTGGTTAATGAGAATGTCTGGAGGAGACCCTGGAAATTCAGAGTGTCCTAAAGGCAGCTTGAAATCAATGTTCGCATATGGGATAAACCACCCCAGGAGTTTTCCAGTTCTCATTTCTGAGCTGGGGCAAAAACTGCAGCCTTCTTAACTCTGGGCGCTATATTTGGTTTGGGAAAATGGGATAAGGTTGTCACTGAGCCCACACTAAGGTATAAAACTCAGATAAACCTGAGATACCGAGGACTGGGAAACTTTATGGGGTCATTGGCAGAGCACACTTGGTGCCAGTTCAGAGAGAATAAAAGACAACTTATGGTTTTGTTTTTCTTCTGCCTGAGCAGGTCGTATTTCTTTTAACACTTTAGATTCTCAAATAAAATTCCACTGTGCATAGGCCTGTTGTTGTTCTTCCTGTGCTATCTGTCAGAGTGATTGAGCACTGAAGGCTGCTGGGCTCTCACTTCATTCGCCTGCCCCTGGTGCTGGCACTGCAGAGTGAATGCCAAGACATGGGGATGTTTTGGTGGAGAGGTGCAGCATGAGAAGGTCTGGCTCGGCACCCTTCCTGTCTGATCTTCCCGTTGGTCCTCGCAGCAATTTCATAACCTTGGTTCGTGAGGCTGAGTGATGTTTTTGTGCTGCTGCAAAGCTTGTTTTTGTGAAATGCAAAAGCCACACACTCCAGATAGCCTTGGGAAATTTGGAGAGAGGAAGAGGGTTATGAGGTGCTTTGTCAGATATTACGCCCAACCCAAGGAGATTTCCTTTATTGGGATTTGCAATTAGATTCCTTCCCCTTTGCACTGGCAAAGATATTGCAGTAGCTTTAAAAGAATCTATTACTGATTATAGAAGCACTTCTTTCCAGGTCAGCCTGAATTAAATTTGAACCACGGAAAATCTCAGTGTCCAGTTTGGGATGATATATTGATTGGTATGTCAGTGCTGAGATTTAAATTTATTTATGAAAATGTGAAAGGTAAATCTGTCAACCTTCACATGTTCTAGGAAAACAATCCAAACGCGGTAGATTTATTTTTTGCTAAAATACATCATTGCTGTTCCTGGCAGCTCGGCACCTAAGACTGGGGTCTCTACTCCCATGTCCAGGTTTGTCTCATCTGCTGGGAAACCACAGGGATGGATGACCTGAGTCGATCTTGCACTTTAGTTTCTAAAACTTTGCAATACGAGGAACTCAGAAAACATTCTAAGTCATTCTTTTTTTTATTGCAAACTGACTTCAGTAATTACACTTAAAACTGATTTAATGAAAGAAAATATATTAAGGAAAGTATAGCGTATTTTTTATGTAGTCACTGTTGTGTGTGTGAGAGAGATACATCTGATTATAAATGTAAAAATGGAATGTCTCTCTCTAAAATGTTAATATATTTCTTTGTTTATTTGTGTCTAAATTTACCGAATTATGGTTTCTGAAACAAATATAGTATCAGTTTTCAAATCCAGAAGAATATTATGCATGTCTCCAGTGAGCCTAATACAAGTTTTTAGGTATTTTAGTTGAGTTTTTTTTTTTTTCCTTCTTTCCCCACTATAGTTAATTTACTGGCCGTGTAATTCCAGGAAGGTGTTATTGAAGTACAACGGAGAAATCTCTTCTTTTATGATAGAAGCACAGCATTTATTTTTTCCCACGTTTTAAAAAAATGTATTCCAGTTTCTGTCTCTTCTAAAGCAGGACTGCCAGCCCATGCCAAGTGAAGAATATAATCAGAATGAAGACTTAGTTTATTTGGATTGCTTAGAAAATGTATCCTAGCAATTAAATTCCTAAGATGGTTATTTAAAAATAATAGCTATGTAGGTAATGTAATGTGTTGATCATATTTTAGCTGCAGGTTAGAAATCTTTGGCCACAAAGTATGTTTTGTTTTTGAGGGGGGTCTTTTAACCAGATAGTGGCTGTTGATATAGGTAATGTATTGATTTTTGGAGTCACAAAGTGGAGTATCTGCTTTCCTTTTTCTGGCTGGGTGACAAGCTGGGTGACATTTCTGTATCAGGGCCCCCTCCTCTGAGAAGGGGGGCAGGCGCCTCTCTCCCAGAGCTGCTCCAAGTATCAAACATGGTGATGCGTGTGCGGTCCTGCCAGAAGGTCTCACCTTTTGCCGCCTTCACTGTGAGTTCTCTTTCCTACCCTCATTTCTTTCATTGTAATTCCTGGGCTCCAGCTGCTTCTCTGAGCTCACGTTTATTAAAAATGACTGCATGCTAATGAAATGTTATTTACCCAGTAAAGGACAGGTTTATGGAAAGTGTAAGAACTTGAACTTCCTGAGCACTGCAGCAGCCAAAGGAAAGAGCTGATTTCAAGTTCAAGTGTGAATGGGATGTAAAAGACTTGAGACTCTTTTCTTGCTCCATCATTTTTAAATTGAAATTTCACGAAAAGATATCCCACATTTCACCTGTGAAGCTCATATGTCCTTGTCTTTGAACAAATCCCCAAACCTTTGTTGAAGTCTCAGTAAGAGATGGTCCATTCAGATCCTTAAGGACCCTCACTGAGAGCTGTTAGTTTTTTCTGTGAAACACTGCGCCTAAAGTTCCAAATGTTGATATCTCTTCGTGATCCTGATTTCCGTTCTTTTGGGTAAATATGCAGAAGTGGGCTTGCTCGATCATTTGGAAGTTTTATTTTTAACTTTTGAGAAACCTCCATCCATTTTGCGTAGTGGCTGCACCATTTTGCGTTCGCATCCGTGACGTGCAAGGGTTCCCATTCCTCCACGTCTGAAAGAACTAAAGTCGGATCTCGAAGAGCTCTCTGCACTCCCACATTCACCGCCACACTACTCACAGTAGCCAGGATGTGGAAACAACCTAATGCCCACCTCCAATGAGTGGGTAGAGAAAATATGCTGTATACATACAACGTAACACTGTTCAGCCTTTAAAAAGAAGGAAATTCTGCAATTTGTGCCAACATGGATGAACCCTGAGGACATTATGCTCCGTGAAATTAGCCAGCACAGAAGGACAAATCCTGGGTGACTCCACTTGCAGGAGGTACCTCAAATGGTCAGATGCATAGAATCGAAGAGCTGAATGGTGGTTCCCAGGGGCCGGGTGGAGAGGGAAATGGGGAAATGAAGTGTCAGCTAAGCAAGATGAGCAGGTTTTGGAGGTCTGCTGTCCAGCTTTGCACCTGTTGCCCACAAGACAGTATCGAACACTTAAAAGTTTAAGAAGGGAGATCTCATGTTAAATGTTCTTACCAAGATGAAATAAAATAAGAAAAAAATAAAGGTAAAGAAAAGTAAGTTCCAGATGTTGATGGCTTGGGCACCAGGGAGCCTTGGGTTGTCTGCGGACTCGACTGACAAACACAGATGGAGGGTCTGGATCTTCTGCAGCCAATTAATTGTTTGAACCTGAGGTCCCCCCAACCCCATGCGCCCTCTGGGCCCTGGCCTTCCTTGCTGAAGTGCAGGGCAAAGCGAGCCAGCGTCCGAGTCCCCGGGCCCTAAAATCGTGGACTCTGTGATCCTGTAGCTCTTCTCTGAACCCTGGGGGCACATGTGTCCACCTGACTGCAGAGCCACTTGTAGCAAATATCCTTCCCTGGGGGCTAAGTTTGGAATGAGACACATGAAGACACTTAGAAAGCACAGACCCCAGGGCGGCAGTGGAGGGAAATAGGGGGACATGCTGTGACTTTTCCAGCACCTGCCGAGACTTAGGGACAATCCAGCTGCCTCTCCTTCCGTTACAAGCACTCTGTAAGCATGAGGTTCCTAGTGCTTACGGATGAAGAGTGAGAGTGAGACAGCCCAGGCAGGTGCACTGCTCCAGGGCACTGAGCCGGCCCAAGAGGGCCAGGGCCCCAGGGAGAAGGTGGCACCATCCTGGTTACTTTTCCCCTTCCACCTGCCGGAAAACGGCTGAGAGAGGGTCAGTGTTTGTTCCAAGTCCCACTGGCTGGGATGTAAGCCACAACAGTGACTTGGAATCTCAGGGTTGCAATTATTTTATTGAAAATAATTCGATCATTTTAGAATAGCCACTTTGGGCTTAATTATCATTGGCATCATTTTGCTTCATTTTTAATCTTTTTTTTGGCATTATCTAATAACCACGAGGATAATTGTTATATCAAGTCTTACAAACCCTAGCTTACTGCGTAATATCAGATGAAATATTGAAAGGAACTTAGAATGAACCACGCTGGAGCTATAATCCATGCATGTTATGATATACTGAAATTCTGTTGCATAATGAAATAATTAACTTTAATTGAGTGCCTACTGCATACTGTGCACTGCGCTAGGAGCGTTTAAATTGATTATGTTTATTCCTCCTGTATTCCTGTTAGGCATTTTTTTTTAATTGAAGTATAGCTGATTTACGGTGTTGTGTTACTTTCATGTGTAATCATAATGATTCAATTACACGTATATTATGTTCTTTTTCAGGTTCTTTTCAATTATAGGTTATTGCAAGCTACTGAACATAGTTCCCTGTGCTGTACAGTAGGGCCTTGTTGTTTATGTGTTTTATATATAGTAATTGTATCTGCAAATCCTGAACTCCTAATTTATCCCTCTTCCCCAGCCCTTTCCCCTTTGGTAACCATAAGTTTGTTTTCTATGTCTTTGAGTCTGTTTCTGTTTTATAAATAAGTTCATTGTCAGTCAGAGAAAGGCAAGTATCATATGGTATCACTTATATGTGGAATCTAAAAAAAAGTGATACAAATGAACATAGGCAGTGTTCATTATTACCTCCACTTGGAGATGGGAAACTCAACTTGAGAAAGACTAACAAACTTGGCGGGTAGCCAGTTGCTAGTGGGTGACAGGGCCAGCATTTGAGAACTGGTTCTCAAGGCACAAATAGAATTTAATGACACAATGACATTTGCATAATTTTTTGTTCAGTGTTAAGTAATAAATGAGAGGATCTTATTTTTCTTTACTCCTAGTTAGTACAAAGTATATCTTAAAAGAAAGAGAAGCTTCTTTTGTCTTTCCATCACATTTCTCTCATTCCTTAACACCTTGATGTCCATAATACTCTGATCATATTCTTCCAGCCAACCATGAGAGTTTCTTTGAGAGATTCTCATGAACATGGAAATTAATTGAAGACAAACTCATAACCCAAATCTTAATTCTGTGTTTTGGTTGAAAATTAACAACACACAATGGGAAGAAAGACATAAAATATGATAGTATACAAATGGAATTGCTTCTCAAATTAATGTCACTCGGGATTCCCTCAAAAGTTCAGCAGGTGTGCCGAAGAATGAAACTAAAGATGGTGTTGGGCACAGCAGAGATAATTCAAAAACAGAAACAGACTTCGTCCTGCCAGCACTGCATTTATTACTGAAATATCACCCACTGTAAAACAGTTGACAAAAGCAGTGATTTAAGGTATCAACAGGGAGCATCATTGGAGAGATATCTATTTCTTAGATACAAAAAAAATAAAATAAACTGGACCACAGAAGGCCCTGGAAGTTCAGGAATAAAGCCATTACCATCAATACATTCTGTCAAAGGGATGCTGTGAAGGTTAATCGGAGTTGATGTAACAAACTAAGAATTGTCTGTGTCAGATCATGGCACTATGGATACGTTCAGGAGCAAGTGAAACCCGGCAATTGGAAGTTTAAATAGGTTGTGATGGACGAAAATAATGACAGTATTACAACATAACTCATTTTTGTGGCACATGTCAGAGTTTGCAAAATATTCTAGGAAATGTCATCTCATGTATTCCTGATCTTCCAACTGAGAAAATCAGGGCCCAGAGAAAGGAATTTACATACGTGAAACCCTGCAGCAGGCAGAGCGAGGCCCTGGGGCCAGGCCTTCTGAGCCTGAGGAGCTGACCGGTCCGGGATGCTGTGGCCTCGTCAGACGATGCTGGGGCAGAACTAGACTAATGGGCAGGAGTGGATTTCCCACCCACAAAGCAGATCAGTTAAAGAAGGGAGTTATCAGAAGACATCTCTTTTCTCCTAGTTGGATAAAATTATCTCTAGCACCCCATTGTTTTTTAAGTATTAAAATACCTTCAAGAGTAACAACTTTCTTGCCATGGCACCTACTATTCAGATGGGACAGCTGGCACCTCCTCTCTGCATCGGATATAGACGAAACCCAAACTGAGAGACACTAACCTTCTAAACCCCAACAAGAAGTCTTTGAGTTGGCTGCTTGCTGGCGTGTGGCAATTAGAGTCCTTTGCACTGGTGTGTCGTGTTTCCTCGTGTTCCTCCTCTGTGGCTTTCCAGAGATCTGTGGTCCTGCTGTGGAGGACAGGAACATTTTTACGAGGAGGTACATCGCAAGTTTTCTCTTTATCTAATTTGTTTTGTTTGCTATTGTGAGTTTGCGCAACGTAAGCCCAGCACACACTAGACCAAGGTGCCTCGGCCTTGACAGCTTACACTAAGCTGTATGCGTTAGTTAAAGGGTTACAATTTCACTCTGGGCCAAGATCCACTTCTATGTGCTTAGTTCCTGCCCCGACAGTACCCTGGAAGCTCGGTCACAGGTGTGGATCTCTCCTGGGCTCCTTGCATGGCTCCTTATTGGACTGTCCGGAAGCCCTGCTTACTTTAATGAGCCAGTGGTCCTTCTGGGTTAAATACAACCAATTTGATGCATCTTTTATGAAAACACCATCTTGTGATTCTAAAAAGGCCATTTTCTTAATTACAATTTAATAAATAAAATTAAGTAAAAGCAAATAGTTGATTTTAACTCCATTGAAAAGGTACAAACATCTTTATGGCTAAAAACAGTTTTTTTCATCACCATCACTACTTTCTACATGCCAGGTATGGTTTAAAATACTTCTTATGGATGTTATTACTTGTTCTTCCCAGTGAACCCATGATGTGGCATTATTACCAGAGTAACCATTTTTTAGGTATGGAAGCTTGGCACAAAGAGGCATGATGTCCCCTCCCACGTGCAGGGTAGCCAGACTCAAGGTGGGCAAACATCCTGACAGCTTGCGTGTTCCCCAGCTACATTCTGTAGCCTTGGTGAATATTTGAAAAATAATTTAAAAGGGTAAAACTTAAAAGACTCTGGTTTTCCTAATGTTAGAAACCTGTTTTACCCAGATGAGTATGATCCACAGCAAATTCGATAAGTGAATCATTGGAACTAAAATCAGAAAAAAGGCAATCATTTGTTACTTATTGGGAACAATAGATGACCCTTGTTGGCTTCTAAGAGTACATATAACTGAGAGTCTGGAGAGACCAGAGGATTCTTAGGGATGCTCCAGATATCCAGATGCACCTGGGAAAGGCACCCTCACCAATCCCTATCCTCCAGGGCCACTGCGTACAGGTGTGCAGGTTGTGCACTGCACAGTTCTAAGGGGGTGTTAAATGTCCTCTAGATGTGAGTATTGCCACCTTAGAAGGACAGTGTACAGTCTGGGTTCTCTGTGGGACTGCAGGGCCACGCTAGCCTTGGCCTGAGTACATGAAAACCAAGGTTCTTCAGAGCCTCCGAGACACTGGAGTGCTTGCCACCCTTCATTCCAGCCCGTGTTCTGCATCGTGGAGGTGGGAGCCGAGAGGAGCAAGCCTGGCATCTTAGCTTGAGCTCCTTTCAGAGTAGAGCCAGAGACAGAACAAGAGCTGAGACCACCTAATTATTCCTCAGGAGATGAATCTTCAGAGCAGATGGGAAGGGTGAGGGTAGCAAGGCAGAGAAGAAGGGAAGCCCACAAGGGTTTGTTATCAAGGCCACTGCCGAGGGCAGCAGGCAGAATCCCTCCAGGACGCCTGAGAAGCCTGCAGAGCACCCCCCAGAAGCGCCTGCCCTTCACGGCTCCCCTCGCTCCTGGGCTGCACCCTCACAAGCCCACAGTCTCCGTGAGCCTCAGAGAAGACTTGCTGTGAAAAGTCACAGGAAGTGAGGCTTGTGTCCCAGGTGGTCATGGCAGGCAGACAGTGGGCTCATAGGGTGGGGGCTGCAGTGTGGGGGGCCCCAAAACACTTGCTACACCTGGCTGCCTGAAGACAAATCCTGACCGCACTAGAAGGAACTTGTGAGCTCACGTTTTCTGAAGCTCCAATGATTGGGGTTAAACCCTGCCTGAGGCTCTCCTGCCTTGCAGGGTCCTGTGGACTCTTAAGAGCTTTCCCACCATACAATGGCTGTGCATGCTTATTATTGGGAAAACACTTGGGTTTCCATCAGGTTTTTTTTAGCACAGTGGTTCTCTATCGTGTGGACCGGTGCTTGCCCCGGATGCATAGGAGAAAAGCTGCTGGGGGCTCCTGGGAAATTCTGTTTGTCGCTCAGAAACAGACATGAGAAGGGAGGGCTCCTTTCTTTCTCTGGTCACTTGCATGTCAGAGCTGAAGCTGGGACTGTTACTCCCCACCTGCTGGCAGCCTGAGAGGGCCACCAGCTCAGGGCGGAGAGGGAGCAGGAGACACGATGGGCTGTCGGCCTGGGAGCCACCCTCAGCTGAGGACTGGCGGCCTGAGATCAAAAGTTCCCCATGGCTTCAGCTAGTTTGAGTCAAAACCATCCTCACTGCTCTGCCCACTTACTCTGCTCACCACTCTTACAAGTGCTTCAAATCTCAGATCCTCAAGGCTAGGAAGACCCCAGCTTTCTCCTTCTCCTCCTGTCTTTGGAAACTGCCTCTCAAATACCACTTCACAGTGGGTGCTCGCTCTTAATGCGGTATCTGTTAGAGATGATCTAAAATGTTCACGTCATCCCTGACCAGGAAAGCTCAACAAACGACCTTGACCTTCATGAAGACGGTCACAGTGTGCACTGTTCCTCTGCACTGTGCTCACAAAAGGCATTCTCTTGTATTTCCACATACTCATCTCTAAGGGAAATGACTGCCTCCCTGGCTGAAACCTGTTATTACACCTTTCAGAAGCACAGGGATGCAAAATTGGCTTTCTTTTGTTATGTTGAGACCTCAGTGAAGAGCTTGCAAATATGAAAGATTGTCAGAGTGAAAACGTCACATTTTGTTAAAAGAGGCTTGAGTATTTTGCAAAAGTTAACATCAGTACCCAAAATCGAACAATACAGAGGATGACCACAGAAGTGTAAGCATTCTGTAACTTGGAACTGGAAGTCTGGCCATCAAGTCTAAGAATGATGCATGATCCACATGGAGAGAAAAGAAAAATGATGGATTACAGGAATTAATCCATCAAAAGGTTGCCTCTAGGACATCAGTTCTTCTCCCATCTCTGGAAATTATAATTGGTATGGAGATCTGGAGTATTTCACAAAAAAAAAAAAAAAAGTTTTACTTACAGCACTTGGCAGAGTCTATTGCACACATTTTCTTTGGCTTTACAAAAAATCAAGTTTGTTTCTGCCTATAATAATTTAGATACAATGCCTGTAAAGTTAATAGAAAGAGCACGTTTCATGAGTAGAAGTTTTCTGCTGTAAAAGTGACATAACACACATCACACACACACACACACACACACACACACACACACACACACACACACTTTTCTTTCCGGTTTACCAATAAATTCCATGGTAAAGATTCTTCCGATGCCTGATATTAAAATACCTAAATTTTACTTAATGACACACACAGTAACAGTATTCTCAGTCATAGCAATTTCCACTAAATGGCCATGAGTCTAAAAATCTTTTTTAGGCCTACATGAATACACAGTACACCCAGAACAAACAGACTTTCCAAAGACATAAATAAATACTCAGCTCTAGAAACCCCAGGTCTCTGTTTTAAAGGATGGCAGATTTTTAACTGCCACAAAATGAGTAATTCAATGTGGCTTTCTAAATTTAAAGCCTTAGTGGACGTCCCTATAAAAACAATCAGGGAATAATCTTTTCCAAATGCATCTTCAGTCTTTGATTGTGGCCCTGCTGACACTTTGTGCTAGTCATGGATTATCCACGGAGAATGCTCCTGTAGGGCATTAAGTCGATTTGATATCCCTGCCAAGTTGGGCACTTATTTTTGGTCAATTTCCATAGCTCACCTTGTCTACTTCTCGTTACGCTGGGCACTGGCTGCTGTAATTAAAGAGAACACTCTCTTGGAGTTTAAACAGGCTTTGCTTGTTCATGATTTTTAAAAACCTGTTTAGTTATCCAGTCAGATTGGCCTTTAGATGATGTGCTCTGTTGCCTCCCCTCTCACTTGGAGCTGACGGCTTCCTGTCCTCAGTGTGCAGTTTGTAGCATCAAGGATGGGGTTTTGCAACTGCTGGCATCTTCTGGTACTTCCGTCTCCCCCCCAGTTTTTAGAAGTCATGTTTCAGTCCAGCAGGTCACCGCACAGGCTGGGGCCACGATTCTAGGAGGGCTTTTCACGCCGTAGAGCAGCTTGGGCCACGGCCGCACGAGAACGCTCTGTTCGTCCCGCCATCACAATCTGAGACCCATGGCTCTACGTGATGCTAACTCTACTCAACCAGCTTATGGGAAAGGTGGAGAGAACTGAGGTCTGATCTATTGTAGTTTCCATGTTTTAGAAGCCAACATTCTGCCGCAGCTGACTCGTTCCTAAAACCAAGGAAATAAACCAGCGAACAAAAACCTGGGGGGACATCCCTCCCATCGAAGCCTTTTGTCATCTGCTTAACTGACTGTGCCTCTTTCGTGACATGGTCTTCATTTGGTTGACCCGGGTTTACAAGCCCTGCACACATCGCAGGCTTAGTAGATGTTTGCCTGCTCTCACACTGATGCAGCTAGAATCTGAGCATCTCTGTTTTCCACCCGCTTTCCTGTCATTATTATTTAATAAATATTAAGCTTCTGGCCCGTGATGGGCTCTGGGGATACCACATGAATAAGGGACTCATGGTTCCTGCTTAAAACTGAGGAAGGAGGCTTCACTTGTGCAGCTTGAACAGAAATGGTCTGTTCGCCACTCTGTTCATTAACGTGCCTTTGTTTGTGGGCGCCCTTGTGCACAATGTACTTTGGTACCAGTCTCGATTTAGCAGGAGATCCTAGCAGGAGAGAGGTGTGTTGCAGGAATAGTTCACACGTAGACTAGGGCACTCAGAGGGGCTTCAGACAAGTTTTGGTCACATTATACTTGTCATTTGGTTTTGCTCATGACAGACAGTTCTTCCTTTGGGGGGAAGTAACGTAAGTGTTTAATTATATCAACAATATGTTTTAATTGGTGTTTTGCTTAAGATTTTCATTCCCCCCCCCTTTTTTTTTTATTATTTCATCTGAGTGCCTCCAATGGAATTACTGAACATGTATAATTTCAGTTGTTAAAACAACACACATACATAATAATTTCCGAAGCAACTTGTAATTAAGTAAAGAAGGAAGCAACAGATGCTGGAACATCAAAAAATGATTTTAAAACATTGAATATTTTTCACAGATGCTGCGGTTTCTTTCCTGCCAAGTGCTATCTCTTCATTAATCCTCGCATTTCCTAAGAACAAGAGCCTAGCTCAGAGCTCCTTTGCGTGAATACAAGGCAGAATCAAGAGGCTGCTGCTACATTTAGGGGCTTTTTTGTTAGTATTTCTCAATAGAAATACAAGGTTACATTTAGAAGCCTTCAACATTTGTCAGAAAAATAAAAAAGCTTAATTATTTTGCTCTGTGCTACAATAGCAGGCATTCTTAGGACAGCTGTCTCTTCATTTCACTCCACAGCATTTTTTTTTTTTTTTTTTTTTGCAAAATCTGTTTGACTTGCAGCATCGCATGAGGCTCTGGTTTGAAAGAAATAGTTGCACTAAAGGCTCTTGCAGATAGAACTGGATCCCACCCCGCCACATTCTTGCCTTCTTTTATAAGCCACGCTGCATCCCATGCGCTGCTATTTGGCACCTTGCTTCCATCGTGATGTGAAAAGTTTTCCACATCTGTTTCAGTCTATGTCCCGTGACATCGCCCAGTTTGAGACTATTAGAAAGCAGATTTCCAAGGACATCATCATGTGGGAGAAAGAGGTGGCGGTGACTGAAAGGAGGAGGCCCTGGAATCTGCCTCGTAAAATTATGCAGGCTCTGCAGAAACACACGAACCGTAGCCTCTGAAAAGAGTGAGACAAAAATAGCCGGGGCAAACAGATGGAATCCAGACGTCAAGAGCCCTCTGCGAGGAGCAGGCACCTCTCCTTATGAAGCTTCTGTAGCTGATTTCTCTCTCTGATCTTCTTGCGGCTGCTAATTGCTTTTAGTGATGAGCCTTGACATCTGGAAGTGATGGGTAGAGGGGAACTCCTCCTGCTCCATGAGCTGTTTTTAGTAATTAATTTCTCTAATGCTTGGTGTGATCCCTTCTGAAATTAATTTCTAAATATGCAAGAAATATTAATTTCTAAATAGTTTTACATATGGAAGAAAAGAAAATTCTCAATGACTTTGGTCACTGATTCATGCCTTCCGTCCCATGCTCTGTCGAATTTTCAGACTTTTTCATCTGCGTATCTAGTCAAGCAAAAAACGCTGACTATTTACTGTGTGTAAAGAACTGTACAAGGGACAGTGGAAGATGAAGATATGCAGATACATTCAAGAAAATTCATAACTGTGGGAGAGAGAATGTCAATCTCATGGCTAGACCATAAGGAGGAAGTCCTTACTTCCTCCAATGGAACAATTAAGAGAAAGCAGGGACTCCAGGGGAGAGACAGGTTACCTCTGGCTGGATGGTTCAAGGGCCCCCAAGGGTGTGGCCAGGACTTGGCCAAGTTAGGATGGGAATGGGGGCTTCTCTGTGAAAGGAACATGAACGAGGCTGCGGATCTAAGGGTGTGGGGAATAGCCTGGGAGCCACGAGTAGTATCATGTGTGTGGCTTGAGGATGCGAAAAGGAATGTGGCAGGACTCAGATGTGGAACAGAAGGTGTTTCTTTCCTGAAAGGTCTTGAATTTGCGGCTCGGGGCGGGGTGAGGGGTGGCGCGGCCACTTGGCTATCATCAACTTGCTGTTGCACTCGCATAGTTGGAGCTAGGCTGACTTTCTTGTGTTACTAGTTCTACAGTGTAACTCCATCAGTGATGTCCAACACATACGCTGCATCGTGTTTCAATTATTTTTCCTTACAGCAAAAAAAAAAAAAATTTATTTTACCATCAAAAAGAAGCTATATAATTGTAAATACATACCTGATATCACGCGTGCAAATCTGCATGGATGTGTACGTCTGGACTCCTTATTCTACTTTCCCGCAATCATTACTTCGAGTTTGGTAGATGACTCTAAAACTTAAAAAAAAAACCCATAAATTAAGCTCAATGTTGCCCCCAAATATATCATATAAACTTGGACTTTGTCCTATTTCAGAGAGGAACGTTCTATCACATTAACATGAGATGAATTAATTTGTTTTTAAACTTATTAAATGAAAAAAAGATATTTAAGATTTTAAAGTCAGGGACAATATCTATTTTATTTATGAATGGGTCTTCGATACCTGGCAGAGTGTAAGATGATAAATAAATGAGCCCAGTTATCAAATGTATGCACTCATTTTTTTAAAAGATGATGACAGTTTGGGGAAATGTTATCAACATCTTTTCAAATGATGTGATTATTCCATTATATAGTTCTTATCTACTCTTGGTTCTTTCTTACCGTTTCTTATAAAGGAATATATTTTGTGACTAGTCTTCTTTCACAGAGACTCTTCCTTCCCCAATAGAGCTGACTGTAGTTCATATTTAATTTTTCTTCCCATGATATTAGCTTATGAACATTTCATTTCTTGTTCATATTCTTAAGTTATTTCAAATTCTTCCTAATTAGCTTTACAAGGCTTCTCTAAACGAACCAAATTTAGCACTGGAAGCCAGTATGCCTGCAGTAAGTGTGTGAAGTTCATTAAAATTGGTTTTGATATTAGATTATACTTGGCAGTGACCTTCCAAGACCTTATCAGACCCCCATAGGCAAGACTCGAATATATAGAACTAATGCAGGGCACCCAATTAGAAAAGAAAGTCTGAATTTAATATTTGAAAGTTGCACAGATTCCAATATTTGAGCTCTCCTTTGTAAATAAGAATTTAAAAGTAATGTCCCTGAGCCCTTTTCAGACCATCATCCAGCCTGTTAATCAAATGTTGTTTTATTTCCCTTGATGCATTTCATGCACACAACTGAAGTCCAGCTCTATGCCCTCAATAAGCATGTCTTAAACAACTATGAGTATGAGCCGTGGCTTGGGATGTGGGCTGGGCGGAATGTGAATCTGGTTAAGCTTGCTGTCCTTGACCTCAAGGAGCTCCCAGCCTTGGAGGAGAGACACTGACAACCCGGTAACGTCAACTCCAGCTAGCAAGCGCCATACTGAATAGACAGACGCTACAGGTGTCCTGAGGATGGAAGGGGTCAAGCCTGTAATTTTAAGCCCTCTGTGCATGAGATGCGTTTCTCTGGACAAGCCCCATGTCACCATTTGAGAAGTCTTTTGGGTGTTACTCTTAGAGGTTACCGAGAGTTAGGAGGACCAGTGCTCAATGGGACTTCGAATACAAATGGTGTTCCCAGTAGTTTGCCCCAGCAGGATGGGTTCGCACTGGAATTGGATGATATGCTGGCGTTTCTCTGAGGTTATGTGTGCACGTGGCTTGTTTCTGGTACCCGCCTCCCCTACCCCGCCATGTCCACAGAGGCGTTCCCACTGTCTGCGTGGAAGAATAGAGATTTGCCTGTCAACCTCCAGTAGATTTGTTATGTTTTCCCGTGTACTGCGAACCTCATTGGAACAAATGGTCTTTAGCCTGCACATCCATTAAACTGGAAATGTAAATGCTTCTGGTCCCTTGGGATTGATATTATATTTTGAAAACCCCAATCCCTCAGGCTGTTGAGGAGACGTAATTTCACATGTGTGCCTTCGTGGAGATTCGGCGGACTTCGGCGCACGTATCTCATGTGATCTTGGAGCCTCTCACGCTCTATCTTATCTGTCATCCTTGGTGCTCACAGATCGTGTTATTCTTAGATGCATCCCAGGAATCACAGCATAATGAGAGGAATCTGGCCAAAGGAAACCCAACTTCATCCCGATAAAAATTGTTAATTTTTAAAATTCTGACACTACACATATCTTTTATCTGAATCTTTGCAAAAAAAAAACCCTAATTAATGGAAGTTATAACTTCTTCCCCAGTAGTCATTGTTTCTTGTTCTTTAGCAGAATTTAAAATTCCCCATTCGTTGCTCTTATGTTGATATTTGTGTAGGGGAGTCCTCTGAATAGGTGCAGGTTTGAGTTTACTGTACGTTTATCGGGTTTGCCTAATTTGCTTGAAAGGAATCTGAATTAACTGCCAGCACGTGTAATCAAGTTAAAAACAATAAGGGGCTAGTGTAGAGCAGAAAGGTTTACAATCCAGTGCTTTGCAGACATTTTACGTACATCTCAGTGGAAGGCAGATATTTGCTTGACACGGTTTTAAATTGTAAATCATGTCCTTGTAACTGTACCGCAGTGAACTCCTTGGTAAGCCTGAATTTAGAGAACGTTGATGGGATTTTTTTTTATAGTCCTTTCCGCTAGAGAGGGGAGGTGCCCCAGGCAGCCTGGGGATACTTTGCAGAGAACACAGTGAGATTCCAAGCCCCTCAGTGGCAGATGCCCTGTCTCTGTGGTTCACTCCTGCATCCTCAGCATTGTCTCAGTACCTCGTGCAGGGTAGCTGCTCAGTGAATTGTGTGAAATGCACTGGCAGCACTCAGATTAAGGGAGAACTTTCACAAATTAAAACCGGCAACAGATAAGCATTCTCTCAGGGAGTCCCCAAAGAGTCATCATATTTGCAAGAACGCATGCAGAGAAGAGTCATGTCTTCAACATTTTAAGTTGCATTTGTATCTCTCTCCCTTACTTAATCGTTCGCGTGCCGTTTCTCATGGCCACCTCTTCGAGTAGGGGAAGGCATTAGAACTTAGAGCTATAGTTCCAGAGGTGAGATGGATCATAGAGATGGTGGCAGGGATTCTGAGCAGTGGACAGAGAAAGAAATCTGTTTTAAAGTGAGAAACACTGAGGGTGTGGAAAAAAGGGAACCCTTCTACACTGTTGGTGGGAATGTAATTTGGTGCAGCCACTATGGAAAACAGTACAGAGATTCCTCAAAATACTAAAAATAGACTTACCCTATGATCCAGCAATTTCATTCTTGGGCAAGTATCCAGAGGGAACTTTAATTCAAAAAGACACATGTACCCCAATGTTCATAGCAGCACTATATACAATAGCCAAGACATGGGAACAAACTAAATGTCCACCAACAAATGACTAGATAAAGAAGTTGTGCTATATTTATACAATGGAATACTACTTGGCCATAAAAAACAATAAAATAATGCCATTTGCAGCAAGACGGATGGACCTGGAGATTGTCATTCTAAGTGAAGCCAGAAAGAGAAAGAAAAATACCATATGATATCACTTACATGTGGAATCTTTAAAAAAAAAGACAAAATGAACTTATTTACAAAACAGAAACAAACTCACAGACATAGAGAACAAATTTATGGTTACTAGGAGGAAGGGGATGGGGAGGGATAAACTGGGAGTTTGAGATTTGCGGATACTAACTACTGTATATAAAATAGATAAAACAAGTTCATACTGTATAGCACAGGGAACTATATTCAGTACCTTGTAGTAGCTTATGGTGAAAAAGAATATGAAAACAAATATGTATATTCATGTGTGACTGAAGTGTTGTGCTGTACACCAGAAATTGACACAACATTGCAAACTGACACTGTATTTCAATAAAAATATATAAATATATATAAAAGTGAGAGATTCCTGTTAGCAAGTTCTCGCAAGATCACACATCCAGTGGTTAAACTGCTTGGTAAACGGTGCTGGCCCTAAGGAGTAGAAATAGGTGAGACCCAGAGCACTGCTAACCTGTAAGGTGCCCTTGTGTGAGGCAGTCCAAGCTTCCCCTTCCGAGGGCCACAGCACCACAGGCCCAGGTCCTGGCAGGCAGCCGGCATGTGTTAAGCCCCTTCCTCTAAGGACAGACAGCTGTCTGCCAAAACACAAGGCTTCGGAGAAGATGCAGGCTGAATTTCAGCCCTTACATGCCCCTCTGCCAGAATCTCCTTTTTTTTAAATTGAAGTGCAGTTGATTTGCAATGTTGTGCTAGTTTCTGGTGCACAGCATAGTGCTTCAGTCATACGTATATATCTATTTATATTCTTTTTTCATATTCTATTTCATTGTTGGCTCTTTCAAGCTACTGAGTATAGCTCCCTGCAATAGGATATTGTTATTAGGACCTTCTTTTGTGCAGTGTACACGTTGAGCAACCTTGCAGAGTGCTAATTCATCAGACTTTATGTATAAATATAAATTATACATATATAAATATTTACATTCACATGTTCATACTCATAATGTGACATTTATGATGAGCAAGTGGAGAATCTTGTAAATAATACATTTTAGCCTAATGCTATAGTCATTCCAATAGATGCAAAACAAATGGTAAAATTCAACACTCATTCCTAATAGTTTTTTAAAAGTCAACAAAGCATAGAAGGGAGCTGCTTTAACCTTATGGAGGGTATCTATTGAAATGATACAGCAAACACCATCGTACATAATGGTGAAAGGTTGGAAGATTTTTCACTAAGGTCAAAGAAGAGCCAAGGATTCCTGCCAGCACTGCTAACGTTCAGTGTTGTTCTGGAGATCATAGCCAATTCAGTACGACAAGGCAAAGAAATAAGAGTGGTGAAGTCAAGGACCCCTGCCAGCACTCTCACCTGTGTCTCAAAGGTCAGGGACTGCTGGTCAATGGCCAATCATTAGATGTAGGGCAACGTTCATTTACTGTGTGTTTGGCAAATGGCGCCGTGCTGAGCCCCTGCACTGAGCAGGTGGAGTTGGGGCGGGGTGCTCAGCTGGACAGGCTCCTGCCCCCACCCCACTTGAACCAAAGCCACGTGATCTTTATCTGTGTGCGTATTGTTTATTGTTTGAAAGATTGTTCAGTATCTTTAAAGGTCTGGAGGACCACTGAGGAAAAGTTATCAAAGCGCAAAATGCTAAGGCTGGTTTTCTGATGCGTGGACCCCACTAGTGCCATGTTTGATGGAGGAAGAGCCGGGAAGTCTTCTGCTGTGTGACAAATAGCAGGTGTCCAGTGCTGAGTTAGAAACAGAAAGTGAAAGACAGGTAGCAGGTGTCTTCCCAAGTCCCTGGAGACACCCCTGTGCAGAAGGTCCCTGTCCCTGCGTCCTAGGCTGTTTCTCTCCAGGGCACAGAGGTAGCAGGAAGGAGGGAGTGGTATTGGAGGGAGTGGTGAATGTAAGAGAATCACATATTCCAGCAAAGGCAGAGAGGCCTGAAGCCACAGGATGTATTTGTGGATTTACAAGACGGTACCGCATGGCTCTGGTACAGGCCCCCAGATGGGAGGGGTTGAGACAGTGCAGTTGATCTAATTTCCTGAATCTGGGAAGCTCAGCGCTCTGAGTTTTGTCCTGCTGGTGACTTGGAGTCATAGAATTGCAATTAACAGCTGTGTTCTTCGAGGCAGCCACCCCAACCTACCATTCAAACTCTCTTGCATTAGAACCTCTCACATAGTACTTTGATTATTATTTTGTGAAATTATATATATACATATGTTATATATAATTGTATATTATATATATTAAATATATATTTAGGCTTCTATCTGCTGGTGTCATGCCTGCCTGCCCATGTGAACTCTTGTTTGAAAAATCCTTCCATCTCACTCCCCTGACTGCAACATTCTGTCTGATTGTGGGTTAGAACATTTCACGGTGTAATAAAGCCAAGTAACTTCTAATACTGAGGAATGATCTGAAAGAAGAAAACTGGTTTTCTTCTGTCACAAGAGAAGAGAAAACATAGATGTCTATAGTCACCCTAACACATCGCTTGCTTTTCTTACTCTGTAAACTCTTTCCTTTTTTTATTGAAGTGTAGTCAGTTTTGTGTGAATTTCTGGTGTACAGCACAATGTCCCAGTCATGCATATACATACATATAGTCCTTTTCATATTCTTTTTCATTAAAGCTCATTACAAGGGATTGAATATAGTTCCCTGTGCTATACAGAAGAAGTTTGTTTTTTGTCTTATTTTTATATATAACAGTTAATATTTGCAAATCTCAAACTCCCAAATGTATCCGTTCCCGCTCCCTTTCCCCCAATAACCAGAAGATTGTTTCCTATATCTGAGAGTCTGTTAAAAGTATTTTCAGTAATAAGTAAATTTAATTATAACCTCAAGACATTAATAAGCCATTGAATTAAGCTCTGGGAGAGAAGGTTATAAATTTTGAAAATAAATCCATCAGTAGCAGTCTTAGACAGATGATTGTGTTATGATGTTGTCACTTCATTTAGACAGAATATTCACTTCTGTGATAGTTCATTTTGGAAGGATCTTATGAAAGTCATTATGTATTTATATTACTGCATTGAGATGGTGTCGTCTACCCAGAAAGGACCATGCCTTTATCCCCAGGTTGGAGTCCCATCCCTCTCTGGGATCTTGGGGGCCTCCTGTAAATGCAGCTCCCAGCCTTAGGGGGAGAGCCAGCAGAATCATGGGGGAGGTCAGGGAGCCCCACCCCAGCCGTGGGCCTTATGGTGAACCTTGGCCATCGGTTGTGGCCACAGCCTTGGGCAGACTTCTCTCCCACTGTGCTCGCCATCACTCCTGCTGCGACCCTGTGCATACATTTTGAACACATACAAATGGGGCACAAAAACTTTTAACTTTATTAAGAAAAAAACTTAGGATGAAATACCCAACTATTTCGATAACTTATATTGTAACCTGCGGGTCTTTTACTTTCTGCACTGAAGACTTTATGTTTTTCCTAAGGTGGGTAAGATTGCACGGCAGTTGCCATTTGTTTTGCACTTGCAGTGACATTCTGCTGTTAAGGCATGGACCATTTAGCCAGAATTAGATGCTCAAGGCAACTCGTCTGCTGGGTGTGTCCCACCTCTGGCGCTGTGACTGAGGAGGAAAATGCCCCTTGGTATAAAACTGGTTGGTCTGTCGGACACAGCATCCCAGGCTGAGTGGCCCATGGCACTGGCCACAGTGTCAATGAGCAGGTCCTCATGTTATTTAAGATCAAGTCCCTGCTGCATCTGAACTCCCGTTACACGTAGTTGGTGTGGGCGTCTGGTGCTTTCACGTCTCCCCTGAACTTCCCCTGCTTTTTTTCTCCATTAGCATCTGCAGTCCCCTGAGGATGCAGCTTAGCGTCTTGCCCACAGTACAGACCCTCCAACAGTGATTCCTGAAATAAGGATGCGTGGATGGGCGGATAGATGGATAGATCAATGATACTTAGATTTTTCATGCCTGTGTTTTTGTTGAAAATGTTATTTGGATAATATTACTTTGGCTTTTAATTTCAAAAATATAATTGCTAGAAGTTGGATATTTAGGACCTTACCTGTAAGTTTTGGCAGGGTCTATTCATGAAGTAATAGGAATCTAGCCGAACAATCTGAATTATAAGAAGACAGTTACTGAAAGCTCTTTATTTGAGAAACATAATTTCCCACAATAACTTGGCCAAAAGAAGAGCAAAAGAAAATTGTTTCTTGTGCTTTAAATTATAAGCAAAGATGTTGATAAAACATACATGTTTTTCATTTCCCAGTTCCATTAAATGATGGGGTCCTAGCTTAGGGAGCCAAAAAAACACCCGAGAGTTCCAAATATTTCCATACTGGTGAAAGGAAGTAACAGAAGGGCTTTGACCTTGGCAGTGGATGTTCCAAATGCATCGTTCATGATGTAAGAATTTTAGATTAAATAAATGTTCCTACAGCTATCTTTTAGGACACGAAATCTTACCTAATTACTTAAGGAATGTGAGCTAATAAAAAGTCAGCTGCACGTCAACTCAGATAAGAACAAGTTTCGAAGATAATTTTCGGCTAGATAATCACGTTACCAAGGGAGTGAAATCGACATGCAAACTTGGCTGCCAGTTCAATTTAAGCTTATTTTGCCAGTTGGGTAAATCCATTCCCCTGTGTGTAACTCTGCTAGGATATTATGGGATGCTGTGACCATCTGCATTTTCATGGACAGGGGATGACTTCTCAAGTGATCCACTTTGAAGGGCCTCTAATATTTTCCCGCCCTGCGTCCCTTCTTCATTCCCAGGCTGCAGTGCAGGCCAAAGATGCCCCCTGTACCAGGCTCCCTGCGCATCATTGTAAACACCTTGTCTGGTTAACACTCCCAGACATTATGATGGCTTTCTTTACATGCGCATTTTACAGGTGAGAAAGCTAAGGCACTAGGTTAAGGAACTGATGGGAGGAGACCCCCCTAGACAGCCCTGGTTAAGACCGTAGCTGTGCTGTCATCAAGGAATCACAGTGCAGGTGACTAATGGAAAACAGACCAGCTGCTCCCAAGGCTCCAAGTAGGACTCCACAAACAAACACGCTGGGCAAAAGGCAGAAGAAAACTGCTGTCTTCTTAAGCTATCTTCAGGAATCTTGTCAGCTGAGTAGGCAAATAGGAGAAGATATTGTACCTCTGTTTTGGTCTAAGTTCCTTTAGCTACAAAGGCAGAATTAAAAATTAAATCAAAGTAGCCAAATGAGCTAAGAGAAGAAAGTGGTGCTGAATTATTTTAGCATCAACGGGCAGGTGAAAACAAGCTGTGTTTATTTACCAGCCCCATCTGACTCACTTGTTTTTAGTACATTTCTCAAAGGCTCAAAACAAATTGTTTTAGAGATTAATTTCTATGTAAAATAAATGTTTACTTATCAAACAAAGACTAATCATAAGATGTTGGTAAATTACTAACAGTTGCCTAGGTGCTAAATAATAGCCTTTAATACACTACACGCAGTACATTTCTTTCTTTTCAATTAGAGTTTGCCCAAGCCATGAGTATGGGTTTAGCCTGTGTCTTCATGACTGAATTTTTCATAACCCTTCCAGTATTCTAATTTGCGTGTACATTTTCTTGCCAAGAAATTAAGCCACGTTAGCCCACACAAGTGTGGCTGTGTGGCTACAACCATAACATCCAAATCCTTATGGTTATAGAGAGAATTTCCTATTTCTTGTCTCAAATCATATTTTTCTTACAGTTGTATATGTATGGTGAGATACTCACACACAGACACACACACACACACAAGATCATTTTCTAGTAAGAAAGCAGAAGACTATTTGTTGCTATTTTGTACTTAAAAGAATCCAGAGCAACTACCCCCAAACACTGCTGTGAAAGCAAAACCCAATAGTTGTCCTTCCAAAACCTTCATCTTAAATAATACAACCTCAGTTTGGTTTACGTCATTTACTCCAGTTCATCCAAAATTCCTCATAAGAATTCTAAAAATACATACAAATTACTATAGTTTTCAGAAGCAAGCATATGATAGTGAAGCATTTTTTCCTTTAAAAATGGATGAATGGAAGTAAAGGGGGGACTTCCTTTGCTCAAGGTCACCCATTTCAATCGTCAATTTCAGAAGGAAACATTTTTTCCCAATGATAGGTTTTCACTCCTAACAAAAAGTAGTTCTCCTCTCGTTTCAAGGTATTTGCCAGGAAAAGATGTCTGGATGCTTGATGTTCACGCTCAAAGACTAAGAATTTAAGGACATTATAGTGAGCGAATAAACTAAATAAATGGTGCCCCTCACTTGAGATGCGTGTTTACAGAAAGTCCACAAATCGCAGCCTCTGTAATAAAGAAGGCTTCCAGCGGCAGCACTGACTTTCTTATTCTCTTGGGCTCTCTACAGTATTATAACAAGAAGTGCCTCCCACAATGTGTAAGGAGGGAAGCCAGGTCCATGTTTGTGGATTCACACACATATATAGCCTAGCACACACGGGGACACATACCTTTTTGTAGCAAGAAAACAGGAATGCTTGCTGCTTTTCGGCTCTTAAAAGAATGCAGGTTGACTGCTGGCTGCAAGTGAACACAGCCGTTAGAAAGGCCCTGAGAGGTTCATCTCCTCCGGATCCCCCTTTGGCGGCGGCAGTGCTGCTAGTCACCCAAATAGAGGAGGAAGTTGCACCAAACAGGCTTTACCCTCAAAAAGCCTGTGGGCTGGGGAGACCCGTGTGCAAACGGTGATGCAGTGAAGATTTACGAACACGGTGCGAGAGAGAATGGTGGCTGCTCAGAGGGGGTCTGCTGATGTGCAAGCGGCTACTGCAATAGGACCCTGGGTTCTTCCACTTAAAAATATCCACTCTTTTTGTTTCAATATTGCTTTCACACTTTAGAGAATATTTCTGTCTTATTTCATTGGGCCTTTAAGAAAAGTAATGGAAGTAAATCAGGACTATTCTTTAAAATCTCTAAATCATCATCCTCTCTTCAGAGGATCTGGGACAGACTGTGTGTCATGTAGCGTTGGAGTGTCCAGTTTTTTTCCCTTCTGTGAACCAGATCCAGGTGCGTGCCCTGAGTGTTTATTTTGGGTCAGCAGACTAACTCCAAAGCAAAATTGTGCATTCAAAAATGTGTTTGTTTAGTGCTTTGAGATCGTCTTGTGTAACTCCTCATTTGTCATTTGTTGGGGTGTGTTCTGTGGCACGCTGAATGCTTGTGTGTCCCCCCCCCAAATCCACATGTTGAAAACCTCATGCCTGCGTGTGATGGTATTAGGAGGTGGTGAGGTCATGAGGGTGGAGCCCCTGTGAGCGGGACTGGTGTTCTTACAAAAGAGGCCCAGAGACGTAGCTAGCCCCTTTTGCCACGTGAGGTTACACAGAGAGGTCTGTGACTCAGAAGGTGACCCTCACCTGATCATGCAGGCACCCTGATTTTGGGCTTCCAGTATGCAGAGCTGTGAGAAATACATTTCCGTGGTTTATAAACCACCCTGTCTGGTCTGTGGTGTTTTGTTAAAGCAGCCTGAACAGACTAAGGCACGTGCTGAGCATCTAAAGATTTGCAGAGGGTTAGATAGTGAGCCTTGGGGCTGGGTTCTCCCTCCCGCAAACCATCCTGTGGCTCACAAACTTCTCCAAAGCCCAGGGAAGGTAGTTTCAATTCCTTCCTGTTCAAAGGCACGAAAATGCACTGCAGCTAAGGAAACTGACTGTAAGAGGAATGCGGTTATAAAAGAACACAGCTGGTACAGGCAGGTGCCACTTGGCTGACTGTATGAAAGAAAACAGTGTTTTTTAGTCATATCTGATGACAGGTAAGGTTGGGCTGGAAGGCGCACACTTTGTACGTATGATGCATTTACCTACAAATACTTGGTAGTTACTTTCAGTCGCAAATATTCAAACATGACTGCCGTAAAAATAACTGTAATGTTAATTCGCATGCAGGTATCTGCAAACACAACTGTTTGGAATATCACTTCTAAGTCAGCGAGGTAACCACCACTTTTTTAGAAAGAGGTTTGTTCTTCTGTGATTATATATTGTTTAATATTTTATTGGGTATGATTGGTAAACAGTAATAACACTCGTAACATTTGATACATTTTGACAAATGTGTACATTCATGAAACCACCAACACAAGAGAATGAACATGTTCATCAACCCGAAGGGTCTCCTGTTTCCTTGGTAACCCCTCCCTCTTCTATCTCCCTGCCCACGCTGATCCCAGGTAGCACTCATCTTTTGGATTCTACGTTTGTTTTCGTTTTCCATGATGTTATATGAATGGAATCATACAGCGTCACAATGGTTTCTGCTGGCTTCTTTCGCTCAGCATAATTCTTTTCAGATTCTTCTATGTTGTGTATAACAGCAGATCATTTCTTTTCATTGCTGAGTAGGATTCTGTTATTTGGATGTAAGATCATTTGTTTAAATGTTTACCTGCTGATGGATATTTGAGTGGTTTCCAGTTTGGGGCTATTACAAATAAAGCTGTTTTGAACATTCATGTGCAAGGATTTGTAGCAACAATTCCTTTTGCTCTTGGGTAAATACCTAGCAGGGAAATGTCCAGATCACATGGTAAGTTATGTTTAATTTTAGAGGAGAGTGTCAAATAGTTCTCAAAACAATTGTCCCATTTTACATTCCTACCAGCAGGGTGTGAGGGCATCCCCGTTGCTCTGCGAGCTCGCCAGCATTTGATGTTGTTAGGTTTGGGGTTTCTTCTGTTTTGTTTTGTTTTAGCTGTTCTAATACATGTGTAGTGGTTTACTTGTGGTTTTAATTTACTGTTTTCTAAAAAATGACATTGAGTATCTTTACATATACTTTTTGCCATCTGTGTATCTTCATTGGTGAAATGTCTCTTCATAACACTTGGTAGTTGTTTTTTAGTGTTGAGTTTTAATTTGTTTTATATCTGATGGATACGAGTCTTCTGTCAGACATCTGATTTGCCGATACTCTCTTGGGTGTGACTAGTCTTTTATTTTCTTAACAGTGTCTCTCAAAAGCAGAGGGTCCTGATTTTGACTATTTTTCTTTCTTTCATGAGTGATGCTTTTGGCATTGTATCTAGGAAATCTTTGCTTAACCTAAGGTCACAGAAATATTCTCCTAGGTTTTCTTCTAGAAGTTTTATGGTGTTAGCTATTGGGCTGTGATCCATTTGAGTTTATTGTCATAGGGAGAGCAAGCTGTTGATCAAAGTTCCCGGTTTCGCCTGTGGATAGCTAGTTGCTCCAGCACTACTTTGCTGCAGACTACTTTCTCCACTAAATTGCCTTTGTACCTTTTTGAAAAATCCATAACCCACGTACATATGGCTCTATTTCTGGGCTTTCCATTCTGTTCCTTTGCTCAGTCATTCGATTTTAATGCCACAGCACTTTGATTATTGGAGCTTTACAATGAATCTTGAAGTCAGGTTGTATAAGCCTCTAACAATGCCCTTTCTTTGCAAAAAGCTTTTGTTGTTCTAGATACTTTGTATTTCCATATGAATTTTAGAGTTCACTTGTCAAATTTTATTTTTTAAAACAGCCTTCTGGAATTGTAACTAAGATTCCTTTGATTCTGTAGCTCATTTAGAAGATTCAGTTTCCTTTAAGTGTACCAGTCATACACATATTTTGTGAGACTTATTCCTAAGTATTTCTTATTTTTGATAATATTATAAATGTCATTCTTTTAATTTATGACTGCTCATTGCTAGTACATAGGAACAAAATGAATATTTTATATTGATCTTATATTATTTAGCTTTTACAAAAACATGCAAGCTTTAACTTTTAAGTAAGATGTTGCTTATATGTTTTTAGTAGCTGTCCTTCGTCAGATTTAGGAAATTCATTTTTATTCCTAGTTGATTCAGAGTTTTTATAAGGAATGGACTTTTGGATCTTATCAAATGGTACTGTATTGAAATGATCTGTATCTGTTGAGATGTTCATATAGGTTTACTTCCCAGAATGTTAAATATGGTGAATTACATTGATCCAGTTTTAAACGTTACTGCAACCTTGCCCCCGTGACATCCTCCCTATGTAATAATGAGACATTAACTTTTTTATGTAGTTTGGAGTTTTGTTTATTAAAATCCTGTTATTCATTTTTGTATCTAAGTTCGTGAGGAATATTCACATGTAGTTTTCTTTTCTTCTAATATCTTTGTCTGGTTTTGATGTCAGATTAAAGCTGACCTCATAGAATGTTGTGTAGAGTTGATTTTATTTCTTGCATCTTCCGTGTTTCTACTTAATATCTTCAGTCTTCCTTCCAGCTCCTTGGACGTATGCAATACAATTATAATAACTATTTTTAAATGTTCTTGACTACAAATTCTGTCATCTATGTCATTTCTGTGCCAAGTTCAATTGACTAACTTTTCTCTTCATAATAGGTTGTTTTTTAACAGCTTCTTGGCATATCTGGTAATTTTAGATTAGATGTACGTGAGACACTGTGACCTTTTCCTTGTGCTTTGGACACTCTTGTATTTCCCCAAACATGCTAGAGCTCCTCTTTGAGACAAGATCAAGTTATGTGAAATCAGTGTGACCTTTTTGGTTTTTGCTTGTTTAAGCTTTGTTAGTTGAGATCGGGGCAGAGGTTGGTCTGGGATGATTTCTCCCCACTAGGGAAGCGAGACACTTCTTGGTACCCTAACGGATGCCAGTGAGTTAGGAAGCTTCTCAGGCTGGCTCTTAGGAGCAAGCACTTCTCCCAGTCCTTTGTGAGCCACATGCCCTGTTCCCTCTGATCTTCTTCGATGGATCTCTCCCCACCCATGTGTCGTTTCTTCCACCGGCTTCTCACAGCTGAATACTTGGGGGGGGGTGCAAAACGGTGAGGAGCTGGGGTTTTCTCCTTGTGCAGCCCTCTCCTTCTGAGAACCCCAGCTGCTTTAGCTTCCTTCAGTTCTCAGCTCTGCCTCTTCAGTCACTCTTTGTCCTCCACCACCACCTGGAAATCTTCTCAAGGTTGTAGGCTGGGTCCATTGTGGGGCTCATCTCATGTTTCCTTCACCTGGTGATCACTGTCCCTCATTGCCTAATGTCCAATATCTTCAGAACTGTTCATATATATGTATATATATCTGTTGTTTTTGGTGGAAGAGTTAATTCCATTTCTGTTGCCCAGCTTGGTTGGAAGCAGAGGTCATTCTGTGACATCACAATCTTGAGTGCATTATCCCCCTTTCCTTCCCTTTCTTGCTGGGATCACTAAACTGATTTCCTAGACCTCCTGTCAATCTTTGCTCTGTCTCCACAGGCTCCTGGGATCACAGATTGATGTCTGTGCACGTGCTTCGGTGCTTTGGCCCCTTGCAAGCACAATTGCGACACTTCCTTGTTTCTCTTATGCAGAACGGCTTTCTGTCTTGTGTGATGCACTTAGTTACTGAAAGAAAATTTGATAAGTGAATATGTAAGCCATGAGTATTCCATACGAGAATAGATTTAGTTCATACCTTCATCTATTGATAAAATCCCTTTAAGCGTGATTTTCTTACTTTGTGCCAAACACATGGTATCAACGTTCTGCTTGGATTGTCACCATTTATCTATTTCACTTTCAACTTATAGACTATGAGATATTTTTGTTTCCTCAGAGGAATAATAAACAGCAAAACAAGGAGAGCCCTGCTTAGCCATCTATTTTTTCCCCAAGTTTATGCAAATTCCACCAGAATGGGTTTATTTGTGAATTGATCGATATGACTTATCCAGTCATCAAAAGTTAGTATTATTATACTTAAGATTGCTAATATAAGATAAGTATGGCAGAGTTCTTGCTCTTGACAATTCTGCAGTCTGTTGGTGGAGGCAGAATTATAAATACACAAATGTCGGTGAAATACGTGCATTGAGTCTGTGAAACAGGCCTGAGATGCCGGTGGCCTGAGTTAGAAGAGACAGTTAAGGTGGGGAGGAGAGAAAGAGCCCCAGAAGCCATGTCTCTAGGACTTGGCCTAGAAGTGAGGGAGACCAGCAGGGAGCCCCCCCAGATTTTCATATTAAACTTTTGAATGTGTGGTTTTATCACTGTTGACTGGGACAGAGGAAACACAGGCAACGCATTTGGAGAATCGTTTAAAATTGCTTTAGTTATCACGCTTTTTTTTCCCTTTGTTGTTCTTGGCCCTTTTTTTTGCCCTTTTGCTGTTGTCTTCATTTTTATTTTTTTCCAGCTTTATTGAGAGATCATGGACACATAGCATTGTGTAGGTTTCAGGTGCACACTGTGTTGATTAGATACATTTATAAATTGCAAAATGATGACCACCATAGCATTAGCTACCACCTCCAACCTGGCACATAATTACCATTTCTTTTCTGTGGTGAGAAGGTTTAAGATCTACTGTCTCAGCGCCATTCAAGTATATGATACAGTATTATTAGCCATAATCACCATGCTGTACATTAGCTCCTTGTACTTACTAATCTTATAAAACTAGACGTTTGTACCCTTTGACCACCGTTTTCCCAACCCCCCAACCCCCAACCCCTGGTAACTTCCACTCCACTCTGTGTTTCTCTGAGTTTGTCAGTGTTAGATTCCACCTATGAGTGAAATCGTATAGAATTTATCCTTCTCTGTCTGACTTATTTCACTTAGCATAATACCCTCAAGGTCCAGCCAAGTTGTTGCAAATGGCAGGGTTTACTTCTTTCTCATGGCTGAGTAATATTCCACTGTGTGTGTGTGTGTGCGTGTGTGATCTTCTTTATCCGTTAATATGTTATTGGACCCTTAGGTCGTTTCCATATCTTGGCTGTTGTGAGTAATGCTGCAATGAACATAGTAGAGCAGACACCTCTGTGAGATCCTGGTTTTAATTCCCTTGGATGGACAGCAGAAGGGGGACCAATTTAGTGACCATTCTTATCTGCTGTTTTCCACCAGAATATTAAGAATCCTTTGTGGCAGGTGATAGTAGTTAGTTCCCTGAAATCACCTTTAGAATAAATTCTTTCTTAGCATTAATGTAACGCCACTCAATTATATTCAGATTTGGCTTCACTTGGGTCATCACAGTCTTTCTATTTGACTTCCAGCAGTGGGTCCTCAGTAAATTGCAGCACACGGGTTCTGTTACGCCTTACAACTACTCACCATTGAACTGAATCACTTTATGATTCAGGTCATTACTATCAAACAGGTCACTTATACTATTCCTCAGCATTTCATAATTGGATATTTCAGATGAATGCATCATAATGAAATCTTCCAAAGCTGTTGAAAAGAGGAGTCCTGAGACTCAAGTTGGATTTTGTACAACGAGGAGATAAAGGGACATAAGAACAGACTGTGTTATCGGAGGTTTAGGTCTAAGGAGCCAGAATTGATCTTCTTCCCCCTTGAGGTGTGCCCACGTCTGGGACACGTGAACCCCCACCCTGCCCTGCTGAGCATGTCACCAGCACACAGAGGCCAACCCAGGCACTGGAGCCAGCTTTAAAATATATGTTCCACTCATCTATTTCAAAAACAAAACTTTATCTCCACAGAAGAGGTGAAAGTTCTAGTTGTAAGGAAGCTCAGGACTGCTGCGAGTGTCCTCTGGGATTGTTTACCGAGACGTGGGATCGCACTGTTTTGCACGTGCTGTCCAAGTTGTGAACGCCTCAAGACCCGCGCTTTTTAAGCAGCGTCGTTAAGCACAGCTTTCGGTCCATTTCGGCAAGGAGCCCCTGGACAGCCAGGCTGGTGCCGAGCGGTGGAGGAAGACACGCGACCTTTTCAGTCTGGGGCTGACCGTGCTGCCACCCTGCGGGCCTGGAAGGTCCCAGAGCCGCTTTATTGCATTCCTGTCTCATGGTCTCCATTTCATTGTCTAGTCTTTCACACGATCGTGTTTATGGCATTCATTGGAGCTATTTTTTTCATTTAAAGGACAGCATCCAAAAGATGCTATAATAAAAGATGCTGCGAACAGAGGGAAATGCAGTCATCTGTCTTGCAGTGCGTGCTGGTGTGGAGGTGAGGGCGGCCGTGTGGGCCCGGGAAGGAATGCGAGAGGCATTGAAAAAAGCAGTGATGATCACTTACGTATTTCCTGCAACGACTCCTATGAAGCCACAAACATGAAGAGTCCTGAGTATTGTTCCTTGTAAGCATTTTTGAAAGATGGATTCTGAGTCAGTAAAACTCGTTCGAGTCACTGAAATCATGACAAAATAAAGTTTTAATAGGGCTTCCAGTTAAAGCTACTGCTGTGGACACATGTGGCTACTTTCTCTCCTGCTGAGAACTCATTTACACAGCGTTTCTGAGGCAGTTTTATTTTGAAAAGCATGAACCAAGTAACACAGTTCTTACCGCATCCACATATCTGACGGGAGGGGTGAACTCATGGCAAGTTCATAGCAACTGGACAACCACCCTCACAAAGCAGGAGAGCCCTGGGCTTGGGCTGGAAGGGGGTTGGACACGGAACAGAAATCCATCGATTCTCCACACCGCTCAGGTGCGGATGGGGTTCATCTAGCGATAAGTGTGAACGCTGGGTTTGGATGGAACCAGGAGTGCAGCACGCATGGTGGGAGATGGGAAGGCTGCATCAGTGCGGGAGACACAGGGAGCGGGGTACGGAGTAAAGAGCTGAATCCCTTTCCTTAGGGCTTGGATAAGGGGCGGTGCCTGCTACTGGAAGATGCTTCTTGTGGCTCGATGGGATAAATATCCGCATATGGAACTGAAAGGGTTGGGGGCAGCATTTTCCTAATAAATCTTAGAGAGTTAACTCCTACTTTATATGCATGTTTAGCATTGGTAAAATTATTTTAAAAGCATGGCCGTAATTGGGTGTATTATGGGTTGTGAGTTTTCCCTCTCATGAGACATCCTTTATTATCGAATAGAAGGACTGTGATCTAGGGCTGTGCTCAAGGTCAGACTGTGGCCTCCGTAGATTTGGCCTTGTTGCTGAAGAATAACAATTCTTGCCAAATTAACCATCCTAAATTTATAGTCCTAAATTCCATCACCCAGAAATGGCATGCCCCACTTGCCAGGGTCCTCCCACCTATGTTTGTAAGGGAGGAACCTGGTACTGAGGAAAGGGAGGTGAGATTGAGACATGCCGTCAAGGTATTAACCAGAGAAATCTTGTAAAAATTTCTTGTAGATTAAGTTATCATATGTTGTGTTGTCATGTGGATAGCTGCCGTCTTAACACTTTGAATCTGTGATCTCAGGGCTGAAACTATTCATTAATCTCAAACTCAACATAATGTGGCCCCAAAAAGCAAATTCTGGTTCCATCATTGTAACTATAATCTTTTAAAAAAACAACTAAACTTAACATCAGAATAATCAGCATTTTCGGTCACTTATTAAGTGAAAGACTGTTCGGGGATCACCATTTTTTTTCCACATACAGTTACATTTATTGTCTCATTCTCACTGTCGGCACAGAAACCACGCAGATTCCTTTTGCAGTTAACCTGAACACTGAGCGTTTTCTTCAATGCCCAATCTGACAAACAGCGTGCTTTTAACTTTGTGGAGTGGCTGGTGGGTGTCAGGATCTGAAGTCTGGAAGAGCCCTGTCTTTCACTTAAGGAAGGAAGCCACTGGCTCTATTTCTGCCGTCTGAGATGCTCACGCTCTGCCTTGTCTCCTCCAGGAGTACCAGCCTTGTAATTCGAACCCGTGCCCGGAGCTGAAGAAGACCACGCCCTGGACGCCCTGGACACCCGTCAACATCTCGGACAACGGGGGCCATTACGAGCAGAGGTTTCGATACACGTGCAAGGCCCGCCTGCCTGATCCCAACTTGCTGGAAGTGGGAAGACAGAGGATTGAGATGCGGTACTGTTCCAGTGACGGGACCAGCGGCTGCTCCACCGACGGTGAGTGGCGACTCCGTAGGGACTGAGCCACTTCCACAAGCAGGCGTTCCATCTCAGCTCTGAGTTCAGAGAAGAGCCTGGGGGGCGGGTGGAATTTCCTTTTGATTAGAACAATCTTTATAACAACAGTCTCTCTAGAGCAGAACTGGCTTTACAACAAATGGATGGGTCAGATCATTACTATAAAAACTCAGTTCCATGTCGAGGTGGTCCTGTTTCTTCAACCCTTGAAATAACACTGTATTTTTAGTAGGTCAAGAATAGTTCATGGGAACTTTATTTAGTATCAGAAAATATATTGAGGAAGGCTCAGCGTCCTTCCAGAGTTCTTCTGGCTCTGAAAGGTCGGCTGCCAATAAGCTTTTCCTTTTTTAATCTCAGAACTGGACAAAGACAACAGAAGTGCATCTCTATGTTTATAGCCATAAAAGCATCTTTCTGTTAAAAAGTACATGTGGTCCTTTAATAGTCTTTGAAATTCCTTTGCCCCTTGCAGTCATATAAATCCCTTCAAAGCCATATGACTCATGTAGGCAGAGCCCAGACGTGGACAGGCAGGTGCTCTCCCTGCCTGGCCTTGATGCTGACTGGTCAGCTCACCTCAGGCTACTCACTTGCTCCCCCTGGAGCTCAGGTGTCTTAACTGCAGGAAAGTGCGGGAGGCTGGCCATCCCACAAAGATTAATTTCTTCCTTCTTTAAAAGCAGAAATGAATCTTCTTCTGTCATCTCCTTCTTTATCTCTCCTGTCATTCTCATCTAACTTAACAAAACCTGTCCAATTCTAAGAAGCAAATAAGTGCTCACAGAAGGTTCTTGGAGCACAACTTGATGAGAACAGGAGTAGTAACGTCTTGCACTAGAACACTTGAACATTTCTTGCCCTTTTATATTTATGATCCTACCTGATTCTCCCAACGTAGCTGTGATTTAGAAAGCCAGTCAGCACCAAAGTCATTTTTAAGAAGGAGCTTTAGGTTTACCCAGAGTGGTTGGCCTT
The DNA here is from genome assembly GCF_009834535.1 of Camelus ferus. Classification (NCBI taxonomy): domain Eukaryota; kingdom Metazoa; phylum Chordata; class Mammalia; order Artiodactyla; family Camelidae; genus Camelus; species Camelus ferus. The sequence goes on along the minus strand of NC_045698.1, from coordinate 6,293,272 downwards.
GAAGAACCACAGCGCTGGTGAGTTGCCATGTTGGGCTGACGTGAAGGGATAAGTTCATGTTGGTGCCATGAACTCCCTCCCATGTTGCCAGAAGGAACCTCTTATGTAGCATGGCTCTGGGGGAGGGCTGCACAAATGTCACGGATCTCGGTGACCCCTCCTGGGAGCTGCTGAACACCCAGGGCAGCTTGGAGCTGCCAGCCTGGATGCTTGGAGGCCCAACAGTTGCCCTCAAGGTCCACTCCTGGTCATATTCTCACGGACATTAACTGACTCCTGACCTCAAACTGTTCTGCTCACTGTAGTTCAGCAACCATACGAGCTTGTTCATTGTTTCTTGAGAAAAACAACGTCTGCTTTAGTGAAGAATTTGGTGTGATTAAGTCTGCAATTTAACTCAGAGAAATAAACACCCACCAGCTAGAAAATCAAGCAAAATGATATTCGCTCCGATTAATTCTGTAAAATCCTGCTTTAGTGAGAAGAGCAAGGCATATGATGGAATACCAAGAGACAGACAACTTAAGGCCCATTTTAAAGATCTAAATACCACGAGGAATGGCCTTGTCATCTCGTTAGGCTGTGAGATAAAGTACAAAATGCCCAGCTGAATGTGAATCTCAGACATTTTTAAGAATTTTTTTAGTGTAAGCATATCTCATGAGGCTTTTTTTTTTAGTAAGTATATGCTATGCGATATTTGGTACATATTTATCCTAAAATCTTATTTCTTATTTATCTGAAACTAAAATTTAACTGAACAGCATGTGTTTTGTTTGCTAAACCTGGTGACCCTGTCTCCAACTCAGTCACTTACTCCCTTATTTCAGAGCAGGCTGTGAGCTTTGTGTGCCATCATTCAACGTTAAGAAAAAAAGAGAAAATGAATAACAGCCTTTCCTTATACATTAAGTTTATTCTCTTTTCTGAACATATATTTTTAAATCCTTCCATTCAGGTGTATACAAAACCAAAGCTAATATTATTTTAAACGATAGCAGTCTAAGCTAAGGCCAGTGCTGATATACATGTGTATATCTTCTGTTTCCTCCAAAATTACATCGTAGGCGTGGATAAAAAGCGCTTCATCTTTCTTGTGTCTTAATGGCTTCAGGTTCTAATGATCATCCACAGGGTTTGGTATTGATATCCTGAGAGTACAAAATGGGGCTTGTTTGCCTCCGACCACACAAACTGAGACTAAATTGTGTTCTTTATTGATTAGCCACAAAGTACTGGCTCATCCCAGGAAAAGGTTTTCCAATCCATTTTCTCTGAAGAGCATCCCGCCTCAGTTTCTGAGCCAGAGTTTTCAAACAAACGAAAAGGAACTTTGAACAGTGGCTCGGACTGTTCACACATCGGCCTTCTCACCCGTCCCCAGGACTTGGTGGCATACTTTGAGATGTTTTTGTTAAAACTTCTGTCACATTGCCTACACTGAGAAAATGACTGAGTCTTTTTTAATTGTAAGTCAGTAGGCATTTTCATCAAAATGAACGTGAGTTGCACGAGCAGTTTGTTGCAGAATTTCCAAAGGAAGTGAGAAAGGCGTATCTTCTTTGTAAGGAATTTCTCAGAACAGTAAGTCCCCTATCACAATAACCCTGTTACTTGTATAAGGACTTTGCCACATTCACAAACTGAGTTCTTGGCTGCTCCCCTATTTAATAGCAATTGCAGGGAAAGAAGATTGAGCTATAGGAGATTATCACCCGAAGTACAATTTTTTTTTCTTTCTTTGCTTCTAAAGTAGGAAAAGTGTTCAGCTGATTTCTCAGAGTGTAGGTGCAGAAGCAAAGCAGACAGTGGATCCAGAATGAACATTCCTTTGGACTTCGACCACTCTGGGAACTCCTAACACAGTCTGCCTTTGGCCATTTCCTTGGCAGGTCTTTCTGGGGATTTCCTGCGAGCTGGGAGGTACTCTGCCCACACCGTCAATGGGGCCTGGTCAGCCTGGACATCGTGGTCCCAGTGCAGCCGAGACTGCAGCCGGGGCATTCGGAACCGGAAACGAGTTTGCAACAATCCTGAGCCCAAGTACGGGGGCATGCCTTGCCTGGGCCCGGCCTTGGAATACCAGGAGTGCAACATTCTGCCTTGTCCAGGTGCGTGGACTGAGTGATCTCGAACGGATGTAAACACCAAGGGCCTTGGAAGACCTCCTCTCTCAGATTCCGTGGCTTTATGTTTGAGGTACAATCTGTGATAGATAGATAGATAGATTTCTATATATAATATAGAAATATAAATAATATAGATAGATTTATATTTGTTAAATTATATATTTGTCTTTATACCAACTGCACTGGTATAAGGACAGATATAACCTAAACTGGATTATATTCATCTATTTCTTCTGATTTAAAAGAAACTGAAGCATTCTCGGAGCCCCTGTAAGGGATGGTGGGCTCCAGGCACTGTACCTCATGGAGAAGTGGGCTGTGGTACCATGGTCTGGAGTGATCTGTCGTGTCCTTGAAACTGGAGGCTGGCCCCTCCCAGACTCTGATGGGCCCAGCCCTCCAGGAACGGGCCTCCGTTCATACCACAGAGTATGTCACATACCACTCTGGTGAGTGACAGTCATCAGCGGTGACCCACCAGAAGCCTACCTTCGATTTTGGTCAGAGTGAGCGCTCCAGGGGGGCAGGGGCTGCCGTGACCCTCCCGCTCTCTGCAGTGTCCGCAGCTCCCAGTGCGGGCCTGGCTCACACAGCGCCAGGGATGGTTGTGAGTGGTGGGAAAATGAGCAGCGGCTTGCTTGATCTTCCTTTCTTCGTTCATTCCGTTTTTCAGCAAACATTTTTGGATCACCCATTCTGTGCCACTCGGAGTAAACAGAGCTGCGGTGGTGAGAACCAGGTCAGAATGGAACTTAAGAGTTTAGTGAGCAAGCATCCTGTGAATAATGTCAACCCAGTGTGGTCACAGCTGTTGGGCTGATGAGACGATGTAGTGGCTCCATCAGCCAGGGACCCACTGAGCTGGGATCGTGGCCCTGAGCAAGCTGCCCCTGGACTGAGTCTGGAGGGACAAATAAGAGTTGGCCATACAGATGGGCAAGGATGGAGAAAGAGGATAATTCCCAGTGCTGTGCGCAGCGCTTTTAAAGGCACAGAAGCCTGCAAGTACCACATCTTTTTCTGTAGGTGCAAACAATGTTCTGAGTTCCTTAAGCAAGGAACTGGCTCATAGCAGGGCTTAGCGAGCATCTGTTGGATGGATAGATAGATGGTTGGATGAATGAGTACATGGGTGGATTGGTGGAGAGATAGATGGATGGATAGATGGGTGGATAGATGGATGAACTAATAAACATGTACGTTAAACTGAAAATACACAGTTCCCGGCTTTGTCTCTGAGACTCCCAATAATGCCCCTGCTCCTCCAGCTGCTCAGCTCCTCCTCGGCTGTCTCTGCCTGAATTTCTCCAGCCTCCTGAGACTCTTCCCTCCCAACTGCCCAGCTTTCCTGGCCAAGTGATGCCTGCGGGCTGGGAAAGGTCACAGAGCCGTTTCTTTCCCACAGCCCCAGCATGGACAGTGTAAGGACTCTTCCCAGGGGCTGAGAGAGAGCCTGTGGGGCAACATTATTAGACTGGGATCCATGCAGTAAAGTGGGACCGGGGGGCCATCCTGGGAACGTGAGCATCCACCCATGCACTCTTCCTCCCCGGCTCCACACGCACGTCCTCACTGCCGTCAGCAGAACGTGCAGACTCCTCGAGACGCTTAGATGCTGCCCTGGTCCCTGAGACCCAGGCTCAGACAGATGCGTCTCAGAGACATCTCATTAACATGATCTAGCGGCTGTTTTTATTTTAGTTGATTTGATGGTCAGGCCAGTATCATGTATACATAACCTTAATGTCTTGAAATAGCTCTGTCTTCATTTTCTTTTTGAAAGCCAAGATTCCACAGAGGGTTGTGGAAACAGTCAGAGTGGCCTCCTCACTTGCCCCTTGGGAATGGATGAGTTCAGGGGGCTGAGTGGGGCAAATGTCGATTTCTCCCCCACCCCCTAGAAAATTCCTGACACAAGACAGGATGTAACTCGGCAAGGAGAGGTGGGAGGCTCTCAGGGCCGTGGGTGCTGAGCTGCCCCGCCAGTTACAGGGCTGTTTTTGCCTCACTGGGGACACTTTCCTCCCTCTGAATCCGTTCCTCCTTCATCCTGTTGGGTCCACAATAAACAGTTACAAATGGGCACCATATTTTATTTAAAAATAAGTTGTCTCATTATGCTTAAGTTTGAAAATAAATCTAAGACCAGAGAAATGTAAAATACTTTTTAAATTAATCAGTGATGGTTTTGATCTCCAATTCTGATGTGTATCAAATGCTGCCATAAGGGTTTAGAGCTGAGCCCCTGATCCTTACTCATCTTCTATGGTTGGTCTGACTCGGACCTTCACCTGCATGCTACCTCCGTCACGGAGAAATGGCGGGCCTTTCTCCTTCACTCCTTTTCCTCAGCTCATGTTTGGTTCAGAACTGATTCCAGACCATGGCTGACAAAGGTAGAGACAGCAGATGGTTCTTTGTTGCTAAGTAATGTTACAATCCCATAAAATAATGTAGCTCTTCTTTGCGAGGAAGACAGTAAGCCTGAGGAAGAAGGAACCGTGACTGAGAATCTCACAGAAGGGAAACTTCTGAATCTAAGCCGTGAATTCAGACAGGTGCGTGTTCGGCGGCTAACCTTGGTTAGGCCCCTGCGGTGTGCTTACCTCTCTGTCCATGAAATCCTTGAGTCCACACTGTGTTCTGTAAACTGCAGGTGACCAAAAAGGAACTTAAGACATTGGTTCTGTCCTAAAGGAGCCCTGAGGCTGCTGGGGTTTGGGGTGGCGGGGGAGCCTGGTGCAGGAAACTTCTGCTCGGAGATCCTCAGAGGAGCCCAGAGCACAGCTGTCCTTCAGTGAAGACCGGGGTGGCCCGGGCCTCGGTGCACTGGGGAGTCGGTATCAAACATCCCCACGACGTGCGGGACTGTAAGTGTAGGCCTTTCTGTCTCTGCCAGCCCACGGGATGCCCGACACTCGGACATTCCTTAGTTTTACTTTGCTCTTTCCATTGCGAGTCATTGTACTTTTTATTTAGATTTTACTGTAGTGGGTGGTGTATTCAGCTAGAACCAGAATTTTTAATCTTCTTCTCTCAAATGACTTAATCTATAAATTTCATTTGATCAAAGATAATTTCCTATAGTTAATTGCTTTGATTCCCAGAAAGAAACATGGATCTAAGCTTTTCGGTATTTGTCTGATCTTCCCGTGAGCCAGTCTTTCTTGGTCAATGAGAAGCTCCCCACGCGACTTTTACTGATGTGATGAAAGTTCCGTGACACCCTGAACCGTGTGCCTGTCCTGGGTTCGGCCTGCCAGGAGCCAGTCCTGCTCCCACGCATCCCCTCTGCGGCCTGACCTCTCTGTGCCGCGGGCCCTGCATTTCCAGGACACGCCCCACGGCAGTGTTGAGGAAGGGGCGATGCTGAGTTAGTATCATCATCATCATCATCATCATCATCATCATCACCATCATCATCACTAGCATCATTAGCAGCAAGGGAAGCGCTCAGACACTCAGCCCCGCTCTGTCCCCCGGTGGGCCAGGCCCTGAGTGGTGACTCACACTTTTTTGTTCCCTTGACTTCAGAATCCCTGCCTCCCCATGAAGTTCTAATGCTCCTGCACAGGGAAGACTATTTCATTAAGCTTTGTATTCTGTAATTTCTATTTTAAAAATACATTAGCCTTCCTAATACAAAACCTTATTACAATATTTAATGTCCCTTTTCATCCAGGACAGACCACCATCTCCTTGTCTCCGAGGAGAAGGCTGAGGCTTGGAACACAAGCACAGAGCTAAGAGGACGGGAAGTGGAGACTGGATTGGAGCTGGGCTGGGGGCACGGGGCGGTTACAGGCCAGAGTGGCTCCCTGACGGTGAAGTGGCTGAAGGTTCCTTCTGATTTCCCGTCATGCTGGGAGGACCTGTTCCCCCAGCACTTGACATACCCCTCAGGGCAATGACACTGAAGTGGTGGAAGTTCGTGTGACCTTGTGGTTTAAACTGGCAAGTGGAAAAGTTTCAGCAACTGGGCTGTGTCACAGATGCTCCAGCAAACTGTTCACAGTTCCAACAAGAAGCATCTTTTCCTCTGTTAAACAAGGAACGATTTGGTGCCAAGGGAATTTATCAAGATACCAGGAGGTCAGTTGGTGGGGGAGGGGGGGAAGTTAGGATGAGATATTAATTGGTGTAAATATTAGTTAAAATGTGGACGGGTATAAATACTGTTTGAAATAGTGCAAGGAACTGTGTACATTCATCTTTCGGTCACCAGCTTCCTGCCATGTCTAGTGGACCCACGTGACCATGAGACAATCGTGATTATAGAATGACTGTGTGACCAAAAGCATTTAGTCTTTGGATATTTGTAAATTCTGTTATTGGGCTACTGTTGTAGGAAAATTTAACACGAAAGCCACCCTTTGTATGAATCTCTAAGTGCACGATGTAGCCCTGTCCACTGCAGACACGGTGTCGCAGAGCGGACCTCTAGGACTGTGCTCGTCGCGCTGACCTGAGACTTCATACCCCTTGAACAGCACCTGTCCACTCCCCCTCCTCCAGCCCCAGGCAACCACCGCTCCACCTTCTGCTTCTATGAGCTTGACCATTTAGATTCCACATAGAAGTGGGGTCACGTGGCAGTTGTCTTTCCGTGACTGGCTTATTTTCACTAGCGCAGAGTCCTCTCGTTTCATGCATTTTGTGGCGTATGACAGGATTTCCTTCTACTCTGACTGAATAATATTTCATTATAAATTATGTAATGATAAAATACCACTTTTTCTTTATCCATTCACCTATCAATGAACGTCATTTGCATTACTTCCATATACTGGCTCTCGTGTGAACATGGGGCTGCAGGTGTCTGCGATCTTGATTTCAGTTCCTTTGGGCAAATACTCGGAAGTGGCATTGCTTCATCTTATGGTTGCTCTGTTTCTGCATCTTTGAGGAACCACCGTGCTGTGTTCCCTGGTGGCTGCGCCATTTTGCATTTGCACCCACAGCCTACAAGTGTTCCATTCTCTCCAAATCCTCACCAGCACTGTTATCTATTATTATCTTTTTCCTATAATACCTATCCTGACAGGGGTGAAGTGATGTCTCATTGTGGTTTTGAATTGCATTTCCCTGATAATTAGTGATGTCAAGTATCTTTTCACGTTGACCGTCCTGGCTCGTCACGTGATATGAAAAGCATGTAGCTCTTAGATTACGCGGTTGGTTCTCATTTGGGCTCTGACACCATCAAGACAAAGCGTTAGAGCCTTCCTGAGCCTGACCGCCACGTGCACATCTGGACACGCAGGCTTTGTCACGGCTGCTATTCCAAGGCACGGTGACTTTTCTGTGCCTCAGTGTGTGGTGTGCGAACATCTGTACTACAGACCAACTTCAGCTCAGGTTACAGACAGAGAAAAACTGCCAGCAAGCATTTCCCTCCTACCCCGCCCCCCTCAAGAATAGATATGGAGGAGGGGTTTTGAAAATTTTACAGTCTAGGCAGACATGCGTTCATTGCAAGGAAGAACACTGCCATGTACACAGCGTTCCCTGCAGTCTGATACACCCATGCTGGCGTATTAGATGCTTACAAACACTGCCTGAAAGAATGGGAGGAACTGGAAGAACATGGGGAGGAATATGCAAAGCCAGGTGGAGGCCCCCAGGTACCCCCTGGGAGCGCTCAGTGGTGTACACGACACCTTCCTGCAGGGCAGACTCTGCAGCCACGTCAGGTCGGTCAGATTGGGATTTCAGAAGTGGTGTGACTTTGTGTCCCTTCCCAGTGGACGGCATGTGGTCTTGCTGGTCCCCCTGGTCCAAGTGCTCAGCAACATGCGGAGGTGGACACTACATGAGGACCCGCTCGTGCACAAACCCAGCCCCCGCCTACGGAGGCGACATCTGCCTGGGGCTGCACACGGAAGAGGCGCTCTGTAACACGCAGCCCTGCCCCGGTAAGCCGCCCCCGCCCTGCCCACTGCCTGGTGTCGGGACAGATGCACCCTTCTCCTTGATGGAGAAATGGTGGAATTGATGAAGTCACATCACAATAGGTACCCGCACTGCTGAGGGTGAACCGACTTCATAACACGTTGTCCCACAGGGGAACACTTCTCACCTTCAGGTAGTTAACTACTCACAGGTGATAACCAAGCTTTCTTAACATGTGTAACCAGGTAACTGGATCCGACATTCTGCTGCTGATAATCGGGGGGGGGGGGGGAGCCAGGAGAGACTTTGTGAAACTGCTTCCTAGGAAGACCCCCCAGGACCATGAGCCGGGGGTCCGGGCTGGAGGCTGGCAGGCACAGGGGCCCCAGGGATGCCCAGCCGTGGCTTCCCCGTCCAAGAGTCAGCTTTGTTTTCTCACTAAAGTACCGCTTGGGATGAAAAGGAGACACTCGCCTCTGAGTCTAACTTCTACTTTGAGACACTCATTTATACATATATTTCTAACTTGCTCCTGCAGATCCTTCTGGAAGGTCCCATTTATATTGAAAAGTGCCTAAGACCCAATTGTCAGTCATTCCCAGAATGAGCACTTCACATATTTCTAAGGGAAAATTGTACTCTTTAAAATGGATCAAAACACAAGTTTGGTTTCTGAACTTTCCCCTAACTGCAGACAACGCTTAAATTTAAAAAAAAAGGAAAAAAGCCAACTGCATAGAACAAAATCTTTTTTTATGTTATTGATATTTCATAAATAATATTGTGTTCATTTTTTAACCTCCTTACTTAAAATATGAGTGTCAGTCCTCTCTTTTCACATATCTGTAGGCCTGAGTGAATTTAACAAAATCCTAGTGAATCTTCCACTTCGGGGTGAAGTGACCTTAGCTGGCCCATCCTTGGGCCTTGACCCAGACTTGTGCATTGATCGTGTGTGCTTCAGTGACAGAAAACACAGGATAAAATGAATTCTGCCACAAGCACAGCCTGCCTTTGGTGCACTGACCATGCAGAATTGTTTTCATAACAGGAGAGAAAGTGCCTGTAGTAGCTTGAACCCCCTTTCAGCATCCAGGGCTTTCTCATGGGCACACCGTCATCTCTTTTGTCCGAGCACTGAGACCTGGAGGAATTTTGCTGGGCGGCGTTTGAGGGTCGCTCTTCACAGTGAGCATGACCCTATAGGAGTGGTGTCTGCAGTGATCATTTCTCCCCCGACGGTGGAAAGAAAGGCCGTGCACAGCCAGACCTCATGGATTGGCTTAGAGTGTCTAATACAGTTACTTTAGAGCATTAAAATAATGTGGGTTTTAGAAAATGTATTTTAAGCAATTATTTCTAATCAAAGATGTACGAGTTCTTTTATTCATGCTCCTGGACTGGTCAGAAGACACAAGTCCATTTTATTTATACACAGACCCATTAAAAACACCACACGGGAACTTAAAGTAACATAGATAAGCCGACAGTGCTTCCAGGATGGTTGATCTTAGTGGGCATTTTTGCCACATCTCCCCTCTTCCTGCCACTGCAGAGAGCTGGTCGGAGTGGTCAGACTGGTCCGAGTGTGATGTGTCTGGAGTCCAGGTCCGCGTCCGCCAGTGCATCCTGCTGTTCCCCGTGGGAAGCCAGTGTTCCGGAAACACCTCGGAGAGCCGGCCGTGTGTTTTTGATTCCAATTTCATCCCAGGTAAGGGGGTTGGGGTGGTGCTTATCCATGTGAACAAAATTGTTTTCAGCATTTCAGGAGGAAACGATTCGTAGGTCGGAGTTTTTATCTGTTCTTTGAGGTCCTGTTTGGTGAAACAGTGATGCTTCAGTCTTGTGGTTTCAAGGTGATCAGAGATTTATGCATAACTGCGGTTGTAGATTTTAATTTAGGCCTTAAGTTTTAAGATTTTTTAAGCACAGTGTCTTCTACAATTTATTGACTATAACAGAGTCAGAATAGCTTGTTCAAAAAATGAAAATTTGGTTGTTTTAATATTAGGTTAAATGCTTTGGCAATGCTGTGTGTATGTGTGTGCACAGAGGAAAAATGGCCATTCTCATCACACAACCTCAGTGTATTAGGGAAAGTGGAAACCTGTCCTTGCCGTCATCTTGGAGAAGAGGTTGGCTGGCCCTGTTGCTACAGGCTTTTCTGTGTGAAATTGATGTTTAGTTATTAGTGAAGGTCTGTCACCTGCCGCGTGCTTACGGGAGGCATGGTCCTGGGCACTTATCAATCATTTCACATACGCCCACTGTGCGCCTTAGGACTCCCACAGGGACCAAAGCAGAGACCACTTCTTACAAGGTTATAAATAATACCTTGTTTTCCTCTATTTATGGAAAAGGTAATAATATTTTAGAAAAAACTATCAGCTTCAGCCTCATAAGCTTCACCTCAAGTCTCCTGTGGCCTAGAACTGCAAGAGGATTTATTGGGGTTTTTAAATTTTTTTTGTTTTGTCTTTTGGGGGAGTAATTAGGTTTATTTTTTTTATTTATTTAATGGAGATACAGGGGATTGAACCCATGACCTCATGCATACAAAGCGTACACTCCACCACTGAGCTATACCCTCCCCCCGCTGAAAGGTCCCTTTCCTAAGCATGTTCTTTTTTTATAGCGGGGGGGGGCGCTTACAGGGAGGAAATTAGGTTTATTTATTCATGTACTTTTTTAATGGGCATACTGGGTATTGAACCCAGGACCTTGTACATGCTAAGCACACTCTCTACCACTGAGCTATGCCCTCCCCACCCTCAGAGTGTTTATTATTGTTGCTTCCTTTGTAACCAGAGACATATTTTTAATTCTCATGATTGAACAGAAGATCAGTACAGGAGAGGGTAGCCTTCCTGGACTCCTGGAATGGTGTTTATCCTTGGGGGTTCGACGTTTGCGTGGATCTCTCCTTTTACTGGCGTCTTCCTTGTGGGTTTCACGTGGGGCGTGGCCAAGAGCACGAATGGGCTCTGTCACAAGTTGTTGTGACCGCTTCCTCTGAGTTCTGGGGCAGTGATCCCCCGCTATAGGGCAAGTGACAGTACTGGCTTTGACGAGACAAAACCTCCGAGGCGGGAGCCCCAGGCAGACACAGTAGGTTTCCACAGCTGGCAGAATACATTGTAACAGAAAATCAGCACATACTCTGGCCTTGTTTTGAAACTAGTGCCCTGGTTTTGCCCAAGAGACCACAGCATTTTCTTTTTGTGATCATGAATTTCACCCCTTCCCAATCAAGGTGACCTTGATCAAACACAGCTGCAGTTGATTAAAATGAACAAACACATACTATTTTTTAAAAAATAATCTGGCTTTTGGAAACTCTGACTCACATAAACCTCAAACTCATTAGACGTTTTATAAGTGAATCATTACTGCGCTCTTCCTCCCCAACTCCCTTGACACATTGTGATTGAATATTTGTTTTTTCCAGAAGTATCCGTCGCAAGATCCAGCAGCGTAGAAGAGAAGAGGTGCGGAGGTAAGTTCTTCTTTTTAATCAATTTCTGGTGTGTTTCTGACATTTTCCAATCATTTCTCTTCCCGCGTGTTTTGTATAATGTTTCTGCTATTGGCTCAGGAAAACAGGCTGGGGAAACTCTTGGACCCAAACACCATCTATTTCAACAGCACAGATGCCAGAAGTACACATTTGACGTCTGGATCAGTGGTTCTCAAGCCTGGTCCTCACAGAGCATCATCAGTATCACGTGGGAACTCACTAGGCATGCGGATTCCCAGGCCTTGCCTCAATCTGTGGACTCAGAACCTCTCTGAGTGGGGCTCAGTGCTCTGTGGTTTAATTAGCCCTTCGGGTGATGCTGGTGGCTGTAAGCTTTATGATCCAGGGACCTAGGCATTAGCTGCAGTTAGATTTCCCATGAGTAAAACAGAATTCAGCCATCGTATTTGTATAGTTTGGATAGTACAAATTCCAAGGCAGCCAGCCTCAAACCTCCAAACTGCTGAAATGACAAAATAGCACAATTTTACGATGGGAACAAGGACATATCCTATATCTCTAGAGGTATTTTTCAAACTTCCTGCAACCCTAAATGACAGAAGTCACATTGTCTGGCTCAAACTCGTGATGCTTTTGGACTTTCCCATCTAGTCTAGTTCAGTCCTGGCTGGCTGGGAGGGGCTGGCTGTCCATCACTTAGAGCCCAGCCCTGGTCCACCTTTGGTGCTCATAGCCCAACATCCACATACAAGACCAGTGTCTTCCCACATGCGGCCGATGACTAGACAGCACCGTTCCCAGCACGATCCATTCCAGACAGCGCAGCTCAGCCGGCTTTGGTCTCTCCTTACGTTCGGAAGGAATCTGGAGTTTAATAGGTGTGTTTCAGGAATTACGTGCTATTATTAACGACATTAAGAGCCCACTATCTGTTATACTCCGTTTGGTCAGCCACCTGTTAATCCATTTGTTCAGTCTTCTTTGCTGAGTGCCCACTCCGTGCCAGTTTTGTGAGGGGTGTTGATCTTCCCGTGGGGACTCTAGAACCAAAAGTCACAGCCCAGGAGAGCCCGGTGCCTGAGAAAGGCGATGTCTGGTGCCTGACGTGAGTCTGTCCAGTGAGTTCACAGACTGGCAGCTGCTACCTTGGGGTCCGGCTGCAAGATGAATATCGATGAGTTCTCATAAAAATAATTGTAGCCTTGAGTGCCCCTTAATAGTTCTAGATCAGTTGCTCTGTGTCACCTTATAAAATGACAAGAGGTATCCTGTGTGGTCCTCACAGAGAGCCTTCGTGTGGACGCCAGATCTCACGGCTCTTTGCACAGAACCCCTGGGGAGAGAGGAGGGTTTGGAAGTGAGCGTTTTTCAGATTACAGATGGGTAACGTGGGACACACACTGCATATCCGGGAACCACGCTCCGTGACCCATCGCTTGAGCGATGTCGCTGTGAAATGTGGGTGACGTGAGGCTGCTGCTGACTGTCCCTCCTGGCAGTTCTGGTCGGCTCTGTAGCCAAAGGTCCGGTCAGGTCAGGCTGCGCTGCAGGTGAGGGACGAAAAATGGTTTTGAGAGATTTGGGTTTGGGGGGTTGCAGGAAAGGGGTAACAGCCACACCTTTTCATCTGCATTTTATAAATAAGGATCATGAGGGTCAGAGAGCCGAGGTTCACACAAACAGCCCAGGTGGAGCTGACTTTGGATCCAGGCAGTGGGATCCCAGTGTGAGCTTCAAGCCCGGAGCACCACAGGGGAAGGGTCCTGGTACAGAGCACCCCAGAGGATGGTGTCTGGGCTGTGCCACCACAGCAGCCCTGGCCAGATGACACTCTTGGGCAATACTTGGGACCCAGTGGAGCAGAGTTCGCAAGGAGTGGTCCTGTCCCGAGGGAGGTCAGGGCAGAACCTGGGGGCAGCCGGCTGCCGCCTCCCCAGAGTGACTGGCTGCCTCCAGACCACTTTCCTTGGCCAGCCCTCTCCAGGTTAGGATGTGGGCGCTCTTCCCAAGGCCCCAAGGATCCAGAAAGATGTGATACAAAAAGCCCACTTCCTTCCTCCAGTGCTGCGTGTTTGGACCAGCTGTGCCAACGGCTGCGCCACAGCAAGCCTCCAGGTGCTGGGAGTAAATCTCAGACACTGTCATTACTCTGCAACCTTCGGAACTGATTGCTTAGTTCTTCAGGCTGCTGACACTGACGCCCCAGAGTAGGCGGGTTAAGAGGTCAGAGGGGGCTAACTGTGGGACTGGCAGGCAAAAGCAGCTACCTAGCAAGGACGTTTGGGGATGTTGAGGGGACAACATAGATGTCTTTTTCCAGTTTGTGGAAAAATCAGTCCAACTTTGCACAGAAAAGCAGCCAGTTGAACCAACTGGGTCATTGGTCTCTAGCTTTACTGACCAAAAACAACAACAAAAATCATCTTCAAAGCAAAGAGCCACATTAAGCAGATTCAGGAGACTTAATAGGCACGATTTTTCCCTTGTGCAGACAAATGTAGGCCTATTGAAATATTGAAATGTTTCCACTTAGAGAGCTATTTTTAGTTGCGTGAGACACAAAGACAGTATATTTCTCACAAAGATGTCAGCTGGCCCCCGCCTTCCCCAGGCACCTGCGGGAATAATTCATTTGACTAACGACCCAGCGTCTGCATATGGAGAGAGTCGTACATCTTCCATAGGTTACAATATAATATGTTATCAGTGCAGCAGAAGTGCATTTATCTGTACGTGGCACTGACCCCGGGGAGTCCAAAGCACTGAAAGATGGAGAAATGGCAACACCTGTGAGATCCTCTCTTGCTTATCTCGAGGGCAGCTTCAGGTAAGAGTAGAAGCTTCTAGCTGCTGCAGGTGGAACGGCCCCTGGACGCTTTACCCAGCCTGCCCAGGTTGGGAGCTGTCCAGCCCGAGAGGCTTCAGACAAAATCAGGAAAGGCCAGAGATAATTTATGCATTCCTTTCACTGTGTTAAACCAACGACCACATGATAGAGAAGTGAAAACCTGAGGTGGGGTCAGGGAGTGGGTGATGCTTGTGGAATGTTTCGTCCTCCTGGGTTATCCAGCCCCTGGTGCTGAAGATACTGAGACCTGAGTTAGGAATCACCGTGTATAGAGTCTCCATATGGGTGGGAGGGATTTGGTCATGGCTCACAGTGAGCAGAGGAGGAGGCTGCCTCTCTGCACGTTGTCATCCACCTTGTGAAGCAAATCCATCTCCCAGGGCCCCGGGGCCCTGGAACACGGTGTCCGAGGCAGCAACAGAGCACAGCTTAGAGGGAGCAGCTTGGGAGTTTTGGGCTGGATGAGGTATACATCTGGGCATCAAAGACATCTCAGAGAGTCCTCAGGGAGGTGCCAGGTGATTAAGGTGCAAACATTCCAGGACCTGGATGCAGGAGACAAACTCTCAGGTCTCTGTCCCCGAGTGCCCTGGGACAGAGTCCCTGTGGGGCCTAGTGGACTCACCTGGTATCCACAGTGGTGCCCAGCAGGCATCTTTAGTGCCGGGTGGACAGGTAGGGGAGGCAAGAGTGACACTGGGCCCTCTGGTGGTACATGGAGGGGACATCTTGGGAGAAAAGCCAAACCCTCAGGCTATGCCCTGTGCAGTGGAGACATAAGGCCAGTAACCCTCAGGCGAGCTGGTAGCTATACGGAGCTATACAGAGCCAACACATCGTAGAGAAAATGAGGCCCCATTGTGCTTTGCCTGGTCGTCAGTAATCTCAGCTTCATGGGCACTGCTTGGATGTTGTCTTTATTCCCTGAAAGGCTTAATGCTTTGATGGTAAAGGGTTTTAACCAACGCACAGTGAACATCTTTCTTTTCTCTCTTGTCGTTCTTTCTCAGAGATTAAGCAGGTCTTGGTTATGGTATCTTGATGTCACTCAAACCAATCCTATATTCGAGACATAAGTCTGTGTCAGTCCATTTTCTTCAGCAGTTTGTATTTATAACTCAAAGAAAATAAAGAGGCTATTAAGTAGGGAAAAAACCCTATGGAAAAAAGAGGGTCATTTCATGACCAGTGAAAGATCATATGCCTTGATTTCTTTGGAGTAAACCATTTTCTTTACAAGGTCTCCAAAATACAGTGTTAGTGAAAAAAAAACAGTACCCAGGGTAATATTTACACACACACACACACACACACACACACACACGTCATGCAAGTGTACAGAGAATCTCCTGGAGAGCACAGGAGAAGGTGTCGCAGAAGCTCCCTCCAGGAGAGATGAGAGACGTACTCTTGTATACCTTTCTGCACTTTCTAATGTTATGCGATATGTGCATATTCATGTTCCAAACGTGTGAGGGAAGGATGGTGTAGCTGGAGCGCCTGTGTAAGTGAAATGATAAAGGAGAGGAGAAAACAGTCTATCTTGCAGGTGAGCCGTGATTGGAAGCAGTAAGTGCCTCCTGGCTTCGTTCCTGGGACACAGCCATGCCGCTTGCAGGGACCCTCAGACTGTTAGGGAGCACGGAAAACATGTCCCCTAGAAACCCCATAGACCATAGCTCATGCTGCGCCTGGACCAAAAGAACCGTCTTGTTTAAGCTTGTAAGGAAGAAAAAAGCCTCTGCTGGTGTATCAAGGTGATCTCCAAAAGACGGGTTATAATTCCTAACAGCATTGACTTAAACTATGCTGTGCTCAGTGCAGAGAAGTGTCTTGGTGGCCGTGACATTTCAGAGGGGAGTCGTATGATTCTTGAGTTGGGGATGGGTGTGGGGCTCTCCGCCATGTCCCGTTTTGCTCTGCACACGCTGAGCTGTGGACGAGCGTGTTCTCCCCCGGACTAGCCTCACTCTCCGTGACGCTGTCTCCCCAGAGTTCAACATGTTCCACATGATCGCCGTGGGGCTGAGCAGCTCCATCCTGGGCTGCCTCCTCACGCTGCTCGTCTACACCTACTGCCAGCGGTACCAGCAGCAAGCCCACGACGCCACTGTCATCCACCCCGTCGCGCCCGCCCCTCTCAACACCAGCATAACCAACCACATCAACAAACTGGACAAGTACGACTCAGTGGAGGCCATCAAGGTAAGGGATGGGCAGCCCCTGCTGCAGCCAGGTGAGCAGAGAAGGCAGGTGCACCCTGGGGGCTGTTGGCAAAGCTCAGTGGTGGTGGTGCAGATGACAGGGTTGGGGACAGGTAAAGGGCCTCCCTTGTGACGAACTGCCTTTCCAGCTTTGTTTTGCCTGTGAACACATGGCTCCTCATCTTGAGAACTCGGGTAAAATGGAACATGGAAACGGTAACAAGTAAAAAGCTAGAAAATGTTGGGTCACTGGTCACCACCCAGCTCTGCCTCCACTGTGCCTCCGCGTCCAAAGAGGGGTCTCGCCAAAGAGAAGAGCTCGTGCTGAGGCCCTGCACGCGCCGGGCAGCAGAATGAGGACCAGGATTGGTCAATCAGATACGCAGGTCCACAGCAGGCGTCACCAGCATGGCATCCTGAGAAAAGCTGTCACATGATTATAAAGACTCTCTTATACTTTTCAAGCACAGTGAAGTGCCTGGCGCTCTGTGTGATGCAGAAGCGCTCTGAGACTGATGCGGGCAGAGTATTGTGTTAAATTTTCCCTGTGGACGATTAACCTGGTGTTTGACTGAGAAACCTAAAGTAAATGACCAGTCTCTTTCTCATTCAAAAGAAGAAGCGGTTGGGAAAGGGATGGACCTGAGAAATCTGGGCTCATGAGTCCCTCACCGGCTGGATAGACTGAGCCCAGGTGCCCACACTTCCTGAGCCTCCATTTCCTCCCTGATAAATTGGAGATAATGAGAGTCAAATGGGG
The DNA here is from genome assembly GCF_009834535.1 of Camelus ferus. NCBI lineage: Eukaryota > Metazoa > Chordata > Mammalia > Artiodactyla > Camelidae > Camelus > Camelus ferus. Next base: position 6,275,961 of record NC_045698.1, on the reverse strand, counting down.
TAATTTATACACAGTGCCTGGCAAAATAAAAGTGGTTTTTATTTGAGGCAGTTCACATCCTGCCTCAAAGTACAAGTTACTTACTTCTTTGAACCTCAGTTTCTTCCTTTTTAAATCAGACATAAAAATACATACCCCTGGATGATTGTCATGAGGTTTAAATGGACTAAGAGACCTGACGCCCAGGACCCAGCAAATGGCGGCTGTTGTTCTTATCTCGTCTGCACAAGAGATCGGGCGTCTACACTGGGAGGACATTAGTGGTTCCCGTGTGCTGTACCAACCTCCCCACCTCCCGCGTGAATGCAGGGGGTTCTCATTAGCTAAGTTACTTAATTTTTTTTCTTGTTTTTTTCCTCTTTTTTCCTTCTGTTGAATTGTGGTTAATACACAATATTGTGTTAGTTTCAGGTGTACAGTAAAGTGATTCAGTTACACACTATATAGATATAGATATATTTCCAATTATTTTCTGTGACATGTTATTACAAGATATTGAATATAGTTCCCTGTGCTCTACAGGAAATCCTTGTTGTTTATCTGTTTTCTATGTTAGTCTGTATCTGTTAATCTCCTATCGCCAATTTATCCCTTCCCTCCTTTCTCCTTTGGTAACCGTCAGTTTGTTTTCTGTGTCTGTGAGTCTGTTTCTATTTTGTAAATAAGTTCATTTGTATTATTTTTTTAGATACCACATATAAGTGATATATAATATTTGTCTCTGTCTGGCTTACTTCACTCAGTATGATCATCTCTAGGTCCATCCATGTTGCTGCAAAGGCATTATTTCATGAAGTTATCTAAATTTTGATATTCCTGTTAAGTTGGTGTTTACCTTTAATATTTCTAGGGAGCATTTTTATGTCCTCTCTCTTCTGTGATGGTTTCCTTTGAAATTCATTTTTCTTCCCACATGGGAATATGGAATATCTCCAACCCTTACCACTTCAGCTGGTTGGAAGGTCTTATGTCCCAGGAGCCTCAGTGTCCTCACTTGTTCCCCACTGCCATGAGGCCCCCCACTTGGACAGAAGCAGCACCAATTCATTTTCACTCATGGACCCTGCGTACACTGGGATCCAGAATCCATCAGCACCTTGTACTCATCAGATGACAGAGTCGGGGCATGAAGCGCCCAGAATGAATAACACACCCCCTGCACCCTCTCAGCACCACGCTCCCAGAGGGCGAGGGGGAACGGGAGCTTCTACGAGCAAACATCTTCAAGGAAGAAAACCTCCAGGACCCAAGAATGGGGCCTTTCTAAACGTGATTCCAACAAGAGTCTCTACTCGTGGACATATTATATTTCAGCTTGAGTGTTTGTTGACGGGGGACGGGGGAGCAGGCATTAAAATAAATATATTAATAAGTAGATTGTACAGCATGTCAGGTGGGCACCAGTGCTGTGGTGAAAGGAAGCGTAGCAGCAGCTTCTCTGTGGTCTCTGTCACTTCAAGCGTTGGAGATACTTCAGCTGGCCTTCCATTCTCGCTTACGATCCAGCAGCCACTGAAGATAATCAGAAGTCTTGCTGCTCTGCTTGTGGTGGCTCACAGCGAAAAAAAATGTGACAGTGAATGTATGTATGTCCGTGTATAACTGAAACATTGTGCTCTACACTGGAATTTGACACAACATTGTAAAATGGCTGTAGCTCAATAAAAAGTGTTTAAAAAAATAAATAAATGAAAATAAATTTAAAAAAGAGAAATCTTGCTGCTCTGAAGGCAGAGTACTGCTGTCTAGTCTCTAATGAATCTTTCTAGAACTTTCTTCTGATACCTTGTCCAGACAAGTCCTGGACATCTAGGCTCTGCCCACCACCATAATCTTTACTTTGATCCTCTCAAAATTTACTCTGTATCTGGGAGTGTTCAGCTCTTTAAAAGGTAACTTTTATGATTAATTGTGGAAGTGCATCTGTGTCAGAAATGGTCCCAGTAGTCACCTTCTAACAAGTGCAGAAAAAGAAAAGAAATAAAGAATTTTGTGCATTTATTTACAAGTGTTCCTTCAAAATCTCTTGTCAGTGTACCATGGTGATCAGAAAGCTGCTTAAACACCTACTCAGTTATATGGGGTAATATTCAAATTGTTTATGAATTTGCAATCACTAGAGTTTTAGGTTTCCTGGAGATTTCAATTTTTCTAGCTCTTGGAAATTTCCTGACTAAAATTTAAAAGTAGAATTTCTGATGAAAGCTCAGAAACAGACTGGTCTGAAAACCTACCAACCTCATGCTAATTACGAGGCAAGTCCTCAGCAAGGCAAATGATGTGACGAAGCAAGGAAATGAGAAAACACATTTTAAAATAACGGGGCCTTATCAGAGAGTTGAAATTCCATAGACAGCTGGCCCTTGAATGATATTTGAACTGCACAGGTCCACTTACATGCAGATTTTTATCAATTAAATACGACAATACTGCACACTCAGAGGTTGGCTGACTCTGGGATGCTGCGCTGTGGATACAGGGGAACCGCAGATAGAGAAGGACCACAGATAACGGAAGAATGATAGAGGGCTGACTGAGTTACACTCCGATTTCCAGCCGCAAGGATAGTCCTGCGCCCCTAACGCTCGCATTGTTGAAGGGTCAACTCTAACTGTCTCCTAATTACATTCTCTTCCTGAAACACTATTTACTGAGCATCCTTAAATCTTCTATTTTATTTTGTCGCAGGCATTCAACAAGAACAACTTGATTCCTAGAGGAAAGAAACAGATACTTCAACCCGCATCTCACTGGCAAGACCTACTCTAACGCCTACTTTACAGATCTCAACAACTACGATGACTACTAAGCATTGATGCTTTTGGCTTCCTGTAACTCCCTGGCTCCTCGAGGCCTGCGCTCCACGACTGCCCATGTCTCCAAGACTTCAGAGATGGAGTTTGGATGCATTTCAAGTGCATTTCAAGCCACCAGTGTCCCATTGCTGCCAAAAATACATGTCCTTAAAAAGCAACAAAAATCTAAATATGACATCGTGAAAATCTGGTCTCCTTCTTGATCCTTGTTTAATGAGCCATGGTGTGATGGTTTTTTTTTTTTTCTTGTGTTCAGTCCATTTTTTCTAACAAGTCGCTTGTTTTCTTGAGCTTTTCGTAAATGTACCACCTGCGTTGGAAGGAGTCTTTAGAGACGTGAACCTCTTCTTGCTCTTGAGCGTAAATCTTCACTTTGTTTCAATTCAAGAAAATAGGCACTTTGTATGAGAGCCTCCCCACCTCCACACGGTTTATAGGACTGATGAAATGCAGGCTCTGAATGTGGCCCTGCAGTGACTCACCACGGCTCTCCATCTCCTCAGTCGGGATGATACTGTGTGCGTTTAGACTTGGGATGATTCCTGCCTGAGGAAGCCCGGGGATCCAGCCTGGCTTGCACCTGCAGAGGCGGCGGTACGAGGAGTGAGTCTTGCAGTGGTTACTGTGCTGTCACGGGGGGAGGTGAGTTACAGGGCAGAGGCGCGGACGCAGGGAAGGGGGAACGCGTCTGCAGGTGGCCGCGAAGCTAGCCTTATTCTGACTTAGGGACTTCATGAGACTGCAGGGAGCTCCTTGCCACGCGGTTGGCCTGGAAACCCACCTGTCTGGTCTGTAGTAACATCCCAAAAAACCAATCTGTAAAATGACCACTTGTTTAGCATTTGAATAATAGACTTGACACCTCCCCTCTCTCTGCAAAGAAAATCTTGAACATTCATGATGCCGATGAAGAAAGTATGGAAAGTACTGAAACAGAACTGAAAACAACTTTTTTATTTTCCATGTTATGGAAAGTATGGAAAGAACTGACACTTAATGAAAAGCAACTTCTTATTTTCCATCTCCCTGAGAGAACCAGTGTACGGCCACCAGCCCTCCCCAGAGCATCAGTGGTGTGTAAAGCTGGTCGCGGTGCACATGGAAGTGCTCCCCAAGTACCAAGCTGTCATTTGCTGCCTCCGGGTCAGGTGAGGAGGCGATGTTTAGCTCTGGTGCCTTTTATTTTTTATCTCAGTGCTGCCTTCCCACCCGCCCACCGCGCCTCCTCCCTGCATGGCAGCAACAGCATTTCGAGACCTCCCTTGAGAAATCAGTGTATCTGGAAGTAAGGTTTTTAATGATCCCTGTGGTTCTGAGCTTTGATCACTCATAAGCATTTCAGAGTGTTATGATACTATTCATAGTGGCCCCCAGAAGGAAAAAAAAACAGGCTAAATTACTCACACAAAAAAGTTGATACATAACATACGGCAGTTGGTTGAATAATTATTGAAAGTTAGACCAAGATTGAAAGTGTCCATTTGATGCCTCTGGGCATTGTGATAGCAGCCTGGGTGGACATTAAAACATGTTCTTATTGATAAATGAACCCTCAGATCTGTGAAAACACAGCATGGGCACCGAGGGATACAGTCTTACTAGCTTACATGTTTTTACCCTGTCTGATTTAAAGAAATTGGGAAATCCTGTGTTTAGTAATGAATGTGGTTGAATTCAAAATATTCTCATATCCCCACATGTTCAGAAATGGCTCTACTAAAATTTAAAGTCAAATTGCAGGTGGGCTCGGGGAGGTCTGAGAGATTGCAAATGAGTCACGCTCCGCATCCTTCTGGTGGGAAGTTCATGCTGCCTCTGCTGCGCGTCTCGTGCGCTGCGTGCACTTGCTGTCTTTAGGCTAAGGCCGCACTTAGGGGGTGAAAGTTAGCCAGACAGTCTTCTAATTGCTTTTGGGTTGGATTTCTATCGGATGCTTCAACCTGTCTCATCACTTTCCTGAAAGACAAATATTCTCACTGGGTAGCACATTTTAGCAGTTTTTTGAATCCTTCCCCCACAATATTTTCTAAGCTTAAAAGGTCCTTCTGTTTCCCCTAGGAAAGAAGACACTGGTATTTTTTAAATAGCATCACTGAACTTGATGGGAAATGCTTTCAAACGACATCAGAGTTGGTCTTTAATCAATCCTGTGCGATGACTAGGGGGAGCGCCCTCCCCCACGGCAGGTTTTCATGTTGCTGATTGCATCAATCTTTACTCTTATCACAGCAAAGAAATTCACTCGTTCCTGTTCCCTGACACTCTATTCAAAAGAAGATTGTTCCGTTCTCTCTCTCTCTCTCTCTCCCTCCCTTCTTCCTTCCTTGCAGCCTTCCCTCGAGCTTAACAGGACATCCGTTGGTTTAGGGTGGTCTCAGCTGTGATCTGCGTGTTTTAACCAGCTGTGGGGTCCCTCGCGTTTTCCCGCGACTGCACAGCTGTTGCTCACGTGTCTACGCCTCCCCTCCACACCCCTTGTTAAGCCCCCACGTGGTGGGCTCTCCAGGTGGCGCCTGCCGCTTCTGCTGGAAGCCCCTTCATACAGCAGCTCTTTAGGCTGGGATGGTTGGGGTTCCCACCAACACTTGTCACGTTTTACATTTCTGTGTGACTCCTTCAGTGTCTCTTTATCTTTTTTCTTATCTTTTTCCTTTCTTTCTTTCTTTCCTTCCTTTCTTTCTTTCCTTCCTTTCTTTCTCTCTCTCTCTTTCTCTCTTTCCGGTATAAGCAGCACACATAGATTTTTAAGATGCATCTCTCTCAGCCTAACATTAAATGGCATTCATCAGTTTAACTTCTAGGGCCATTTCTGGATACCGTAGCAGTCTGGCTGGTTTTCACAGGAAACTGGCTTTAGTCTCGCACTTGGATTGGAAGTGACCCCCAGCGTTCAGGGCTTTCTCCAGACTCGCCATCCTCTAACGCCGGCCCTGCGGTGCTGCAGAATCCCCGCTCGCTGCAGAGCACGAGGCCTCCCCAGAACAGCCCTGCAGATGGTGGCTCTGACGAACGTCAGGGCTCTGCCACCTGCATGACAGGGACTCCGTGAATTCCGGGGGCTCTGGGGCGCAGGGCCAGGCTCTGCTACGTGGAGACCCAGCGCCCCCAGACCCGGGTGTCTCCTTGCACACCTGCCCGTCTGGCTTTAGGCGTATGTCTGTGCTGCTGGCCCCGGAAGCTGCTGGGAGGAGCTGAGCTTCCTGCCCCTTCAGGGACATCTCACTGAGCCTGTAGGGGATGGGCATCGATACTGGGGGGAGAGAGGGGTCCTGTGGGTGGAGGGGGCAGAGGCCCTCCAGGAGCTGAGAGGAGTAACTGAGAGGGTGAGGGTGTCCCTGCCGTGGAGCAGCCTCTGTCCCCAAGAAGGGTCAGGCCACGGGGTCAGCGGGAACCAGGGATCTGGCCCCACGGACCCACGAGTGATGCCAAAGAGAAAGGAAGTGAATGTGGGCAGAGGGGACGGTGAGAAGGGGCACTCCAGCTGAGTGTTGTGGGTGGTCCTGGGAGGGGACCGTGACGGGCACGCACGGTCCTGTGGGTCTGATCCCTGGATCCTCCAGGGCCAACCGCCCGGAGTGCAGGTGAAGGTGCCTCTGTTCCTTATTTATCTGCGAAAGGGTGACATTCATGGGAGTCAAAGCCTGTGTGGGGAGTGTTCCCACTGGGGTCTTTGGTGGAGTCAGCGGGTCAGGTGCCTTCAAAGTTAGGGACAGAGTCTCAGCAGGGGTCTCCAGGCGCCCGGGGGCTGCCTGAGGACACATTAGAGCGTGACTGCAGGTCAAGGGAGACTTCACTTAAACACGTATCGAGCCTGCTCTCAGCCACCGGTTCGCGTAAACACTTTCTTGACGCGCACGGAAGGTGCGGCCTTGAGGGAGCTCGCGCTTACACACGCCTGACGCTCCTGGACGACAGTTCCCTCGCTGCTAGAGCAAATCATGCACGTTTCCCAGCACCGTCAAGCCACTCCCAGCGCTGACTTCCACCCACGGTCATGAACTTTCTTTGGCCCCAGGGTGTCTTTTATACTTCTGTGGCGTTTTCTTGTGTGTGGCATTTTGGGGGTAACTACGTTGAGTTCAGTCTTTCTGTTTCAGAAGGTGACTCTGGGGCACCTGTCCAGAGACAACATGAGTCTGCTCCGAGCCGCTGCTCTCCTCGCGCGTCGTCCCGCAGCTCCGGTCACTATTTTCTGTGAAGGCAGGGAATTAAAACAACAATCTTGAATCTTCCCAAATGCAAACTCTCCCCTCTTATTTTTTAAGATGGTACAAATTGGAGTTCACAGACCTCATTGGCCGTGTCCAGCGCATTATCCCTTCTAATGTCTCTTATTTCATGGTATTTGTGTTGACTTGGTGATTTATGGTGACGCTACCAAAAATTGATTACCTCTGATTACCTCTGGCTTTATTATCAGACACTAGAAAGCCATGCTGAGCCCCTTGCTTCTCTAATCAATGGGTGTGAAATAGGAGAACAGAGTAACATTCATTCTGGCCTGAGAAATGCACAAAAGGGAATGCTGACTGTTTCGCGGCACATTAGCGTGTCAGGTAAAGTATCTGGGGACCAGCGCCCATTGTGGGGTTTATTTCAGCTGTTCCTTCCTACTGAGATCGTTAATAATAATTGATTTAAAGATGTTTTGTAATTCGATAAATACAGAACCAAGGCATTCTGGTGATCTATTTTGATAACCTGATAAAAGGCAAGAAAATAAATTGCTTTAATCCTGGCTTCTTTTCTCTTTTGGAAATTGAAAAATAATGAAGATGCGGAGTGGGACTATTGGCAGGGAGTTTTAGAATGACTGCGCCATACTCCTTTTCTATGGATTTATGTTAAAGATGCATTATAGATATTGCTGGAGCAGGTGGGTCCAAGATTTTTCTGACTGGTCATATGTTGCATCACCAAAAATTAGGTACATGTTGCAGAAGCATCAGGAATGGAGACGTCTTGTCTTGAAAATATAAGTTCACACTGCAAAGGGACAAGGGATATCGTCAAAACCAAATTCGGAGCCTGACACGAAGCACTGGGCCCAGTGAAACTGCCTCATACAGTATTCTCATGAGATCAGATTAGTTCTGCCATAAAAAAATAGTCAGGCTTATGACCCGTGACCAGGTTCGGTACCATTCAAGCAGACACGTTTCACTGTGTTGACATGATGACGGTAACGAGTCAAAGATACTTTAAGGCCTGAAAGGAGAAAGCTCGAGCCAGAAAACCACCCTGTGGCATTTCTTAAACTAACATATTGCGTCCACAATAAAATTCATTCCACCTCTTCCATGTGGGAAATCTGAGGCCACCAGTTCAAACACGGTCCTATTCTTTCTCAGCTTTTTGGCCACTTGATGCCAAATGGCCCAGGTGTGAGACGTATGGAAGTTCAAAATGGTTCCCATGTCAGGTAATACGAGCTGGGAGCAAAGTCTGGATTCTGGAAAATCCAAACTACCCTGGCATCTTGTCACTAAGAAGAGAGCTTTGATAGGAGGTGCAGATAGTTTAATTTCCTGTACAAAGCTGCCAGTGCCTTGTTTTAAGATGGTGATTTATCACTTCATCTGGGTCTCGTTGGTTCAAAGCAGAGGACTGACTGGCTGCACTTTGAAGAAAGTCATTCTTATGTGTCTCTGAACTCAGGAACAGAACACGAACAAGAAGCACACCACAGTCAGATGTGACTTCCGCCCTCACGGGGGTGCGGCACCAGAGGAAGAGGTGCCCTGGTGTGTTCAGAATTTAGGTGAACCCATCTCAGCCTTCCAGAAACTGACATCACTTTAATTTTACATTTTCCAAAAGAACAAACACCTTAGCGTTTGTTCTGTAGTAGGAATGCCAACAGGATGCCTATAGAAGGTAGAGGTTTTTGTCACTGTCCCTTTTGGGGCAAGTCTGTAGAGTCAAAAAATCAGATACAGGCTAGTGATGGCTGCCACAGATTCGGTGGTTGGGATGAGAACCGCCTGGAATATTGCCTGCTGTTTGTTTGTTTGAGGTCAGTGTCAAAACTGCTTCACAAGTTCACAAATTTGTCACTCAATTTGGGTTAAGAAAGTTAACGGTGTTTTCTCTGCTAAAGTTGATTTCTTTTCCCCTGTACCATGACTGTTGGCCAAAATCAAACCTGAACTTCTGCACTTTGAAAGAAAGCACAGTATGAACCTTCAACACAAGCACCTACATTCATCACCAAAATTCTACATCGTCCGCAAAGAAAATACACAAACTTGGTCCAATGTAGGGTTCTTCAAAAGTGTGTACCTGAACTTGTGTGTTATGCCACTTGTGACTTTTGAAGACGTTACAAAATGTTAAATGCCTCATTCTGTGTTAATTTGCTGTTGCTGTTTTGTGATACAAAATAAACTTATTTGGGATTGTTTCATTTTTTTTCTTTGAACCTTCTCCCAAGCCACCTTACGCCCTTGGTAAACTTAGAGAAAGTTACTGACCTTGAGGTTCATTTTTTAAAGGCAAAATGTATTCGTCATATTGGAGCTTTTTCAGGATGAGGTAGCATTGTCTCCCCTTCATTTGAACGAGAGAAATGGAGATTTGGCTGCCCTGTCGGGATGCTCGTGGGTTGCCAGGCACTCCCTTTCAGGACTGTTGTGGGTACCACACTGTTTCTCCGTCCTTACATTCGACTTTCAGGGTTTCATCGGAAACCTGGATGTTAGAAATGTGCAGTACAAGTTTCCAGTGGTCTTTACTTTCATCTTTTCTGTTCATCAATTCGCTGGTCTTAAACGCTCACGTGAGAGCTGTCCAGGTCTACATCCAAGAAGGTTGTCTAGTGACACCTGACAGAGACTCTGTTTTCAGGATCAGTTTAGGACCCCGGTTGTGGCCGGGCAGGCGGGACCTTATCTCCTGCTGCCCCGGATCAACATTGGAAGTTCAGGGAGGGGCGGGCGGGTGACCCAGCCAGTCAGCAGACACCGGCTCTCATGCTCCCAACCTCACCCCTGAGGAAAACAGACGTGCTCATAAGGTCAAATGAGCTGGTGCCACAGCAGTGAGACTTTCCTGCTCACCCTCTGTTCTTGGCGAATTGCCAGTTGCTAGAAACGTCGTCATCTTTTGCAAACAATAAATTCATAAAGAACAACCCCCAGTCCTGGTGACGGTCCAGCCATCTTCCTTTCATAGCAGCCCTTCCTCATCTCTATCTGCCATTTTGGGGACAAAATAAGAGACCCCTAATATGTACAGTAAAAATTGTATTATATTTTTTGTACTTATGTTTTATGTAAATAGTTTGTCTCATTCTATTGTAAGTGAGCATTGAAATAAAGCCTACTGTTTAGGAAACAGTTTAGTGGCATTTTTCTTTGCATGGCCTCAAGGGCCGCTGTGTCCCCAGTTGTGCTGAGGCGTGATTGCTACTTGAAAGAAAGCCTTTCATGGGAGTGAGGCTGCAGACCGCCTCCTGAGTAAACCTCACGCCCCGCTCCTGTGTGATCAGGTCCTACTGCCTCTCGCGTGGAGGCCAAGATGGACCAACCAGCTTCTCGATGACTCTGGGATGACGCCGTGAACAACTTGTACGAGTATTTCTATGGCCAACGGGAAATGCGTGTTAAGAAAAACTAATCAGGTTTTTTAATTTACAGAGAGTCAGTATCCTGTGCCGTTGATGACCATTTTATTGTTAGATTATGTCATCTTGTCTGTAGCAAACGTATTCCATTCTTCCTTGTGTAAAACAACGTTTTCCTAGGATGAACCACTGTCAGTCAGCATGAACACTGCTAGAAGAGTCAGTGTTCGTGATCCTATGTAATCGCCCTTCCTCTCACACACGTGTACATATATACATCTCATACCGATGCACACATGTATGTGTAAAGAAGCAGACGTGTATAGTTTCACATGTATAATTTTCAATTGACCAAAAAGCTGTAAAGCCCATTTAATATGGGCACCAAAAATGAACATAACAAAACAAAGCTATACTAGTGAAGCGTGTTATAATGATTAAACTACTTTTAATGCCAACTAATGAAACACAGATTGTTTCAATCTGTCTTTACCCAGATAGATGGATGATTCAGGCTCACTACAGAGTTCAGACTCTCCTGTTGGAAGGTTGGATGTCCTTTAGTGCTGAAAGAATATTTTCCTGCAGCTTTCTGGGGAGATCTGTTCTTTCCAGGCCGACAACCCAGGAAGTTACTAACTCTGGCTGCAGATTGGTACTATCTGGGGAGTGTTTTTTTAAGACATCACCCACACCCCATCCCAGATCAATTCAGTTTGAAATCCTAAAATCTTAAAGCATTCCATGAAGAACCTACATGTGACCGTTAGTTTAGAAAGTGCGTGAAATCAAAGTTGTACCACAATTTTCTTCCTTGTGATTGTTTTTTCTGAATCTTTGCATTTATAGTGATTTATTCCAATATTTGGACATTCTCACACGATGCTCCATGTATCCACCTCCTCTTTGTAGATTCTACTTCATTTGTTCTTTAAAAAATGAACTTGAAATATGATTTAAAATCCCCTTCTGGACCCATTTGAAATATATAATGTAAATTTCCAGTTCCAACGTCCCCTTGAGCCCGACCTGGTGAAGGATTGCCGACGTGATTGAATGCATTGACTGCACAACTGTAGGAAGATAATGTAAGAAGAAATGGGGTCTTTAAAATAATATCTGAAGCAGTATAGTTTTTCTGGAATTATACGTATTTGCATTTGGTTTATTTCTCTAAAGCTGTTGGTGTATAAAATCAAGCAGAAAGTGATGTCTGCGGTGGCTCTTCTCCCATCATCTGCTTCGTGTGCCTTGTCCCTGGAAGCACTGGACGCTCTCACCCCAGCCCTGCAATCACAGTCAGCACCAGAGCCGACAGCAACAAGAACACATCTGCCAGACGTTTGGTAGTTCTGGGCAGAGCCAAGGTCCTAAGACCAGCCACTAAAAGTTTAACAGAGGAAGTAAAGTTGAAAGGTGACCCTTTATAAAATGTACAGAGCACAGGAACTGTGAGAGATCATCTGGTTTGAAAAACCACTCTTCATACTTTGAGAAATGAATCTTATCACTTTGCTGAATAATTTTCCAGTCTTAGCGTATGCGAGCTGCATGGTATTAGCAGGTGTTCATGATGGCCTTTGACAGAGGGTCGACTGTTCATCGCAGTGGCGGTTTCATGGGCCATCTTTCCGGGAGCAATGAGCACAGCCACACTAGGGCTGTGAGGAGGCCTGTCCATAGTTCTCTTAGTCTTCAGTTTCCTCCCCCTCTTGCATCTCAGAATTGCTGTGTCACCTCCTGTTTCCCGCCAGCAGATGCCTGTCACAAGGACTCTTGGTACCCCAGAAGGACCACACGCCCCCTGGTGGTCAGGCTCTACTCCTGCCCGAGAGAAGCATTATGGTGGCACCAACATGGCACCAGGAAATTCCCTGCCAGGGGGACAAAGAGGCAGCTGTGACAGGGAGTACGTTCACGTGCACACACAGGTAGGCACAACAGCTGGAAAGCCTTCGTCCTGAGTCTAGAAGGTGCTCCTGTTTGCGAAGGGACAAGTGAATGCACGCCCTTAGCTGCAGGGTTGCCCTCAGAGACACACTCTCAATGGGTTTCTAGTCATTTTTGTGATATATGCATTTTTTAGCATATATTCAGGATAGATCACATTTCTCTCTCTCTCTCTTTTTTTTTTTTTTTTTTTTTTTTTTTTTTTTTTTGGTGAGAGGAGGTAATTAGGTTTACTTGTTTATTCTTAAAGGAGGTACCAGGACCTCATGCTAAGCACGTGCTCTACCGCTTGAGCTAAACTCTCCCTCCAGGATAGATCCCATTTTTGAAGCATCTGACGCTTATGTAATTTGGGGGCTTTTGAAAGACAGGGAATACAAAACTCACAGTATGAAATCAAATGTGAAAATAAATGTTTATTCAGATTTAGAAAAGAAATCTCTACAAATTTCAAATGTAAAAAAATCAGACAAAAATAACGTATGTAATAAATTCAAGAAAAATAACAGAACGTTTCTGCTAGCTACCAGACAAAAACTACTCTATTGCGAAAATAGAAAAATAATTATTAATCAAGGTTGATTTATCTTTATCAGTAATACCTTGTTATATGTAATCACATGTTAAATTTTAGGACTTTTGTCAAAATTTGGAACACTTCTATTAACTTTCATTGAGGTACAAGCAAAGAGATTGGGATGATTACCTACACAAACCAGATTATGACTCTGTGTTTCCAAATCTTCTCTCTCCTCCACTAATCACAGACTTCAGGCCCTGCGCACTGCAGGACAGCCTCCTCCCGGTGCCACATTTTTGTGTCAGCACATGGATGTAGTGGCAGGAAAAGGTTCAGTGCTCCCACATCCACATCCAGATGTCAACAGCAACATCACTGTCGTGGAGGTGACTGCAAACCACAGACACACTCTTCTTTAAGCCCAACTGAATGTATCCCCACCTCAGTGTCCCGACAGAACCTCCCAGAGATGCCCACAGCCACTCTAACATCACCTAATAGAAGGGGAAATGCGGCACACAGAGAGGGAATCAGAACGGAAAGAGAAAGGGGACTTAGCTGCAGTTGAATTCTTTACCTGATCACATTTTAGAAATCCACACGACCATATTGCAAGGGGCCCTGAGGCATGCGCTCTGTTACCACCGTCGTGCTCCACGTCTGTACCACCGGGCACAAGGTCTGCACTGGGAAATGCGAAACCCAACTGGACCGAGACACCCGTGCCTTTGGCTCCTCCATGACAGGGAGGCGGTGCTGGGCATCCCGTCCAAGAGTGGCTCTGTCCTGATGGCTGGTGGCCCTGGGCTGTTCACTTCTTGGTGCCCCAGTCTCTCATTGGCACAGGGAGGTAGTAAGAACACCTATCCAGGGACACCTCGTTTTACTGCACTTCACAGATTCTGCATTTTTTACAAACTGAAGGTTTCTGGCAACGTGTCAAGTCTCCTGGTGCCATTTTCCAACAGCATTTGCTCCGCTGGTGCTTCTGTGTCACATTTTGGTAATTCTCACAATATTTCAAGCTCTCCATCAGCAAAAAGATTACAACTCGCTGAAGGCTCAGATGATGGTTAGCATTTTTTAGCAATAAAGTAATCTTTCAGTTAAGGTAATAATTTTTTTTTCAGACATAATACTATTGCACACTTAATAGACCACAGCGTAGTGTAAACCTAACTTTTACATACACTAAGAAACCAAAAATTTGTGTGACTGGCTGTATTGCGATATTCACTTTATTGCGGTGGTCTGGACCCGAATCCACGATATTTAAGGTCTGCCTGTACTGAAAAGTCATTCTGATGATTCGTCGAGTTAATGCAAACAAAGCACATAGCAAACGGCCTGACCACATATAAAACGTTGAAGAAACAGGTCATTACTGTTGTTGCTTTTATTGTAAATGAAAGGACAATGTGAATAATATTTAAATGAGTGACACTTTATTGAAAACTCCTTGTGGCAACTGCGACATTATACAATTAAAAAGAAAGAAAATCCCACAATATTTGAAGAGGGGCAGCTGTGCTTTCAGACCAAGCGATTATCAGAACAGGTCTGTGTCCAGTGCAGAGAAACAATGCATGTTTGGGGGATTGTTCCAGAGTCAACCAAACACAGGCAAGTTGTGATTAGCCTAGATTACAGAGGTGCTGACAGGAAGGGAACATTCAGATTCTCGATCGTTCCGTTCTGTGGAACCCAGAGCCACCTGTCCTGTCCTCTCCTCATGCTGTGATGGAAGGACTCGCTCAGATCACAGCTGTCAGCAAATAAGGCTGTCTGTCCATCAAAGGCAATGTTCTCATTATTTCTGTGTATTATGTAAACTGTGAGGAACTTTAATTTGTTCAAGAATTATGAAAAAGAGATTTTCTGTGGTCTGCAGTCAGAGTTGCTAGTTACCTTGGGCCCAGTGACCTTGGGATTATCAGAGAGAGGAAAAAGGTTTGAAGAGACATGTAGTTTTGAGTGTCTTAGTTGCTTCTAATCTATTTTCCTTTGGCCAAGAAAGATGATGTTGGGAAACCCTATGGGGTAAAAGCAACAAAAATCCAGCCTCTGAGCTTCCCTTCAGAAAATGGGGACCGAGGTGATCATCACACCCCACGGGCTGCTTGGGAACATGACGAAAACCTGCTCATGAAAACATATTTTATGACTAGGATATAAGTTTCCACATCTGAGCTTTCAGTTTGATTTTTCACTGCCTTATCTTTTCAAGTTTTATAAAAATCAGGATTGGGAAAAGTTGTGAAATATACCAAAATTCACACAGCATGGGCTCTGGAATTTTCTGGAAGTGTTCCCCTGCGGGAAAGGGGCTGCAAGTAAGAGGTGATACATGAACAAGTCAAGTCGGCTGGGACGACACCAGGCAAGTTGCATTCACAGCAGGACTCTGAAGCCATCTGCTAGGGTCTTCCTTGCACACATGCTCATAAGTACTCAAATAAACTAGCCTTGGACAAATTCTAGGGTTTGAGAAAAAGAAATCTTCCCAGAAGACAAAAGTAAATGCAAACATTTATTGTTTGTATAAAATGTTTATTGTGATTCCGTCCAAAGGAGAGCCACCAACAAAAGAACTGAAAGTCTAGACGTTTGAAAGCCCCCAGGACAGAGCCTGGGCCAGACCCAGATTGACGACCTGGAGCTGCACGCGCTTCAGGCACCAGAGCCCACTGCCAGGCATGTCCAGACCTGGGGGTGTGATTTCCTTAAAAGGAGGGGGAGGGGACCCGCTCGGGCCACCTGCGAGAGGTCACCAGTAGGGAGGTGGCTGAGAGCCCAGGGTCCTGCCTAAATGCAATGGGATACCACTTCTGAAGCGGCCTAGTTTGCATAGTCTTCTCCCACTTTTCCTGTTTGTTGTTGCTTTTCCCTTGTCTCGTGTTCCCTTTGAACTAAGGCTGGGCTGTGAGTCCTGCTGCTCCAGCCAACATGTGAGCGAGCAGCCCGCGACCCGTTCCCCCTGTGTCCAGTGTGACTGGGGTGACGCAGAAGTCCCCGTGCTCTCTCCCCATGTGTAAAGGAGGCCTGCGGGTCCTGGGCCAGGACGTGGTGAGGAACAAGGGGACCCCCGGCTTGGGGACAAGAGGAGGCAGGGCAGAGACTCCGAGAGCCTTGCCGTGAGGAGGGCTGGTCTGCAGGTAGGGGCAAGGAGGGAGAGAAGGGACCCGGGGACATCAGCCTTGAAGCCCGGCTCAGCCTCAGTGAGAACACAGGCCAGAGAAACAAATGGTTCTCGTCATCTTGGGGAGTCTCAGGATACATGGTTTTGGTGTGGTGTTGAGGGCTGGCACGAGCTGTGGAGAATGCCACCTCCCCGCTTCTGTGTGGGACCAGAGCTCTCCGTCGCCTGAGCCCTGGGGTCTTGGGAACAAGGACAGCACCCTTGGTGACAGCGCTGGCTTTCTCCCACGGCTGGGTGGAGGGGTAACCGCTCCAAGCAGAGGCGGGAGCAGGAGCTGCTGCTTTGAGGGAGGGCAGGGGACCCAGGTGAGGAGAACAGGGGGCCCTTCCTGGGCTGTGGCTGTGAGTGGGGCTCCTACCTGTGGACACAGCACAGGGCCTCCTGAAATCCTGGGAGGCAGGTGGCAGCGGGCTGAGCACCTGGGGAGCACCTGAGGGGCAGGTGGGGGAGCCGGGAGCCCGCGGGGGTCCCTCAGCTGCCTGAGCACACCTGCTCCAGCCCGCCTGCTGCCCGTCGCTCTCTCGAAGTGAGCCGGGTCAGAGCGCATCCACGTGTGAACTAGGCGTGAACAGAAACGTGTGTCAGCAAACTGGGTGCACAGGAGAGCAGCGTCACGTCACTGTGTGCGGCCTGTAGCATGAATGTGGGAGCTTTGTCCGTGACCAGGACGGTACAGTCCCTGCACGTGCAGGGAGGGGCCCTGAAAACCCCCCGATCAGAGCCAGCCCCACGCGGGAAGTGGCTGGTGGGTGACTGGCCAGCAGGACGGACCCTGTAAGGCATTTTAACGAGCTTAACAATGGTCTACACCGAGCTGTGTTCATTAAGAAGCCTCCAGATTAAGTGCTTTCCTCTTTTCTTCTTCCTCTTCTCATTCATCCACACTTTCTTGTCCTCACAAAATGGGGGCCAACTGCCAAATCAGGTCAACTGACCACATCCAAACACCTCACCCCTGGGGGTGGGGGACGGGCACCTACTTGGAGAAACACAGTCTAGCAAAAACCAGCCCTTTTACAGCCGGTGATCTAAGTACAAATCTACTACTCTTTCACAGGAGTAATTCATAGCAGGATGCCTTCCTGAAAACTCAAATCTTTATCTAAAATTATGGAAAACTGGAATTTGTGAAGCTGAAACGACTCCCTCGGGCGCTGGTTAGCAAACCCCTGAGCTGGGCGTTCTCAGAGGCTGTCGGGTGTGGAGGAGCCGAGTCCCCGGTGCACGGCCCTGGGGACCTCGGAGGAGGAGGGTCCTCGGAGCTCTGCTGTGAAGGGGCCGTGGGGATCTGGGAGGAGGGGGATTCCTGAGAGAGGGGGCCATTCACCGCTTACCCCAAAAGGCAGGGGTTGAGAAGACGAAGGGCAGACGTTGACAATCGGTAGTTACACATTTTAGGCAAAGCAAAGAGTATCAGCCGGTGAAAGGAAGTGAGGATGCCCGCAGCGGGGGTAAAGAGAGTTTGACAGGAACAGAGCATTTCTGTGGAGCGAGGTGAGAGGAAAAGGGAGACGTGGGAAGATCAGGGGAGCCCAGAGCAGGAAACCCTGGGAAGAAGCAAAAACAAGTCTTAAAATGAGGGGCCTTGGCTCCTTTTTAAGTTGTTCAGCAAATTCCTTTTTAAAATAAAATTTATGTGAAACACAATTATACGGAACAATTAAGGGTGGAGCTGGTCCGGCTGCGGGAGAAATCTACTTATCCTGGGCTCTTCCCCACGGCCAGGGCTGCTGGTACCAACCTGAGCCTCCAGCTCAAACTGCCGAGCCGGGAGGAATCCGCACCCTGGGAGACATCCCCGGGAGGTGGTGGTCCTTTCCTGGACTGGAGGCTATAAATGCGGCACAGCCGGGCGAGAAGGGTTTTGTGAATCTAGAGTGAGACAAAGAGGGAGAGATGACGGGTATGTTGAGAGCAAGAAAGGCCCCCTGGTCAGGGTCCGAGGCTTTTGTTAAGGATGGGCCCTCTGGCAATCGGCAAATGTGAAATTGCCCCATCTGGAGACCAGGATGTGGTAGGAGGGAGCTCTCAGTGCTTAGAAAATAGCCCACTGGCCTGTTTATTTTAAGACTCATCACTGTGAACTTTACCACGTAGTCAGGCTATTTTCTGAAAGCTTTTCAGAAAACAAGTTTCAACAGTCTAACAACATGAGGCCTGCGTAACAGCCAACCCTATTGTTGAGCTGCTTGAGAAGTGTTTTGGGCTTGGAAAGGTTATCTTTTGTGAGGCAATGAGATGTCCCCCAACCCAGGTGGAGATGCCCTTTGGATCTGTTGCTAGTACCCCGGGGTGGCAGCCCACTCACCTTCCTGGCTTAATGTGGTTAATGGAGAGGAAAGGATTAGATGTTCGGGAACCACGGGGAGGAAGGGATTAGGGAAAATATCCAGGCATGTCTCAGTCCTGCCTCCATCCCGCTGTAATTGGGCATCGTCATTGACAACATTCTGATATCCGAAAAAAGCAAGTTCACACATGTAACTCACAAACGGACTCATGAGAGAGAATATTGTCAACTTTTGCCTTAAGACAATTATTACACCTGCTTCTTTACATTGGATTCTCCCTTTAATGATTACATACGTTTCGAAGAGGGAAACTTTCTCTTGGAAAAGCTGATCTGCATGGCCCTTATGTCACCTGTACAGTATTGTGACCAGTGTTTACTAAGAGCCCTATTTCCATGCTTCCTCCTCGGCACACAGTCAAAGAGTATCTCCAGGGAAATGAAATACACTTACAGAAAGAGCTGTGACATAAGGGTTTACCATCCAGAAACTTCTACCATAAATGCTTCTAGTCCCTTAAACTAAATACTGTGTTAAAACAGAAGGTTGTGCAAATTAGACGTGAGGGGGAAGACACGCTGTAGGGAGTAGGGGCAGAGGGAACCAGACGTGGCCTCTGCAGAGAGGGTGCGCTTTTGTGCTGGAGGCAACAGGAATTGAGTCTCTGGCGGAGGGGGAGGACCTGGGACGTCAGGCCCATTCATGATGTGGGGCTGAGCAACCTGTGCTCACTGCTTAGGAACCCCACACCTGCGTCAGAGCTAGTTCTGAGCGATGGTTGGAAAAGAGCTGCCCTTGAGAACGAAGAGCCCTCAGCCTGTGTGATGTGCAAAAATCTGGTATAGAAATAAATGTTGAAAGGTCACCCATAATCATAAAATCTGCTCCTCCCCACCCTAGCAGACTTAAAAGCAGACCTTGAAAAGGTCAGGACATTCTAAATAACATAGCTGATCGTCCAACAAGTCCCGGCATGCCACGCAGGAATGAAACAGGGCTCAGTGTTAAATGGCGCAAATCTGCGGTCTTCAGCAGCCATTGACCAAGTACCGAGCATGCAAAAAGGAAAACACGGCATAAATATCTGTATGCCAAATTCACAGCCGCTTCACTCATGGGAGCAAAACAGAGAAAACAGCCCAACTGTCCAGCCACTAGTGAATGATAAACAGATTGTGGCATATCCATCAAATAGAACAGTGAGGAGATGGAATAAACTGTTGCCACACACCAGCCCAGATGAACCTCCAGAGCGTGACACTGGACGAAACCGCCCATCCACAAAAAAAACATTCCACGTCCTGTGGGTCCACTGATGTGAAATTCTAGGAAAGACAAAATCATCGTAACAGAAAATAAATTTTATTTGTATTAAAGTACAATATTTACAATATTATATTAGTTTCAGGTGTACAGCATAGTGATTCAGTATTTTTACAATTTATACTCCATTAAATTTATTACAAAATAATGGCTATAATTTCCTCTGCTGGGCAATACACCCTTGTTGCTTCAGAAAACAGATTTGAGGCTGCCCGGGGCTGGGGTGGGAAGGGGGCACATTCTCTACAAGGGGGCTGGAGGGAAGTTTTGGGGGTGATAGAAATGACTGTTATGGTTTTATTACTGTGTATGTTTGTCAACAATGATCAAAGTTTGCCCTGAAAATTTATTTGGTGTTATTCATAGATTTCAATAATGCTAATGGAAAAAAAAATAGTCTAGAACTGATAAAATATTGTGGACCAGACAGGGACAAATGTAAAGTCTTACTATATAAATTCTCCACGACTGGGGGCAGAATGTGTCTCCCTAAAACAGATGCCACATAAGGTTCTTGAGCACGTAAGAAAAGTTCCCTCCTTGAGACGTACTCAGATACCACCATCCGTTGATGAACATTTGGTTATTTCTAGTCTGGGGCTATTTCAAATCTTATAAAAAGATTTGAAAATAAGTATGTTTAAGATTTCTAAAAGATAAGAGAAGGTGTAGCATCTGTAAGGCAAGAATAAGGCATAATGCACAAAGAAAATGGAATTCAGAAAACCCACCAAAATTCTGAAAAAAAAAAAACAGCTTATATTATCTTGTTTAGATTTAATGCTGTTGATAGAAATAGAAGGATTAGACACTTGGGAAAAAAGGAGGAAAAGATTGAGGGGAAAACATCCAAGCCATATCTCAGTGTCCTGGTATTCTATAAATCAGTAAGCAATTATTGGAAAATATCTCAAAAGAAGAGTAAATGGTAAATTTGATATTACTGATGGGAAGACAGTAATTAGAAGACAGAACTGAGGAAATAAGGCAAAATGAACCACAGCTACAAAATACAAAATAGAAGTTAAGAGTCATGACAAAGAGAATGAGAAGGTTTAATATAAACCTAAGGCTGAAAATGAGACTAGAGAAATGCAGTATGATGCAGTGTTCAGAAACACTGTTGGGTACCAGATTATACTATCTCACTTAGTTGTAATGCTGTTGGTAGAAATAAAAGGATTAGACAGTTGGGGAAAATAAAGAGGAAACTTTTTAGTGAAAAATATCCAAGACGTATCTCAATGTCCCAGGATTCTGTAAGTCAGTATACAAATGACAAGTTCTTGAACAATAGTTTATCAAAGAGAGCTTACTGTCCATAAAAGATGGGCGGTTCTCCACTGTAGGTTGGAGTTGTTCCTGGGAAGTGGCTCCCCAGAGAAGGACTTCATTTCTCTACCTGAGTGCCTTTAGGTGAATCAAACAAGTATTCTGAACGGTGGGCTGTGAGCAGTGGAAAAGGTGTGAGTCTCTTCCAGTCCCTGCTCAAGTGCTGACTGGAAGTGCCAAGTGAGTCCTCAGAAGTCACGTGTTGACTAAGGCATTGGCACTGCCACCAGGGACCCCAAGAAGGCTCAGCAGGATTAGTTTGAAATTCATTCATATTGCTGATATACCAATAGTTTATTTTCCCTCCTACCACCCCTCCTGGCCCAATTAGCCTGGAAGGTATACGTGCATAAGAACCAAACTCTTATGGGTGTTTGGGCTGCTGTGCAACTTAGACCTATTCGTTTAATCAGTTAGAGTTCCCTAAATGTTACCAAAACATAATTTAAAATATTTCTTTATCCTATGCTTCCTCCATGAGGCATCTAAACCCTTTGATCTTTTAAAAAGATCATTGTAATATTTTTTCAAGACTATTGTTTGTTCAGTAAGTTCCCTGTTGAATTATCAGATAAATGATGTTAAAATGGCTCATTTATGCAATGAACTTACACAAGGAATGTTTTTCCAGGTTTGCAAAAATAACTGAAGCATTTGCTAGAAAATAGACGTTATTTCTTAAAGAGACAGAGATTCTATGTTATGGTTTTGAACTGCTCAAGGCCACGGAGCCCATAAAAATTTCAGTACCTTTAATGTCAAGCCTCTGTGAAAAATCACTGTTGGGTTCATGGAAATTATGCATTGATGAGAAATAGGAAATAGAACTTTTCAGCATTCTATAAGAAGATAAGATATTTTAAGTTCTTTCAGGGAGAAAAAACCTAAAGATTGAAGTCATGATTTGAGGTTTTAGAAACTTTAATTACCTACCGTTCCAGAGGCTAATAAATCTCCCCATGTTTCCACTTGCTGCTGGCCGTGGACACTTACAGCATCTTGTATGTCTCGTTGCATTTCTCCAACTTGGACAAGACAGAAATGATTCTAAATCACAGATTTGGGGGAGGAGAGGGTGCTGACACATACTAAAATAATGACAATGTTAAGACAATAATAATGTTTACGGCATTCATTCAGCAGAGTTACATTCAAATGTTGGATTAAAGTGAACATGAACATATTGAGAAGTACATTTGGGAAAGGGTAATTTTGAAGAAAGATCTTTGGACTACCAGTCAGCGGGTCCAGCTTCGTTCCTTGATCAATGATTGTGATGTGCCCACGTAAAATGGTACGGCTTCTCTGGGGAGCAGCTGATCATTGTCTTATAAATTACATGCAGATTTTCTATATGACCCAGCGACTGCACTCCTGCAGAAGTGAATTTTATATTCACACAAATACCTGTGGGAGAATGTTATAGCACCTCTATTCAGAATGTTTCTACTCTCCTTAGCAAGTGGTCTTTTCCCTCCTGCAACTCCAGACAGGAAGCGGGTAAGAGGGGATGGGGAGCGCAGGGTGCTCCTGGGGCATGGCAGCAAAATGTTCCTAAGAACTGCTGGCAGATGGTTGCGCCATCCCATTCGGTTAAACCTCCAGGTGCAGGAGAGGTTGGAAATTGTTCTTCCTTACCTGGTACAGGGCAATTTCAAACAAAGGAAAGCTTCCCTTGGGAAGGAGGGCAGACTGGTGAATATTTGGGTAAAAAGCAGTACCTGCCATATAAACTTGTCACCCAGAGAAGACTGTTACCACTTAACGTTCATTTTATTGAGAATATGCAAATATTTGTATAAATACCCTTCAACCCATTTTTCCTCCCTTAACCTTTTACATAAACACGTTCCGTGCAGCACAGTGTTTGCTTCCTCGTCACGCCAAGTGGCTCCATCGTCCCCTGCCAGGAATGTGCAGCCCCTGTTTGGGGGAATTTAGGTGGTTTCCAAGTGTCATTACAAACAAGGCTGTGATGACTATCTTGGTAAGTACATCTTAGGACATTTCCTGTAAATGAAATTACTGTGTCCAAGCTAGGAATGTATTTGAGGCTTTTGATTTGATTACAAAACCGCCCTTTAGAAAATTTATCCCAATTAATATTCCCACCCTGTTTCCAAGCACCTTCACTGGTGCTAAGAGGGATGATCTTTTAAAAAATCTTTGGTGCCATCCTCCTGGAATTGTGAGAGATGCTAAGAAGACGCAGATAGTTACTTAGGAGAAGCTGGGCTCCATCCATGTGAAAGGCATAAACCATCTCTACTGAAAGATTACAGGAACTGCTCATGGGGCCGTGGTGTGTTTTAGTTGGCAGTCTTGGGGTTGCCCGGTCCTTTCCATGTTAGTGATGGAACATCAGTCCTTTGCCCCAAGGACCCCTTCCACTCCAGTGATTTTTGGAAGGCCCTCAGGGATGCCTAATGTATCCCCACAAATAATCCCAAACCTTCGCCCTCCTCTCTTGGCAGCACACTGTTGTTCCACAGCTCTGCCAGCACAGCTCCTGGAAGACCCCACTGCCCTGGGATCCTGGGAGTGAAGACTCGGGCAGGTTTCAGAGCTGCCGCAGCTCCAGGCAGAAGGCTGGGGGATGAAGAGGCCAGGAGGTGGGAGGGGCCTCCGCAGGAGAGTGTTTCACTTTGCGACTCTGGACACAGGTCAGCTGCTCAGCAGCTCAAGTGACCAAGTTCTGAGAGGTCGGCGATCTGGAACGTCTGAATCCCTCCCTGGTTGGGAGGCTTAAACCAGCTCCAGAGACCCCAGGAAGCAGGTGTCCTTCACCCCTCAAAGTTCTCTTCTTCTCAATTTTAGTCTCTCCTTCACCAAAATGTTCCTTTCCCCCTCCCATTTTCAAAATCAAACACCTTGAATAATGAGAATGAAATGAAAGGATCCAACTGAGGGACTGAGGAGGCATTAACTGCCACCCCCCACCGCTGAGCAAACTGCCCTCTCCTGTGTGCTGGCCCCGGGCTTGGTTGACTTTATGCTGCCGGGGTGGACGCCCCTGGTAAGTACTCGGTGCCCTGAGCAAGGGTAAGATGGGAAGTGCAGCGAATGGTTAAATGGTGGAATCCTTCCTCTTTCACCTCTCCCCTCCCTTCCCTTGCCTCCCCTCCCTCCTCCTCACCTCCCTCTTTCCTTTTTGGTTTCTTTCTTTCTCCTCTCCCCTAGCTCCATAATTTTGGCAAATGTTCTTAATATCTGTGAATCTTCATTTCCTTGTCTAGAAGATGAGGATAAAATAATGTCATTAGGAGGATTCCATGGGCTAATGTCTGTAAACCTGCAAGCACACTGTTTGACACTTAGAAAGCCTTAACTATTGGAAATGATTATTTTTAGCTGCTTTGCTACTAGAAAAAGTAATAAACTCACGCTTTCCAGCTCCTCTTCCTTCCTGGCTCATTCATCATGTGTCTTACATGTTCTCAAGGTGGATCTTAAAATATTCCCCTCCTAAGGTCCCGGTGTCCTCCAAATCCCAGCAGGAAGTCCCCACTTCTGCCCCTTCATCTCCCTGTCCCAGCCTTGCTACATCCCTCCGCCCCATCCCTCCCTCCTGCAGGGCATGTGGGGGGAGTCCGTATTCCTTTGGGCTATTCCAGCTTATTAGCCCAGAGTAAGGGGCCCAAAGGCAAATGTGGACCATGGCAGATAAAAGGGTTAGAGATAAGAAGGGGCAGAATCAATGCTGAGGATTCATCCTCTAAGGGCCGGCTGCTCTTTGGTTTCTGTAGGCTGTCAGCTTGTTGGAAACACACCAGTGATACCAACAGCTGTCTCACGAGGTTTATTTGCCAAAAAGCTGGGAATCCTGATTTTCAAGTGGTAACTAATCTAAAAGTTCATAGAAAAAAACAAGTCACTCACGGAAAATTGAACATCTCTCCATATCTGCATGGCTGAGATGACCAAGGACCACTGGTTTTTCATCTCTGGCCTATAGCTGGATCCTCTTACCTGTCTTGTAATCTGATGTCTTTTGGAAGATGTAAGAAATTAAATGCTGTAAGTGTTTGAAGGCTGAGATGTTTCCGCTGACGCAGCAACCTCTTCTCAAGGCACAGTGGCGGCTCAGGAAGTCTGACGATGCTGTGCTCTTTTGATTCCCTTTGATTCCTGAATTCAGGAGTGTACGAGAGTGATTTTCCTTGGAGTCATCTAATCACTTATTTGGCTCTCACTAGAACAAATACTATACAGATGAAATGAAAAGTCATCACCTTAAAGCTCTGTCATATTTAAAATTTACTTTGATTTTTTTAATTGAAGTATAGTCAGTTTACAATGTGTTAATTTCTGGTGTACAGCATAGTGATTCAGTTACACATATATATGTGTATGTGTATATATATATAATATATACATATTCCTTTTCATATAATTTTTCATTGTAGGCTATTACAAGGTACTGAATGTAGTTCCCTGTGCTGTACAGTGGGACTTTGTGGTTTATCTATTTTATGTACAGTAGTGTGTGTCTGCAAATCCCAAACTCCCAGTTGATACTTCCCCCCACCAGCTTTCTCCCCTGGTAACCACAAGTTTGTTCTCTATGTCTGAGTCTGTCTCTGTTTTGTAAAATTCATTTGTGTTATTTTTTTTGCTCCACACATAAGTGATATCATATGGTATTTTTCTTTTTCTATCTGACTTACTTCATTTAGTATGACAATTTCCAGGTCCATCTACGCTGCTGCAAATGGCATTATTCCATTCTTTTCTATGGATGAGTAGTATTCCATTGTATAAATATACCACAAATTCTTTATCCAGTCATCTATAAATGGACATTTAGGTTGCTTATATGTCTTGGCTATTGTAAATAGAAAACACTGTTCTTTCTTTAATTACAGGAAATTCAAAATATCTTCACAATGGGTTTGACTTAGCATTATATTTAATAGTTTGTATTGTTTAGAATTAAAATATGGTAGGCAGTATAGTGACTCCCATGTCCCTGAGATGTGCACACCCTAATCCCCAAAGCCTGTCAATAGGTTATGTTGTATGGCAAAGGGGAACTAAGGTTGCAGGTGGAATTAAAGTTTGTTTGTCAGCTGACCTTGATGTGGGGAGACTCTCCCTATGGGCCCTGTGTAATCACGAGAGTGGGAGAGGGAGGCAGAAAGGTCAGAGACGGAGGGCTGTGATGTCATACGGACAAGATCAGCTGTTGCTGGGTTTGCAGATGGAGGAAGGGGCTTGTCTCCAGGGAATGTAGGCAGCCTCGAAAGCTGGAAAAGGTAGGTAACCAGATTCTTCCCCAGAGCCTCCAAAATGGAACATAGCCCTACAGACAGTTTGATTTTAGTCCCTGAAGCTCATTTTGGACTATGGTCAAAAGTCAAGAACTGAAGATAATAAATTTGTGTTAAGACACTAAGTTTTTGGTTACTTGTCACAGCAGCAACAGAAACCCAATAGACCCGATTTTCCTCCCATTTTGTTCTTTATCTGATATTAGAAGTTTCTGATCCTCTCAAAATACTACAGCTGATAACAGAATTCAGCGAGGCAGCAGGACACAAGATCAGCATACAGAAACCAGTGGCGTTTCTTTACACTAACAATGAAATATCAGAAAAAAAAGTAAAGAAATAATCCCTTTTAAAATTGCATCCAAAAAAATAAAATACTTAGGAATAAATCTGACCAAGGAAGTGAAAGACTTGTATGTGGAGAACTACAAAACACTGACTAAGGAAATTAAAGAGGACTTAAAGAAATGGAAAGATATCCCATGTTCTTGCATTGGAAGAATTATTATTGTTAAAATGGCCACACTGCCCAAACCAATCTACAGATTTAATGCAATCCTTATCAAATTACCCAGGACGTTCTTCACAGAACTAGAACAAATCATCCTAAAATGTATATGGAATCACAAAAGACCCAGAACTGCCAGAACATTACTGAATAAAAAGAATGAAGTTGGAAGAATAACCTTCGCAGACTTCAGACAACACTACAGAGCTACAGCAATCAAAACAGCATGTATTGGTACAATAACAGGCATATGGATTAATGGAAAAGAATAGACAGCCTAGAAATGAACTCATAAATTTTTGATCAAGTAATCTTTGACAAAGGAGGCAAGAACTTACAATGGAATAAAGACAGTCTCTTCAGCAAATGGTGCTGGGAAACTGGACAGCTGCATGTAAATCAATGAAGTTAGAATACTCCCTTATACCATACACAAAAATAAACTCAAAATGATTTAAAGACTTAAACATAAGACAAGACAATTAATCTTCTATAAGAAAACACAGGCAAAACATTCTCTGACATACATCTCAGCAATGTTCTCCTAGGGCAGTCTACTCAAGCAATAGAAATAAAAACAAAAATAAACAAATGGGACCTAATTAAACTTACAAGCTTTTACACAGTAAAGGAAACCATAAGCAAAACAAAATGACAACCTATGGAATGGGAGTAAATATTTGCAAAAGATGAGACTGACAAGGGCTTAATTTCCAGAATATATAAACAGCTCATACAACTTAATAAGAAAAAAACAAACATCCCAATTCAAAAATGACCAGAAGACCTAAACAAGCAATTCTCCAATGAAGACATACAAATGGCCAATAGACACATGAAAAAAATGCTCAGTATCACTAATTATCAGAGAAATGCAAATCAAAGCTACAATGAGATATCACCTAACATCAGTCAGAATGGCCATCATTCAAAAGTCTACAAATGATAAATGCTGCAGAGGCTGTGGAGAAAAGGGAACCCTCCCTCCTACACTGCTGGTGGGAATGTAGTTTGGTGAAGCCATTATGGAAAACAGTATGGAGATTCCTCAAAAACTAAAAAGAGACTTACCATAGATCCAGCAATCCCACTCCTGGGCGTATATCCAGATGGAACCTTAATTCAAAAAGATACCTGCACCCCAGTGTTCATAGCAGCACTATGTACAATAGCCAAGACATGGAAACAGCCTAAATGTCCATCAACAGATAACTGGATAAAGAAATTGTGGTATATTTATATGATGGAATACTACTCAGCCATGAAATAATAATGCCATTTGCAACAACATGGATGGACCTGGAGAATGTCACTCTAAGTGAAGTAAGCCAGAAAGAGAAAGAAAAATACCGTATGAGATCACTCATATGTGGAATCTTAAAAAAATAAAGACATAAACTTATTTACAAAACAGAAACAGTCTCACAGACATAGATGGGGGAAAGAGGGTGGGAAGCGATAAATTGGGAGTTTGAGATTTGCAGACTGACTGGTATATATAAAATAGATGAACAAGTTCATACTATATAGCACAGGGAACTATATTAGATGTCTTGTAGTGGCTTATGGTGAAAAAGAACATGAAAATGAATGTATGTATATTCACGTATGACTGAAGCGTTGTGCTGTACACCAGAAATTGACACAGCATTGTAAACTGACTACACGTCAATAAAAACAAATATATAAGTAAAACAGGAGTGATTTCTGTCTCCTAGCTGTGGGAGTACGAATGAGACCACATTTGGGAAGACTGTTCGCCTAAGAGTTACAAGCATGTTTATGGCATTAAAACTTACAGTCTGTCTTGCTGACCAAAGCCTTTATTTTCAGTTTTCCCCTCTCTGTGAGAAATATTATTGGTGCCTAAAATACGAAAGTTTGAGGAACTTTTTACTAGCCTGAAGCTATATTGTCTCCTTGGCATATCACAAACAGAGACAGTAAATGTTACAATATGTGTTTGGGCCACAAAATCTCACTGGGAATGACAGTGTAGCAGCCTGTATGTTGTCTCTCACCATGAACCCACCCAAGCTCGTTGCATCCTTAAACCAGGCCTACCGAGGTAGGTCCCAGTATTATCCTACCTCTCAGATGAGAAAACTGGAGCTCTGAGGTGTTAAGCAACTTTCCTGAAGCCACGTGGTTAACGAGTGATGGGCCAGGATCTGCACCGAGGCCAGGTCTGCTCCACAGTGGTGTTCCTGGCCACTGTGCTCTGATTCCTGGAAATGAGACTGTTTCTGTTTATTCCTCAGCATTAATTACACTCCACCACCATCCAGTGCAGCGTGGAGATCCCTGATCAGGCAGCTGGAATGGTCTTGATTAGGACAAAACACACACACGGTCACCCATCCCTCTGGCTGGTGATTTACTCAGGCTGGACCAAGCCCATGCGGGTCATTGTAATGGGAGGAATTAATTGATTTCATTCCATTTCTCATCCCCTAAAATGGGGTTAATAATTGCACCTATTGTATAGGTCATTAATGAGGATTAAGTGAGTTCATTTAGAAGGAGAGCTGGCTCTAGATCAATGTTGGCTTTTAGTTCTTCTGCAAATTAATATCCATTGATGATTACAATGGACGGAGCTTTCTACTACATTTGTTTGGAAGAAATATTTTGATTTAAAAAAAGCCACATCAAGTAGTGAGAGGGACTCCAGGGACTTTCACAGAGTGGATTCTCTGGAAGAAGCACAGAAAGGGAAAGAGAAGCCCTGAGACCTGGTCTAGGAGGGCAGAACTCAGCTGGCAAAACCCCTAGAGTTGAATGTGAGGAAGAGGAACTTGGATTCTTAAAATGTTTAGGGAATTTACTAGGAAACCTCCTCTTAGTCTCAGCTTGACTCAGAGAGACTGGTCGGAAATGAACTTGGTGACCACTGAACGTGCTCGCTCTGTGTTTGGAGGTGAGTCAGGGGGGCGCATCACCAGACCAGGATCGAAGGACAAACAGGGCTGAGGACAGGATTTAGGGGGAAATACGAAGCTAGGTGTTTCTCTGTTATGGGTAAATTTCGTTAAGATAGTGTCTCTGATTGAGGGTGCATGGTAGTAATGAATGATCAGGAAATGCAGTATTCTGAAAGCTCTGTAAAAGCAGCCTTAGGGAAAAATAAGATTGCTACTGAAGTAAACACAGCGTCAGTGGCCGATCTGGGAGGACCAGGTTTCACTATAGTTATAATTCCCTCACTTAATGAAAAATCCCTTCATAATATTAACTAATATTAAAACATTTTGGTTACGCCAATAGGTTATACATTTATTCAATCAATGAACCTTTCTTATACACACTTCATGCCAGGTATCCTGCCCGGTGCTGGGAAGACGGTGATTAATAAGTCAGGGTCTCTGTTCATGATGAGGTCGCGCCGAGCAACTCTGCAGGAGAGGAAACAATACCGTGCAGTCAGCCTGAAGGGCTCGGAGAGCAGCTGACCTCTCAGAGCGGACAGCCTCTGTGGAAAGGTGATGTCCTTGCTGCCCTTTTAAGGGGAGAAGAATTCTTCTGCAGGTAGAGAGCAGCAAAGCTAACGTGTCAAATAATCCCGTTTGCTTCTCCAGAGCTGTTCTCCTCCTGTCTCCTCAGTTCTTGCCTTTATGGGCTGTTTCAGTTGGTTTCTTTGTCCCCAGCTTTCCAACTGAACTTGTGCAATGAAGGGTACTGGAAGAAGATCACAGTTTGGAAGGAAAAGAAAATTTGAATATTCATCCTGGTTCCCCGCCTCCTGGACTGTGGGTCTACGGCGGCTATGGTCTTTCCCTGAAGGGCACTGCTTCTTGTGGGCCAACCTTTTCTGTAGCCACAGGCTCTCTCTTTGGGTTCTGGAAGCTGCCTCCCCCCTCGACATACACCTCTGCTGGTCATAGCTTTACAGTTGCTAAATTTGGGGTGCTGAAACATCTTTTTGGTTCTGTTTTAACCTTGCACATGTCATTATCAATATCCCATCTGAACGTGTTATTTCCTCTTGGGAAAACTACTGATGCCACAAGTTCCTTCCATGTGTCTGAAATGTACAACTTACACGTAGTGGCAATTGTTGATTATCTCAGAAAGCGGTGCCCACTGATCACATCAATCATAAGGGCTCTGTCCTGCTTAGTCTTGCACTCACTGTCAACCATGATTTAACCTGCAATAAACCAGGAATTATGTAGTATCTTTTTACTGCTATTCAAACTCTGTATTTTCTCATCTATAGTTGTAGGAATAACTTATCCTTTATTTTTAATTAACAAACTGCTATGATATAGTTTGAAGGAAGACTATATTTAAGCATATTCTCTAAGGAGTAATGGAATAGTGCAATTTAAAACCAGCTCATTAGCAACAAGAATGTTAACTAGGATATTAAAGAAACATTTGAAATTATTAAGTGCTTTTTACTATCTCTTAATTTATGCCCATAAAGAGGCGCCAACTCAGCTGTTCTTCTAACACATGATCGTATTATGAATCATTTAAAGATCAGGGAAAAGTGGTCATTATTAAAATTGAAATTAACTTTGAATAACATTTAAGGCTATTTTGTTTTACATTCATGATCATATTACTTTCACTGACGTTAGTGGATTTTACTTTGTGCATCATATGAGTGGTGCTTAATCCTTCCACCACCATGGGAGAAATCAAATTTTATGAACTTTCTATTATGATATCATCTCTTTTCCTTTCGGTATTTTCACATTATGGAAGGAGCTACGACTGCAAAAAAAAAAAAAAAAAAAAAAAGATTAAAGTCAAGGAGCCTTTCAACCAAACTGCTGGATGATTCTCCCTTGATGTCTCGTTCCCTTTCTTTTAGAAGAACGTCATGTGGGTTTTCTGATCCGTTAGAGTTAGAATAAGTCATCTGCCTATAATGTGTGTGTGTTGGGAGAATGGGGGTGGGTGGCTGGGCGCTGCGTGTTCTCGTCAGAGTCACAAAGAGGTGGTTGTTCTAGGAAAAGATGTCGGGAGATATGATCCTATATAATATATAATTACGATCTGGTATGGAAGTTTTACTATTTGCTCTTCCTCATATGAATTCAGGCGAAGCTATAGAGGAAGTTAGATAAGTTCCGTGTTCACAAAGCTTATATGGATGCAGGATGCAGAGCAAGACAAGCCATCAGAAGGAGCTAGTGGCTGACAGCCCATTAACCTGAACACTCCCTGAAGGTGGGACTGTTCTGAGAAACACCTGCTTTCTTGATTCTCTTAAGAGAAACCCAGGCAAGTGCTTCTGAACTTTCTGTTATAAAACTGTTATCTTTTAATTGCTTTTTCTCTCAAATAACCAAAGATTTTCCCTTGGGGAAATCTGAAAGATCTGACAGACCTGTCCACCAGTGTGCACACGTGTGCCTTACCCTTTCCTGCATTAATTTGCTACACATTTAAAAGGAAAAAAAGTGCAAAACATTTACTATCAAAACTAAATTAATCAATGGGTCTGTTTATTAGGGTATCAAAGAAGGAGGCCACCACCCAGCGAAGCTGAACTTATTACATGCTGCTGTCAAAGAAAGTTATGCTTGTAGGAACAGCCTCTGCAAGCAGATCGGGGGGCCGTTTCGTACAGAATTCTGGGGAGCGCGTAGCTACAAGGCTGTGGACTTTGACAGGTGGAAGTGCTGGGGCGTTTGTTTTGTTACCTGGGCAGTCCCCGTCACTAGGGTGTGTATGGTGCTGACGGGCTGGCTTTCAAAACAGTGGTTGCTGACACGCGGATGCTGCCCATAGGTGGACTTCCAGCAGGGTGGCCTGCCACTGGCTGGGTGGCTTTAAAAATGATGTCATGGAGCTGAGTTGCCATTGATCCATTGGAAGTGATTAAAACTGGTTCTTGTTGTTACTTGTTAGCACGGCTATAGGACCATCCACATTTTCCTGAGAGTGAGGGAACTCTTGTTCAAAATCTCCCTTTTTGATCGTCCTTTATCAAAGTTGCAGCCAGAAGGGCTGAGTGTCCTCCATGCTGAGGTTTCTTTAATAGTTTGATTTATGGTTGATGTGTCTGATTTATAGTTTGTGCACCAATATTTCATTCCTGTATGTGCCTTTGGGTCTTTACTGGATAATTAGGTGCAGCGTATCTTTACCTCATTCTCTATTCTTTATAGTCCAAAATACTTGATCCTTCTAGCATTTTATAGTAATATATATGGTTTCAAATGTTTGAGTCTCTTTAGGGATCCGATTTGTAGTAGTATCGCAAAAGAAGCACCATGAACAATCATCAAAGAGAAAGTATGGTAGAAAATATAGATCCAGTCACATGACCAGACTGAGTTACATTTTTTGTGTAAAATTATAGCCACTCTGCCTGGGATGTTTATCAGTCTACCATTTGTTAAGGATAATTAATGATGAGAATATCCTTGACAAAGATGTATTTTAATAGCACTGATTGCAATTGTGGACATTGTTTGAGGTTTCCTGAGAACTGGCAAGGGATAACATGTCTGACAATTCTTAAAATTGTTGACGCTAGCAATAGGTTGTGAAACCTGAATTTTAAAGTTTAGGGTGGTGATTGTCTGTAGTGAAACATAGACTTAGGCAAGTTGTTATTAATATTTAAGTCAGAAGTGTAAAATAAAAACTGATAAAAAATATTGCCCAAAGAATTGTGACCAAAAATATAACCAAAAGTTATGCAAATGAAAATGTGATGATCAGTGGTTCGAGGGATGTAAAAAGGATCCTGGTCTGATGGTCTTGTACAGAAGCTCACTCCGCTTTTGTAGAAGCTTACAGGTTATAAGGACAGATAATTTTATGACTGAAAAAGCCTTAACTAAAACACAAACAAGTTTCCCAGTAAAGTATTTCCCTCTGTCACTGGTGGATGAGTAATAGCTTCCTAACTAAAAAGCACAAAATATTTTTTTTTCTTTTTCTTTTTCTTTTTTTTTAATGGGGGGATTGTTTCTGCCTGTTTAGGGAAATAAATGTAATATGACATATCCACAGCCTACAGTGGGAGACAGTTGTATAAAATTGTAAATGTTGTAAAGAAGAGCTTTTTAAACTGTGACTCTGATCAGTGTTCTAACTTGACAGTTTTTTCCATGAACTTATCTTTCTGTTCTTTCAAAAGTCCTTTATTCAAAATGACTATAACTAATTAAAAAAAAAGTCCTTCAGTCAGAACAGAGTGTTTATTATGAAGGTCTGCTAAATTTTTTCCTCTATCTTTTTTTTTTCCTTTTCATTGTGGACTTCTACCCTTTGGAGACAATATCTTCACATCAAGTAATTTTTATACTTTTAGGCCATATTCACAGGGGTCCCCAAGGAAGCTAAGAATGCTCTTGCTTCCATAGCATCCTGAAATCATGAACTATGTCAAAAGCATATTGATAGTGAGTGTGTATATTAACGTGTATATTTCCACGTTAGCAATTTAACGTGTCCCAGAGATGGCTACACATTCAGCCGTTTGAGATGATTTACCATCTGGTACAGGACTGAGTCTGATGTTTTATTGCAGAATAAGCCTGATATTGTCTCTCTTCATTTAAAAAATAAAACCTTGTAAAGGAACAATATTAAGCTAGGATTTTGTATGAAAATGTACAGTGAATCTGTCACGGGGGTGTATGCATCTCAGACTCAGAAACACAATCACAATCTTGAGATTTCCACGTTGTGCTGCTGACACCTCTGGAGCACAGTGCCCTCTTTCATGCGCTATACAATGAGAGCTATGATTTTCTGAGAAAAAATCATGATGGCATTTTAAGGAGTTTTTCTCATCATACTGTTTAGGTCTTAAGAGTCCTTTTGCTTACAGAGTTTCTTGGAATATGACTTTTTAAAAATTATATTTTGAATCAATGTCATTATATGAATGTCTAAATTAGTTTAATTTGATTAGGTATAGAAGAACTTTCAGGCACTTCTAAAATCAGTCCTTCTGCAGGACATTTTATCGGTTGTTCTTATTTCAGAGCAGATCTCTGCTCTTTAAATTCTGCAGAGGTTATGCATCACAGGACACTGTGTTCCTCTGATAATGATCCCAAAATAACAGCTACAGTTTGTGTCATGAGGGAAGACTCGGGACTGGTAGAAATGTGCACCGCTCGAGTGACTCTAGAATCTGATCGTGCTCATCATTGTCATTTTCTATGTCATATGATATTTTGAAGTCTTTAGAGGACTTGCTTGCTGGGGAGACACTGTCCTTCCACGGTTAGCTAATTCCTAAAGATAGTGAAAAACTTGGGTGAGCCCAGCCAATCCCGAGCCTGTCCCTCCAGTCACCTCCTTTAGTTAACTCTCACACCTTTATTCCTGCCCTAAATCAAGCCAGAGCCAGGAACCACACACCAAAGGAGAGCCCCGTGCCCCCAAACTGGCCCGAATCACTAAAACGAGCAAAAGCTAAGCTGTTCCATCTTCCCTGCCTTGTCATTCACCTGCAAGCCCCAGTAAAGTCTCTGGTCTCTGCCTTCCCTTCTCTCCTTTCTGCCTCCTGACCGACCTCGAGGTTTCCCACCGCGGCCCTGAGTGGCATGCCATGCCTCTCATTTCCAGGGGAACTGTGAGTGATGTTAGACTTGTCTTCCAATGTCACTGACCTCTACATGTCATCACTGTAATACTTTTGTAAATTAAGACCTACACGCAAATCATTGATGCTCTAAACCATCACTGACCAAGGTAAATGGTAGATACAGAGGGATTCGTGTCCACAAAAGAGCCATTATTTTACACTTATTTACCATTCAACCCAGGATTTTAGGAATACCGAAGTGGAATCTGGTGGTGCTGGTGTTTCCATTGGCATGTTTGGAAAGATTTTGGAAAGTTGTCCTTTATTTCTTAGACCACATGGGACCCTGGTCCTTCCAGGTGTCCTTGTGATTATAATATCTCCAAGAGTCCTGAATTTTTAAAAGTCAGAGTGACTTTTGTTCCTGTTTTTATTTTGGGATCTAGATTTTTTATATAGAATGCTACTGCATTGATTCCCTAGCTTGTTTGCTTTCTAAGGCTTTCTCTTTCTCTCTCTCTCTCTCCCTTTTTAATTGTGGTAAAATATACATGACATAAAATGTACCAGTTTCATCCTTTACGAGTGTTCAATTCAGTGTCATTAAGAACATTCACATTGGTGTGCAACCATCACCACTATCCACCTCAAGACATTTTTCACCATCCCTATGTGAATTTTTGTGCCTGTTAAGGAATAACTGCCCAGTCCTTCCTGCCCCCAGTCCCTGGGAACCACTACTCTATTCTGTCTTTACAAATTTGACTCTTCTAGACACCTCATGAAGTCAAACCATACAATATTTATCTTTCTGTGTCTGGCTTATTTCACTTAGCAGCATGTTTCCAAGTTTCATGCATGTTGTAACTGGATCATAACTTCATTCCTTTTGAAGGAGGAATACTGTCCATTGTGTATGTACCCTACATTTTTGCCTATCCAGTGACTGTACCTCAATGAATATTTGGTTGTTTCTATCTTTTAGTATCGTGAGCAATTCTGGTGAACACTGGTGTCCAATTATCTGTTTGAGTCCCTGATTTCAATAATTTTGGGCGTATAACTAAAAGTGGGATTGCTGGACTGTATGGTCATTCTATTTAATTTACTGAGGAGCTTCCATACTGTCTTCCACAGCGGCTGCATCATTTTACATTCCCACCAGCAACGTGTAAGCGTTCGTCTCTCCACATCCTCATCGCCACTGTTATTCTCTATATTCTGGACAATGGCTACCTTATGAGTGTGAGGTGGTGTCTTACCGTGGTTTGATTCCCATTTCCCTAACAGTTAGCGACGCTGAGTGTGTTTTTCATGTGCTTATTGGCCATCTGTATGTCTTCTTTGAAGAACTGTCTACTCAACCCATTTTTGAATTGGGTAATTCATCATTTTGTTGTTGAATTTTAGTCGTGCTTACATATTCTGGATACTAATATATTGTCAAATGATTTGCAAATACTTTCTAGGGCTTTTAAAGATATTCATCCAAATATTCAAAATGTTCTAAATTGGCAATCTTCAATTTCATTTTAAGCCTCTTTTTAATATCTGAGCCCCCTTTAAACAGGAACAAACCTCTCTTTAATTCAACTCTTTATGTAGCCCAGAATATTGTTGGAGCTATTTCTGGTTTATTTTAAAAGATATCCACCTATATTTTGATTCATCTTAATTTTGTTCGTAATTTTAAGTCTTTGCCCAATCTGAGCCTAAGGAAATACTTCAGAAATGGCCTTAGATAGTACATTTCTTTTTCTAATTCCCTCTTAAAGCCATTTTCTGATTTATATACAGTTAGATTATTTAAATCCTCTCCTGGAATTTCCCACAGTGTTGCTTTTAACCATTTTCCCCTTCTAAGGGCCTAGGAATAAAAAGGAACTGGTTGCTACAGAAATGGTGATCAGGACAATAATTATCTAACAAAATCCTGAATTCTGTCACTGATTTCTACCTTCATAAAACAGATATAAACACTTTAAAAAGTTAGGGAGATACTTTTTAAGTCCTCATCTCTAAATGAGGGTTTAAATTAATCTTCTATGGATCTAGAAATTTAAAGAGGAAATTGTTCAATGTAATTTTTTTTCCTATTTAAAAGTAAAACCCAGCAAACCTGGAGGAAAATGTGGTACTTGAAGGTCAGGGGAAGGAGCAGAAAGAAGGGAAGTGATACTAGTGAGCGGCTAAGACAAAGCCGAATATCGACAGAGACAAGAGCACAGGTTTTAGAGGCTTGGGGGGCCGGGAACTTTTTCCGTGGTTTCCCTACAGGATCTTTAAGGGAGGCTGTCCTGGAGTCTTTTTGTTGTTGTTGATGCTTCAGCATTCAATCAGAGAAAGCTGACCATACTATGTTTCACTTGGTATCTCTTTTCTAGAGTTACACTTAAATGTATCTTTTTTATATCAAAACATCTCCATAACGGTTATTGCAATCCTAGGTCTTCCTTACTGAACTATTGCCAGTTATCAGGATAGCCACAGGATTATTTCCGTTGGAGAAAGTTGCGGCTTTGATGAAGAAAATCTCATGACAAACAAGAATGAGGCTACTAGGCTGTTCAAAGTCTAAGCTAATGAATGCTGTCTTGGGTCTTTGAAGAATACAGGCTGGGAAAAAAAAATCATATGATACATAACCTGGTGGACTCACTTCAGAATATATAGTTAGCAAAGTCATCTTGTTCAGGATTTGATAAGACTGAGGACTGTCTTCACACAGACTTGGTTGGTGGTGCAGGGGGAGAGGGGACCCAAGCATCGCTGACTTTTGCACAAAATGGTTATTATTCTTGCAGACCTCCAAACATCGGTCCATGGCATTCACTTGATTGGAGGCTCATTTGGCCCATCTCTCCATCTCCTTTCGTGGAGAAATCCCATATACACACAACAGACATAATACAGAGCAAAATGGAAACACGTAAGACAAGACTTGGTACAGAAAGAGGAACAGAAAATAAAAGTGAAGCAAGCAGTAGAAGAATCAGAAGATGAATTATGGCATTATTTACCAAACACGGCACCTTTCCAGAAAAGGGCAAATTCCTTTATTCAAAGACCTGGTTTTTTTTAAACAAATAGTAGAAAAACAAAATGAATTCAACAGGACACGCTCAAGGAGACATGTCAGCTCTGACATCACTGTTTAAAGGCTCATGAGCAGCAGTTCAAAAGGCCTATGAGAGAGTGGGGGTCAAGGAACAAGGGGTTCTCTCAGCTCCCCTGTTACTTCGGGTTTCTTGCACTGATACCAACAGAGGCTCTTACAGGAATTTGGTGGGACATCCATTTGTCAGAGGAAGAGGTTACCATGAAACATCTACAAATATGTATATAAAACCAAGTTTCCTATTTGCTTCAGCAAGGAAGGTACATGTTTGTCAAACCCAATCTCTCCAACTAGGATTGGCAGGTTTTAGAGCTGGAGTGGTTAGGAGCGGTAGACCTTCAGATGTAAACGTGGCTCATTACTGAGTTGCTGTTTAATCTCAGTTGAGTTTCTTACCCTCTACCCTCACTAATTCCCAGTTCATTCCAGTTCCAGCTAAATTTTTTTCAGGCTCAGTTGGCAAGATGCTTCCGAGTTACTGTCCCCAGTCACCTACCTACGTGACTTATCACTGGCTTGCTGAAATGTTTCCAGTGGTTCTCAGTTCCCACGGAATAAATCTGTGTGTCTCAGCTCCCCTGAGGGTTCAGAGCTGACACACGCTGCCTTTGTCCTGTGCCCCTTTGCCCCTCTCCCTCCCCCAGTGCCTTGCACAGCAGTTAGTGTGCTGTTCCCTTGCACTGTGTTGGGCATGCCCTTGGCTTCTGCTCTCCTCCGTCTGAAATGTTCAGAACCTTTGGCTCCATTAAAATAACTCCCATTTATTCCTTCTGACTCAAAGCAAAAGCTTTCGCTGGTTCCTGATCCTGACAGGGCCAGACAATGGCCATTCTCATCTCTGAGTTGTAAGAAGGGCTTGGTGCACTGGGAGGAGGTGGCATCCTGCATTTTCAGTTGCTAACTCTGCCCTGGGGTGCTTTCAGTTTACATCTTCAGTTGGTGCACTTGGAACAAAATCCTCCACCCTTTTCTCTTCCATAGATTCAAGAAGAAGGTCCACAAAGTTAATGTTTAAGGTAAACAACATACACCAGTGCCCTGCTTGGTGTTTATCTCTCTCTGCGATGTCTTGTGGCTGTTTGTGCTCATCATCGCACGGACTGTAATGCCTCGGAAGGAACGCCACATCCTTCAGTCACCTCACAGAGGAGTGTCTTGAACATGGAAGTGCCTTGTAACAATCTGCTGCATCAGTAATTAAACCATAGGAGGATATTATAAAAAATACTTGCATCTTACACCTGCTAACGCTTACTTTTTACACCTGGTAGGCTTTAGGGATGTGTATCTTTAAAGAAAACTTACTTCCAAACTGATAGTTACAAAATTTTCATAATCAATATAAAAAAGTGACGTGTATAGCAAAACCAATCCTGTTTCTCTGCTTGCAAATGACCAAACATACAACAAACGTATTTTGATAATGCTTGGATTTTTGTCACATTATTTTTCTCCTGAATTTCAAGGTAATACCATTTAAATGAAATAAAAACCATTCTCTTCATTAAAAAAAAAAACTGTCTAAAATTGCATTCACGATCCTATTCCAATAACTACGTGATACCCCAGCTTGTGCTGCTGTGGGGCCCATCCCTCCCTTTGTCTGATGTGAGAGTGAAATCTGTGAGGCTTGGCTTCTGT
This sequence comes from Camelus ferus, assembly GCF_009834535.1. Classification (NCBI taxonomy): domain Eukaryota; kingdom Metazoa; phylum Chordata; class Mammalia; order Artiodactyla; family Camelidae; genus Camelus; species Camelus ferus. Next base: position 6,235,923 of record NC_045698.1, on the reverse strand, counting down.
AAATTCTTTGGTGAAAAGTAGAAATCCTGGGATATCCTATGCCTCTTGCTTCCTCACAGTCATGTCACCATTTGTGCCCACCCACAGGCTTCTCCATCACAGGAAACCACGAGCTGCAGCTACACACATCTTGCCTTAACTCTCTCCCTAGACAGTGTGCATCCTCTACAGTCATAAAGCTTCTGGGCACCTGATGGAACTGAAGATGGCCCGTGTTTGGCCCTAACGTTTTTAAAGAACAAAGTGCCAAAGCTTGCTTTGCCTTTGGAGCTAATTTAGTTACAAGCCCCCCTCATTCCACCCTTGAGGAAGCTGAGGCAGGAGTGCAAAGTGACTGTCCGGTCCACAGATCTCACTGGGGCAGAGTCAGGACTGGGACTCTTGCATTCAGTGTCCTGGGGGACGGGGTGTCCTGAGCATGTATTTGTAGCCACCTGTGTGTGAGAGTCCACGCAGGCTTTCTCCCTGCAATCAGTGTCACTCAGTTCCCTAAGCAGCCCCTTCTAGGTACAGCCGGGCAAAGGGCACAAAGTACCCTGAGCTGCATGAAAAACAGACACCATTTGTCGTGATCCACACTTGGAACTGCCTTCACTCTTTCTCTAGTTCCCTACAGACAAGACTAATCTTCCAGCTGCATGAAGGAGCTGTGTCAGGACACCTGTCTTCCTGGGTCATGCACAAGTTTACGGAGCTTTGCTGCAATTGATGCGGGTTTGGGATTTTAGAAAGAACCAGGAGTGCTGGAATAGAGATGCCATCAATAACAGCCTGTGGACTGAACCAAGTGTATTTTATCAGAAAAGCTGAGAACAGACCTGTGGAGCACAACTGGATATTGTGACAAGTAAAAATAGCATTTTCTCATGTTCTGGAAGAATTTTATCTCTTAAATACAAGGGAACTGCTCGTAGGCTGCTCTTGCCCTGTGGAGTCTGCGATGGGGATGAGAGCACGTGTGAGGATCCTGGGACGAACCCCTTCACGTTCTGAGGACCCTGTGGAGAGTCAACCTTGGGAAGCGTTGTCCTCACGGGGGCTGTTTGGGATCCGAGATGATCACAGACTCTGCCCTGCTGAAGCTCATACTTTTTTATGTGTTTATGTAAGCACAGCAGGGAGGCATTGATAAGCTCCATAACAGTGGTAAAAAGTGACAGTTTAATTCAGGGAGGGGCAGCCAGCTTCCCCTGGGGCGTGTAGGAGGAAAGAAGGAAGATCATTTCCTCATGTCTTTTGATTTCAGTAAAGTGAGGTGAGTAGCTTATAAGGGGACTGACCATGTGCTTTCCAGTTTCAAACATGAAATCATCTCATTTCTAGAAAGGCATTGCTTCATTTAAATGTAATCAATGCTTACCAGAATATGGAAGTCTTGTATGAATGAGACTGAATTAAAATGCTTTCTTTCCTTTTCAAAAAATGTTTGTTTGTTTGTTTATTTATTTATTTATTTATTTATTTATTTATTTATTTATTCATTCATTCATTCATTCATTCATTTATTCATTTATTCATTTATGTGAAGTATAGCCAGTTTACAATGCTGTGTCAGTTTCTGGTGTACAGCATAATGTTTCAGCCATACATATACACGCAATATATCCTTTTTCATATTCTTTTTTATTATAGGTTACTACAGTATATTGAATATAGTTCCCTGAGCTATACAGTAGAAACTTGTTTAACCATGAGCTTGTTTTCTGTGTCTGTGAGTCTGTTTCTGGTTTGTAAATAAGTTCATTTGAAGTAAGTAAACATTGAATTCTTTAAATTAGGAAGTATATTTTAATTGATTTTAGAGATTTTAAAATTTAAGATTTTTACAATTTAAGCTGGATTTTAAAACAATGTGTTTAATTTGGCATCTTTCATATTCAGCCATGAATCACCTTTTCCCCAAGCTCGATGGTGGTCTCTCTCCCATTTACATTATAGATGCCCATCATATTAGACGCAAGAACAAACCCTACTACAGCGTTTAGAAAAATAGCAGAGTTAACTGAACAAAGGACACAGGCAGCTGTAGCCCCTAGATTATTTTCTCTCTAGGTAACATCTAATTTTTTCTCTTTTGGGCTCTATTTTTTATGAATGAAAAGGATTTCATCTTATTATAAACTTGGTCTTCCCTGAAAGCTAGATTAAAAAAAAACTGAATAAATAAATTAATAAGAGAACATTCATCGTTTCCACTTTAATAACTTGCCAGTCAATGTGTTGAAATCATAAGAATTTCTGACTCCATGGAATTTGAACTTACACCTCATGCAGGTTGATTTGCTCTAATGCAGCTCACTGCAGACACGTGGGACTGAATTGCCAGTGATGTGACTAGTACTGGACAGTGTCCCACCTTATTGTAAACGAGATGGCATGGAGTCATGATAGTTAAAGTCTCCAGGTTTATGTTTAATTTAAAAAAAAAAGAAAAAAAGAAAGCAGAAAACCGACCTAAAAATATAAAAGCTTGGAGAAAAGTTTAGTTTGCTTGTCAAAAAGATAGAACTTCATAACTCTGAACTGGGTAACTTAAGAGAAGAGTGCATGTTTCTACCCACATGGAAGATAACAGCATAATTATTCACAATAGAAAAGACACTGTTGGGGGTTAAAAAAAACTTATCATGAAACGTTTTGGGAAATAAAATGTCTCCGTTTCGTTAAACCACCAAGGGCATCTCGACTCTCACTCCATCTTCATCACCCTGATTAGACACTCCAGGTGTTCAACCAGATCTTATTTTAAATCACTGTTTCTGGTAAATTATGAAACAGTGAAATTAAAGTGTCCTCAGCAGAACCTATAAGAGCTATAATTTCAGCTCAGCACTGAAATTTACCCCCTGAAGTCTTCTCTGAAAGTCTGCATCTCACGTACAGTTTATGAAAATACACACTTGACCGCACAAGTGAGGATTTCAAATCTACATGATACGTGACGCCAGTGAATCAGCGAGAAATCCAAGTCTAATGAAAACTCTCAGGAGGCACAGCCATGAGCAGCCGCGGACAAGTAACTGCAGTAACTGGCATTTGTGTTGCCACTTAGGTGACTGCAGTGGTAACACTGGCTTCGGGAAAAAGGGCATAGTGACAAGAATGTTAGATGACTCCAAAAGTATCAGTTTGTTCAAAGAAACAAGACTAGCCAAAGAACAGCCTGTTCTATGTCTTTACATGGCTAGAATTTATATAAAAGCCAACTTTCAAATAAATGAAGATTATGTATTCGGACTTGAGATCACTTCCCACATACATTCTAATTTCTGGTTGATGTGGAATTTGCTTAGACTTGGTCTTAAACTTTACTTATTGTGAAGACAAAATCGGATGTGTGGATAGAGGTGGAGCATAAGTGTATGAGTGTCAATTTCTTATACAGAAAGCAGTCTAATTAAATCTTGGACTTGAGGAGAAAAGGGGAAGAGGTGCGGAAAAAACCCACTCTCTCCACCTCACCTGCACCTGTGAGATAGAATGAATCTTAATGAAGAAATGTCCTGAGAAGCCCTGGATATGGAAAGTGTGTACAGTTCATTTACATAAAGTTAAATAGCAAATTCAATTGACCAAAGACAGAAAAGACATAGGTCGGCAGAGCAGGCACGGTGTATACCTACTTGCGTTTTTCTCTAATGAAAAGAAAATGCTGAGAGAAATTAACAAATCATATTCTTATCCTAAACTCTGGAGGCCAAAATCATCAACATTCAGTAAAGAATTGTAAGTAGAGAAATTGGGAATGGTTCCTAAAGCTGTTTTAGAAATGTCCTAAAACTCATCAGTGTAAAGCAAACATTGATTACGATCGGAGATTCTGTGGGTCTGGAATTCCAACAGGGAGCACCAGGGACAGCTGGTCTCTGCCCCATGATATCCAGGTCCTCACGTGGAAGACCAGAGGTTAGACTCAAATGAAGATTCGTTCACTCAACACGTTGGCTGCTTGATGCTGGCTTTCAGCAGGGCCTTGAATTCCACTGAAGGTGCACCATCCTTGTGGTCTCTGTGGGACAGACTGGGCTTCCTTCCAGCACGGCAGTTGGATTCCAAGGGCATGTTCGGCTTCTATTCGTAAGAAAAGAACTCAGGTGTCACTTTCTACAGGGAGTCATCTTACAGTCTCCTGCAGCAAGTGGGCTGTGGTCAACGGCTGTTTTTCTGAGTAAATTAAATTTGAGCCTCCACTGCTTGCTTCTAATCCTAGAATATTTAGAGGCCTAAATATTTGGCTCCTCTCTGTAGATATATCCAAAGATATATTATCTGAATTTTATTTATTTTTAATCTATACTTGAGTCTGTGTGTGCATGAGTCTGTGCTTCCATTTTTGAGGGGAGGGCAGAGTTCTCTGGGCATATTCTGCTCTTTTGACTAGAAGTCTAATCTTATCAGAAATAATGATTCACTTTCAGAACACAGGGGCAAGGAGACTTTGATGAGAAGCTGAAAAATACTCTCAGAGGTTGATTAAATCTGCACAGGAATTCCTTCCTCCTGTTGTTATATAAATACATGCACAGATTAAAGGACTAGAAGATTTAGTAACACTTTTTAAGCAAAACTCCTTTGTTAAGTAAATTGGAGTGTGGTATAAGTAATGTCTCAAAGTGTTGACCAACCAATTTTTACATTTTGGATATTGAATATTGAACAGCACAACAGTGCAAATTAAGATACAGGCTTCTTTACAGCATGTAAATGAGAACTAATCACAGCTTAGTGCATCATAAATGGTAATCCATGTGTTCATTCTAAAAATATTCTACTTTTCATTTTTGATAACACAGATGTAATAAAGTAGCCAAACCTACACACGTGCACACATAAACACTCACACTTATGTATTCGTTCAGCTTAGAGCAAGTGAATGACCACATGATTTTAGTGCTGTATTACATTTGAAATTTGGTTGAATTCAATTTTAATAGTTACAGCATAATTACTGAAGGCCAAATATCATGATTCAAGTTTCCACAAAGAAAAGGCAAACAGTCATGAAAAGCAACAAAAAAACCTTACGTTAATATGCAAAATGTTTATTTTCAACTTTTGGAAAGCTAATTTCTATTATCTCACAATGAATTTTACCAAAAGAAATAAAGTAAAAAGTAATGACCCATTTTGTTCAGGTGTTTTCTTTGTTCCCAGCAGTGAACAAAGCAGTGGGAAGATAGCAAGTAAAAGATGTTTGAATGACTCTGGAATAGAGAATATTCCACGGAGTGTAACTTGTATCCTTCCAAACAGTCTTTAATGGGTCTGTTGGCATATGAATGAATGATTAATAGATACAGCATAAATGAAGGGGAGTGATGCCTGGAAGTAACCCTAGTCACAGCGGAGGTTAGCTAGGTACCATTTTGCTCCCTGCAATGTCTAGTATTATTTAACTTCTTACAGATAAACAGGAGCAGAGGGGTGTGAGGAAAATCAACAAATGGAATTCCTTTACCAGAAGTGAAAGTTATAATAATGTATTTATCAGTTGATTAAAACGCCAAGCCAGCAGATGTATAACCTCCAAGACAAAATGGTAAGTACAGATTGAGGGCAGAGACCGCTCAATCACTTTTGCTAACACACTTTCATCTCCCAGGATGATCCTTTGTGCCTAATAGGCGTGTGACCAAAATTACAATTAATAAATTAATCAAGCAGTTGACTGGTGCAAAGATTCTGAGGTGCAGAGAACGCCGGAGCTGGGGATTAGGATGTGGCGTTGTAGTCCAGTACTGACACTAACCAGCTGTTTAAACTTTTAAATATGTCGAGCTTTCTGGGACTAATTCTTAAAAGATGAGAATAGATTAGGTGATCCCCAAAGCCCTTTTAAAGCTCTTATGAGGGAAACTAATGAAGCAACTAGAAAACATGGCATAGAGGTAAATGGAGGCAATGCACAATCATCGACAGGGACACAGTAACCTTCTCTGCTCAGCCTACAAAGTTTAGTGAATGAGCAGCGGGATCACCAAAGCTCAGAAGTTGTCCCTCAGCAGCTCCCATAAATGTAAGACATCCTCAAGCCCAGTAAAATGAAAACAAACTCACCGAACTAGGAAAACAAAACTGCTTTCCCTCCTCTTCCCTACTCTTTTCCACTCTTTCCTACTCAGGCTATTCTTGTCCTTCACTCTAATTAAAAAAGGATAATATGTAATTGATAAGGGCTTGAAGTAAGGACACTTGAACAGTGGATCTGCGAAAATAAAAAGAGACGATCGTGGGCACTCTGGAGCAGAAGGTGCTGCCTACCCGCTATATGCCAGGAGGTCTCATGGTCATAGCTGAGTGTATTGCTTCTTTTTATTTTTTGCTGAACTTTCAGGGAAAGAGGTTTCCACTGATAACCCTTTCTCTTGAGTATGCATTTAGTTTGTCTGTTTCTTTGTATGTCTGGTAATTTTGGGTTGTATTTTAGGCATCATGAGTGAGACATCCTAAAACTATGAATTATGACATGTTCCTCTCAAAAGTGTTGATTTTGTTTTTTGTTTTGACTAAACTCAAATTCCCCACCCTGTCTCCCTTTTAGAAATAGGCAGTAGCTAAAATTTACGTTCTGTTCTTTTAACCTTAGCTGAACTTAGCTTGGTCTTCACGTAGAACCACATGTGGGTAGACTCAGCCAGAGATGCTGGCAGTTTACACACAGAACCTGGGACTCTCGCACTGTGATGTCCTCAATAACAGGACTCCTTCCTCCTCTCTGTCCAGCTTCCGTGTTCACTGGGAACTCCATCCTTTCATTTCTCAAGCCAGTAAGACCCTCTGTTTCTGTCTGGGTTTTAGACACTCAGTGTGGCTCTGAGTGAATCCTGGCCTCAGCTGAAAGCTGTACAAATGGGACCTCACAGGATCCTCTTCTCTTTAATCTGAGTTTCTCCTCACTGTTCCTGTGTCTTTTGAATGCTTTGCCAACCACAAGCCGATTAACTGAGCCAGGAATTGGAGCAACCGGTTTCCCTACCTGTCCACTTAAGTATGCATAGTCTATGCTTCTTTCCTGTCTCAGAGATTTTTTAAACTACCACTTCCTACTAGGATGCTGTTCACTTTAGTCCAATTTATCTCTTAACTCAGTACCTTCCACTCACATGCTTAAGAAGGGGAACACTTGGAACTAAAGGTGAGTTGAAGCTGGCTAGATGCAAGGTATAGAACAGAACTCTTAATATTTTTCTTCCACACTGGGTCACTTTTGAGAGTTAAGGAACGTTATTAATAATTGAACCAAGAACACCAATGTAAAATGGCAATATCTTTGGTTCATTTTTCATGCTCTACTGCATTGGTTTCTCACAGCTGCCATAACAAAGTACAACAAATCAGGTGGCTTTAAAACAACAGAAATTTATTGTCTCAGAGTCTTGGAGGCTAGAAGTCTGAATTTAGAGTGTTGGCAGGGACACAGTTCCCTCTGAAACCTGTAGGGAAATCCTTCTCTGCTTCCTCCTAGCCTTTGGTGGTTTTCTGGGAATCTTTGGCATTCCTTGGTTTGTAAGTGCATCACTCCATTCCTCCAGCTTCTCATGGCATTGTCCCCATGTCCCTGCCTTCACACGGAGATCGTCTGATACAACCCGACCTCTTTTTTATGTCTCCTTTTTCCATTTACAGTAGAAAATTGATATGAATTCATGTAGTCAACATAATGTTTTACTGATGTAGGGTTTAGACAACCAGAGGCGAACTAAAGTCCAAATCTAAAAGGAAATCCTTCAAGACAGTAATTCCAATGGGTAGTTACAACATGGGTGGTGAAGTACCTTGGTGATTATGCTACATTCCAATTGCAAGCTTACATTCACATTGTACCTCAATGTTCTCCAGCACTGGTAAGTATAATTCTCGGTCATTTTTGACTCGTCACCAGAATATTTTACAATTTAGGCAAAGATGAATTATGGAAATGCAGAACCTTATCTTTCTCAGTAAACATGCTACAGAATAGATTCAAATGCTCAAATAGTTTGCATGAGTTGGATATTCCATTTTGACCTCCCTAGTTTTTCCTTTGTAACAACTGCAGATTGTTCACATCAGATAAGAAGAAAAGACCTTAAGAATAGTTAAAGTTGCTGTTCATATTTAACAGCAATAGCATTAAAAATGCATTTAAGTTGAAAATGAATATGGTCCAATTTTTATTCCACCCTGCTTAGTATAATAGCCCAATTTTATTACTTCATTCCAATAGTTCAATCCTGTGAAAGAATATCCATTTACAGCTTACTTATTCCCAACATTCACCAATTTACCTCAAAGTCCGAATCTTCTTCACTAATTGTGCTTTGAGCAAAGTTTTAAATGAGCACTTTTCACACTTGGTTTTCTTGCTGACGTCAGAAAGAGGGTCACAAATCTTTGCTCACAAGTGCAATCTGGATTGTGGAGGGCTTTCCTTTGGTCAGCACAGTGTGTTAAAAAAGCGAGTTTGAATGCCTGAGGTAGTACGTGTGTGTGTGTGTGTGTGTGTGTGTGTGTGTGTGTGTGTGTGTGTGTGTGTATGTTTAGATACAAGGCCTCTTCATTCCTGTGTATGTATGTATGTATGTGTGTATGTATGTTTGTATGTATTAATTTATGGTAGCATTGATATATAACATTATATGTTTCATGTGTTCAATATTATATTTCTAATTTTGTAAACCTTACAATGTGCTCACCACCAAAATTTTATTTTCTGTCACCAGACAGTTGATCCCCTTTAACCATTTCATTCCCCCCGACCTGTCCCCCTCTAGTAACCACCACTGTGTTTTCTGTATCTGTATGTTTGTTTTTGTTTGGTTTGTTCATTTACTTCGCTTTTTTTCTTTGTTTATTAGTTTTTTATATTCCACGAATGAGTGAAATCATATGGTACTTGTCTCTCTCCCTCTGACTTATTTCACTTAGCACAACGCCCTCAAGTTCCAACCACGTTGTTGCAAATGGCATTTCATCTTTGTGTATGAATGAGTAGTATTCCGTTGCATAAATGTGCCGCATCTTCTTTATCCCAGAAATAAACTGCTCATATATCTGGACAATTAACTTGTGACAAAAGAACAAGAACATTCTTTGGAGAAATAATAGCCTTTTCAATAAATGGTTTTGGAAAAGCTGGACACCCACACGCAAAAAAAAATGAAACTAGACCACTGTCTCACAAGATACACACAAACTGACTCAAATGGACTAAAGACTTGAACGTAAGACCAGAAACCATAAAATGCTTAGAAGATAATGTAGCCAGCTTGTTCTTTGACATTAGTCTTAGCATTATCTTTCTAGATATGTCTCCTCCGGCAAGGGAGACAAAGGCAAAAACCATCAACAAATGGGATTACATGAAACTGAAAACTTCTGCACAACAAAGGAAACTGTCAACAAAACAAAAGACAGCCTACCCAATGGGAGAAGATATTTGCAAATGTATCTTCTTATATTCAGAGAAATCACACATTCAGGTTACCTGCCTGGCCTTGTGGGCATTTAGCTTAAGCACCTGCTACAAAAGTTGATTGAAACATCTTGAGACAAAGGTGCTCTCAGACAAAGGATTTTCTATAACTACACAGGTCAAGCCCCCAGCAGGGGTGGAATTAGTGACCTTGGTTTCAAGATCCCTCTCAATGTTTAAATCCCTGCTAATAAGTGGGAATTTGGGAGGCAGGGTTGCATAGATGTGCAGAGCTTGGCTCTGAGGTCAGACCACCTGACTCGGATCACTGCCCCCACCACTCACGTGTGCGTTTTGGGCACTTTACGTGAACTGATCCTTCCACTGTAAAACCAGAAACTGTGACGGCATCATTACAGGGGTTCAGTTACATGTGAAACTGCATGTACATAATAGTGTTCCTTCAATTATCGATAATAATAAAAATTAACAATATTGTTGGATTATTGAATAAAATACAAGATGAGTGAAGATGACTAAGTAATTAAGGCCCCAGAAGGCAAAGTTCTAACAGGGTTATATTAATACTGTACAATTTATGTTTTCTATGTTGCTTAATTTTTATTACAGTCATATTGAGAGCCTCTTCTTAAGTTTATTTTAGTTTGCCCGGTGTTGATTTTCTTAGCAAATAGTGGTGACAATTCTGTCTGGTTGCATCCCCAGCTTTCTGGCTAGCCGTGCTGGATAACCTTACAGAGGATTTGCATTTCTCTTCTAAGAGCTTAAGGACTGAACTTTCTAAGTTGCTGTCTGAGAGCAAGCCACAGGAGGGACTAATGGCTTCGGCAGCAGACTGGTCCTATCTGCCGCCTCCCCCGATCTTTCAGTCTTGTCATAATAGCTGGAGTAAGCTGGCCTGGGCTTCTCGAATAAATTCCTCACAAATCTCCGTGGATTTCTGGACTGAATCCTTTATGATTATGAAAGTGCGTGCAGATAGATTCTCTGGCAGTTCATTCCAGTCCTTTTATGTGTTTAACTATCTATGTCTAGATATTTTGAAGGTTTGCCTTTTGGCCATTTTTTATGTAAAAAATAGAGTATCTTTTTCTATGCCTTAGGAATCTCATGGGTTCCGCTTTCTTCTCCAAAGATAATTGCTGGAGACTCCAGAACCGTGTCTTTACGGCCACAGTTGTTGGCAGACCCGCAACTGAAAATTCACAAGGGCTCACTGGGATTCCTCAAGTGTCCAGTGCAGATGAAATCCAGCACACGCGTTTCAGGCGATGCTCTGAGTGTGGCTCCGTCTGTTCTGAATGTGATTGCTTTCATCTACATCAAAGCGATATTTCAACTCAAACGCAATCTCTGTGACCCCTAACAACCCACATGAATTCCCCCTGTGGGAAAGTCTAAGCCCAGTCTGGTTATCACTGAATCTGATACACAACCCTCTTCTTCTTGAAGCCCAGAGGAAAACAGGAGAAAACAAAACAAAACAGATCAACAAATGTGCTTTTGGTTCTAAGAGTGTTGAAGTAAGGTTGGTATTTTCACCAGTAATTTATTTAATGGTTCTTAACAATCTGGCACAGAACTAGGTAGGAGTGGGAAAAAAAAAAAAAAAAAAAAAAAAAAAAAAAAAAAACCAGCCTGTAAATTAGCTACTTATGGATTTGGGAGATGCTAAGTGCCGGCAGAGGGAAGTCTGGTCAGGGGAGATAAAGTCCTGCTCAGAAAGAGAAGTTATGGGACATAGGGGTAGCTCTAAGACGATTAAGAGGAATTTAAGCTTTCCTTTATTTAGTCAGATTTAAAAATCTGTAGCAGAAGGACAATAATTTTGGAAAATTAGTCAAGGAATAAAAGAACTCTGTATCTATTCTAGGTGCATAAATTTACTTGTCCTCAGTTTTTGCTACTAAATTATTTTCCAAAGAATAAGTCTGGCCATGTGCATGTGGAATATGGACTATATACATCATATAAATCTTGTCATCATGAAATAAGGCCAGTGAGTTCCAGTAATTATAACGATTTTAAAATGGATATTTTAAAGAGAGAGTATATTGGCTGTATTTCAAAGTGACTGTGGGGAAGGATGTACTGAGGAAGCAGAGCTCAGTGTTGCAGAGGGATGGGAATGAGGGAGAGGGCTTCGCAGTGAGCTCAGCGGGGAGGGGAGTGCTCCTCTCAGGGCACCATTGTCGTAGTCGTGGTGGGAGAGAATGCAGGTGTTCCCTTCTGAACCACAGCTCCCTCGTCTCAGACCACAAATATTATGAGTTTTACATATTCCTAACTCATATCCAGTGTTAATTATTACATCTAAAATGTATAACAACATGAAATATAGAAGACACTGTAATCAGTCTACTCACATTTATTACCCCTCTTCTTCCATTTCTAAGGAAACTATGTTGTTTGGGCAGCCATGTGTCTGGTTAAAAATACCAATTTTCCAGGCTCCTTTCTAGCTAAAGGTGACAATGTAATATAGTTCGTCTAATAAGAAATAATCCAAATTTGGGTATGGGGCTTCTGGAGAAGTTACTTTTTTTGATAAAAAGCGTCAGACTCAGCTGGCACACTCTTTTTGCCCTATTGCTCTTTCCTTTTTGCTGCCTGGAATACAAATGTGATGCATAGAGGCACCGCAACCATTATGTGAACATGAGAATGCAAGTCAGATGTTAAGGATGGCAGAACAGGAAGATAGGAGGAACCTGATTCTGAGGTTCAGTCTGGAGATGCTCTTCCCATCCAGCATGTATCCCTCTACCCCTCTGGTGCCTGCGGAGAAACATGAAGTTAGTTAGGTCTCTTTATTCAATTTTGTATTACTTGTAGTTGAAGGAAACTCTGATACAAGTTACAAAATGATCTGGGGAAAAGGAATTCCAGACATCTTAATCGCCAAGAAAGTCAGCAACCAAATGTGACCACAGGCATCTCTCAAAAGATAACATGGGAAGAAACACAGAGCTAGATAACTATATGGGTTCACTGTTTACTTGTTTTACCTTGAACTCACCCCAGTTGCATTTAACGTTTCATATTCCACACACACACACACCCATTCAGACAGATACTCATCTTATTTTAAATCAATACAATAGTCTCGACATGTTTTACTGGTTATTATGATTACAAGCTTGGTAAAAAGGAAAGAGATGTTGGAAGAAATTAGTAAACTTTGCTTCAAAATCAAAGAAGAAATGCCACGGCAACATCTGGCTGAACTAGCGTTCTTAGCAGTTATTTTTATTGCCAAGTGGCTAGATTGAACGATTTTCTATTTTGTCATCCTAATGGAAAATTGCAAGGGCCAGTGAACACTGATAATTAAGGCACGAAATGAGGCCATCTTTACCTGAATTACCCATTTTGGCAATGATCGTCTTTGACATCATTACAAAATTTCTTCCTCAATTTGATCTAGATAATCAGACTTCATGAGAAAGTCGATATCAATTGATCTATATGAATCTAAACTGTTATAAATGTTTAATAGCTTAACTCATCAACCAGATCTTTTATCAGTGTTCTGTGAGCTGCAATCACATAGGAACTAATCAGAGTGCCTTCTGTATTCGAATGATTTAAGCAATTTTTACCGGTTACCATTAAGCAATGTAGTGCCATTTACCGAAACAACATGCATCAGATGTGAATGATCACTTGCCATTTGGCCTTTCCTTTTCATTCAAACTTGCCTCCTTTTTTTTTTAAAATATAAGAATCATGTATGAGGGTTGAGGGGTTAGAATATAGAGCAGCAAAGTGGGGGATTTTGTTTCTCTCCTTTTTTTCCCCTTGGAATTACAAACCCAATCAGTATTTGAGGGATTTGGAACAAATATTGCAGATCCCAACAAATTACAGGTGGTGTTTGCCTCACGAAAACCAGCTATCTTGAGCAGATCATAATCCCAAATATAAGCTTAGATTTTCCAGTTGCTCCTACTGGGTTTCCTATTTGCATTGTCTGGAACAGGAAGGAGTCTCAGAGAGAAGGTGCTCTGGAGTTTCTGATTCTCCAGGATGCATCCCTCCCGCCAACACAGACAGTGCCCAGTGAAATGAGATGGTCCCAGGAAACCCCATTCTCTCCAGGAGTCTGAGAAACTCTGTGGGTGGGACCCCTCCCCCAGGGGGAGACCCAGATGAAGTGAGCATTTACTTGGCATCTGGAGAGTGGTGAGCCCTGGGGCTGTCAAGCCAGGGCCAGGTGTGGCTGAGTAGAGACCGAGCCACAGACTCTGCAGTAAGGCAGAACCTTGAGCTCCAGGTGGGAGGGGACAGAATCCAGCTACCAGCAGGCGGGTCCAGCCCTGCCTTAGCAGCGGCTCCAGGTGAGACAGGGAGGTGGGCCTGAGACCTGTCAGCCAGAAGGCTGAGGGCTGGGGGTTTGGGCCCAGCGGATTTATGATCACTGCCAATGCCTGGAGAGCCCAGGGACAAAGGGAGGAGAGCCCGAGGGCTGCCTTTTGGCAACTAACACAACACACAGTGCATGTTGCGGGTGGTAACACGTGGAGGTCATACCAGAGCTTTCAGACTTTACGGAGAACTGAGTGGCCTCCTGATGTTGTTAAAATTCTGACCCAGGGGTCAGGATTGCCAGGACGCAGAACTTTCTGAGGCTCTGGGATGCTGTGCCGTTCATCACACCTGCTCTGGGAGATCAAGGTTTTCGGAGGTGTTTGGGCTGGAGGAAAAACTGCCTCCAGGACATTGGACAACAGGCAGACAGGGTTTTTCCAGCCTGAGTCAGAAGGGGGGTCCCAGTGAAAAGCCAGGACCCCAAGGAAATACAGAAGGCAGCGCGGCTGAGCTGGGTTCTCAGGTCCTTTATGGGAGGATGAGGAGGGGCACAGAGGGTCTTGTGTGTATACATCTGGGGATGGAGGGCTGTCAGTTGGTGCTGGGATGTTTATGCTGTATCTGTAAAGAGTGGATTTCTTGAATTATTACTATCTTACATTTTATATTGCAAGAAAGATTCTTTAAATTCTATAGTGCTTTGCTATATTCAAAAGTTTCACAAACATGATTTCATATAATCCCATAATAATATTTTTCCCTACCTGTGTATTTCTCCTCCCCCTCCCCCTCCCAATTGGCCACCACTAGTTTGTTCTCTACGTCTGTGAGTCTGGAAGCAACTTAAGTGTCCATCAACAGATAAGTAGATAAAGAAGATTAGCGTATATATATACTCAATGGAACACTACTTGGCCATAAAAAACCATGAATTGCCATTTTCAGCAACATGGATGGACTCAGAAGAGCATTATAAGAGAAATAAGTCAGAGAAAGACAAATACTGTATGATACCACCTATATGTGGAATCTAAAAAATACAACAAACTAGTGAATGAAACAAAAAAAGAATTATTATTATCTTTAAAAGTTTGGAAAAGGAATGAAATACTTTCTTCGTACTGTAACTGCCAGACATTGAGCTAAGTATCCTAAACATTCTCTTATTCTTTAGAGCCTGGAGTGACTGACATTGCCAAGGTCAAGGTTTGGGGAGACTTATCGGATGACTGTGTATAACTCGGGCTGGGAAGGAGCATTGCAGGCAGGGAGGCTGGGAAGGTTGGCTGCATCTTCCAGGTAAGGGATGGAGAAAGCCGGGGTGAGGGCAGCCCAGGAGCGGCCATCTGATGAGAGCTGAAAACAGTCCCTCGCTTAGCCCGGATTTCTGCCTGTCATTGTTCTTCAGCACTTAGGTTACATAATTGTAAAGAAACAGTAACTGTTTGATCCTCATGGACTTTGGGAACGGACGGGACAGCCGTTCTGCTCATTTCTGCCCCCTACCCTCTGCCATCCAATATTACCCCTGACCCAGCCCAGGAGGAGCTGAGGGACACTCATCAAAGTGTCAGATCCACCCAAGTGGGAGAGATTGGGGGCGCCTCATGGTTCACTATAAAGTAAGACTACACTCTCCTTGCCTTGAAGACTGACTGAAATCGATAACTCTGAGCTTCACTGAGAAGCAATATAGTGTCTGTCCTAGAATGAAATAGTAAAACACTCAAGGTTTTTCTTCAGTCTGAGTAAGATGTAATTCACTGGCCCCATTACTCTACCCAGCCCCAAACCTAGGTCTACCACGACGCCAATATTTTATTAATGACAGTTTTGTGATTTTCTTCCATACTCTGAACTAATTTTATTTGAGTATATTCTATATACATATATAGACTTAAAATAATGTATAATTTGGTTATATTTATTGGTTAAAAAAACTTATTCAAAAGAATCATATCAATTTTTAGAGTGTTTACGAATCAGCAAGAAGTTGACATGATACTAAGGAAATGAACCAAGGATAAAAATGCAAGCCCCCATATAAACAAAGGGCCAATAGCTATGTGTAGAAAGATTCCAGCCTTACTGGGATTCAAAAATATAAAACACCACTTCTCACTCGCCATGTTGGCCAAAACAAAACAAGAATGTAAATATCCCAATGCTGTCAAACCCAGCCCTTTTTTTCATTGCTAGTAGAATTATAAACTGTCACAACATGTTCAAGGATACTTGCCAAAATATTCAAAAAGCTTTAAAAATACTTTTGGGATGTACCTCTTCTGTGAAACACAGCAGAATCCCACAAAGAGTAGGTGGCGGATCAGGAAGGTGGTGTTTACTCCCATCTCAGTGGCGCTCCTTGCTAGGCTTCTGGCTCCAACAACTGGGTAGAACGTGGTGCGACTGGGAAAGAAAAATCCAGTTTAGGGAGGGAGGAGAGAGGCAACTTGCCCTGGGCACAGCTACATGGAGCCACTAGGACCTCACGTACAGGAGTTTGAACAGTGTGTTGGGAGAAATGAGAGTTATGACTGAGTCGGCAAGTAGTTACGAAGAGGTGGAGAGAACACGTAGCAAATTTTCAGGAAGTTTTTGGTGGGAAATGAGAGGCATTTCTTTAGGATAGGAGGTTCTTGAGGATTTAAAATGTGGATGAGGAGATTAAAAAAGGTGAGGTTGATTACAGAGCATAAAGAAGACAACTGCTAGACCAGGGCTGCTGAGAACTGAGGAAGTGGCTGTGTGGACAAGTCCACAGGGTGTCCGGAGAAGAGCTTGGCTTAATTCAGGAGCACCTGCTCCCAATGACAGGAGGGAAGAGAGAAACGATGAATACAGATGAAAGCAAGTCTGTGTGGAATTTGTGGCGAAAATCTGATACAGATCAGGTAATGGTTAAATTCCCAGAGATGCTATAAAGAAGAGCTTCTGTGTAAGTGGAGTTTTAGGAGAAGAGAAAATATTTAAAATAATTCACAGAGAATAGAAAAGTCAATTGGTTATAGTTTAGAGACTCAAATGGAAGGGAATACATTTTCATTCCATTCTGGGATGTTTATTTTAATCTAAAGATAACTTCTCCTGCATATTTGCTATCTTCACTATGAAATAAACCCTTTATTTAAGTTCACAGAGTCTTAGTGATGATTTTGAATGAAGATAGAAAGAAACTCCCCTCTGAATATGATGTAGCTTCTGTGTCTCCTGGTTAAACCTTTTCCCACTTACTATTTTTGTAAGAATCTGGTGGTTTCATTTCTATCCTAACTCATATAGCCCAGGGGTTTCATAAGGCAAATAGATAAGAGAACAACAACAACAACAACAAAAAAAATAAATAAAAAGGAACAAAAGAACATATGCACGATGATAATTGTTCAGTCCCTACTAATGATTTGGAGGAAAAACTTTTCAGTCCTTTTTATTCCACATCATTCTATATTAAAAAAAAATTGGCAGAGAGAAGAATGTTCAAAGAATAAGGAAAAGCTAACTTTACAAAAGTATTACTCATAATATTCTAGTGAGAAATACTGGAACCTGTGTGTATTCTCCATTTTATATTTTACTAGAGAAATCCTGATGGTCGATTTCTGATATTTTAATACAGCTGCTAATGAGCTGTAAACTCATTTCAACTGAGTCTTACGTTTTGGATAATGTTCCAGGGGAAGTAAATTTATAAGCAAAGAATGCTGATATTGTTATAAATGTAAGTAATACTCTTCTGATTCATAAATGTAATTTGAGGCATTTTACTTAACTTAGCAGATGGATTCTGACTTAACGGCTTTATAAACACAGCACCAGGCCAGTCAGGCGGGCGGTTCCCTCTGTAAGGCTCACTCTCATACAGTCCCATGTGGTCCACGCGCTTCCTGTTCATCCTCTTGCTTCTTCCCTCCAGCACCTCAGTAAAAAAGCAACATATCAACATTGGGAAAGCACAGGCAAACCTGCCAGCAGGAGTTAGCAAAAGCAGGTATTTTGTTTCAGTTGGGTTTCCAGCCCAGCACAAAGCACTGTTGCCTTTTGGAAAAGGGCATTGTAAATTACTCTGGGAATTGGGAGCCACAGGTTATAATTACTTGCTGGTTTTAAAGAAATCTTTCCTTCTTTCCTTCCTTCCTTTTTTTCTTTCTCTTATTCTTTCTTTCTTGGAGTATACCATATGTACAGGAAGGGCAGAAATCACAGATGTTCAACTTAATGAATTATCACAAAGTGAACCCACCCATGTAAACACCCAGATCAAGAAACAGAGCATTTCCAGCACACCAGAGGCTCCCCTCTGCCCTTCCCTGTCACTAACTCTTTTCCCTGAGTTAGAAAATGCCATCTTTCCTTCACATATCATAGCTAGGCTTTAATCATCTTCACAAATTTTATAAGCAAAATCATGAAGTCTCTATTCTATTGTGATTTGCTTCATGTGTTTATGAGATTCCTTCCTATTGCCTGTGTTTATTCTCATCACTGTATGGTTTTCCACTGCATGAATGAATGAATCACACTTTAGATATTCTGCTGTTGATAACCACTTGAGTTGTTTGCAGATTTCCTTTATCTATTACAAACGGTGCTGCTATAACATTATTGTATATGTCTCTTCACGCACTGATGTAAAAATATCGGTTGTATGTACATCTAGGTGTAAACTTGTCAGGTGACAGGACACGTATATCTTCAGGTTTTTTTTTCCCTCTAATCAATCTTTAGTGGATACTGTAGCGCAAGCTTCTCAACCTATTGACATTTTGGGCTGAAAACTTCTTTGTTGTTGGGGGCTATTTGCAGTGTATAATGTTTAACAGTATCCCTGGCTGCTGCCCAGTTCACACCAGCAGTAACCCCCCTCCCCCCCACTTGAGACCACCACAGATGTCCATGGAACCTTGTATCTTCTGGGAGGCAAAGCCATCCCTGGTTGAGAAGCACTGCTAGGGAATTTCTAGTTGTTTTTGGTGGGAGGGTTGGATTGTAGCAAACTAGTCTACAATTATCAGAAGAGAGCAAATCCACGGATAACTTGTTTGGAAACCTAGTCAACACAAAGTAACATAATGAAAATAGGTACTAATATTATTTAAATAAGTTTGTGACTGTCATGTACCTTTATCTCTAAACCAATAGAATTTACATGAATCCCCTGTCCCAGTGCACTGTGAGCCAGTGGACAACGAGGAGCAGTGAGGAGGTTCAGGTTATTGGGGGGAAAAGCCTGGACATCTTGGCTTGAATCTACTTCTCCCACTTCCAAGCTTCCAGTCCTTTAGGAAATTACACAATGTCCCTGTCTGATCGTTTTCATCTGTGAAATACAGCCAGTAACCATTCTACCTTCCTCCCAGCATTGCCAAGTGGATAACATAGAAATGAGAGACGATTTTCTAGAATGATGTAAAGAATGTTTATAGCTTTAATTTGTATTTTTAATAGATTTTTCTCTTTAGTAGAAGACAAACTACACACAGTGTCTCCTTATAATAATGTTGTTCACTGGAGTGGTCAGAACTATGAGAAGAAACAGAAGTAGATTTATTTCCTGGATAAGGTAATATTGTCTACTGAATCAGGGCAACTTAACCCGCCCTAATTTTACTCCCAGTATTTGAAGTCATATGAATTTTAAGGACTCAGAGGGAAGATAAATACATTTAGCATCATTACTCCTAAGTAGGTGGGTAAGGTTTGCTGGTTCTGATCAACCTGAAAACATCTAAGAGTAGCCAAGATAATTTATTCTCCAGTTCTCTCTTCCCCATGATTGCCCCTCCAGGAGGGTAAATGTAGCAACAAAGTCATGGACTGACTCTTGGAAATTCTTCCCTGCACCTGAGGGCGCTTCCTGAAACTCCTGCTAAATCTCCACTAATCTCCACGGAGTCGACTGATTCTTAATTATTTGCTGCTCTGGTCACACTTCAAAATCTTAAGACATATGCAGCTGATACAAAACTCTGTGCTGCTGCTCCTATCAGTGTGTTTCTTACGAGTCGGCTGATCGGCAGTCAGAGCAAATAGCAATGGTAGCTCTATTATTGATGCTGTAGGGCAAACTGTATGTTATTTTTACGAGTGCCTGGGTGAATGAAAGATGCATTACAGGAAGAATCAATCACTGGATACGTTGAAAAGGAAGGAGTATCTGGAAACATTTGCTGTGAGAAGATCGCGGAGAAGATGAAGAATTACAGACAGCTTAAGTACCTCGGGCGAGAGAACGTGCACCCTTCCGCCCTGCCCGGCTCCGCAAAAGGGAGAACCGCGAGCGCGAGGCTGGAGGAGGGGCGACTGAGTTCTTGTTAATAATGCAGAGGAGACAACAAGCTCAAACGTGGGGATGACTCAGGCCTGAAGACATTTATCTCAGAGGCTGCTAGCTGGCTAGCTTATTGTAAAATTCTGTATGATTTATGTATAAGATTTGCATATCCATAGTGAAAAATTCCCTTTCCTCACTCCTTCCCTAGGCAAACGGGTCACAATGCTATTATTCCAGTATCAAAATTACATAGAAATGTCACCTTATGCACACCTATTTTTAAAATGATAATGAAAACCTGCCATTCCTTGCAATGCCCTTCCTAGAAAAGCGAATTTTAAAAATAGGATAAAAATACAAATAGAAGTGTGAGTAATTATTAAATACTTCATATATTGAAAGAACAAACATATAAATGCCTCTATAAAAATATCTACAGTGAAACTTTAGGGAAGAGGTGGCAAATGAACATGTGTGATTTTTTTTTTGGAGGGGGGAGGTCATTGGGTTTATTTATTTATTTATTTTAATAGAGATACTGGGGATTGAAGCCAGAACCTCGTGCATGCTAAGCACACACTCTGTCCCTGAGCCATACCCTCCCCCGCCGAACATGGATGATAGTGCTGCTGAAACCTAGTCACAAAAACTGATACTGATAAAAATTATTAAAATAGAATTACGATGATAAGAATTCAATTTTTGGATAAATGAAACAAAAATATTGAGTAGAATAATTGCCAAGTATCACTCAGCATCATCCACTACTTTGCTTTTATTGTTTTTTGAGAAATTACTAGAATATTGCTATTTTTTTCATGAGAAAAATAGAGTTACACAAACATTTCAAATCATATTTGCAAATAATTTTTAAAAGCCATTAGTCAAGGAATGGTTTCTTTTTAAAAGGATTCATGCTATTTCCTCCTGCTCATACTATTGCCTTCCCCACACAGTGAGATGACAGTGCAGCCTGGCTGTTATCACTGGAGCAAACCCACCTGGCCATTCTACCTTCTGAATATGTCCTGCCTCCACCTACCTCCTTCCCTCCCTCTGGGTCCAGTCTTCCCCCTTCACATCCTAGTGCCCAGGAAGCTGTCCTCCCCCTCCCCTCCCAGGAGTGAGATGCCTCCTCCCCCTCCCCTCCCAGGAGTGAGATGCTCTCCTCCCCGCCCCCAGGAGTGAGATGCCTCCTCCCCCCTCACACCTGGTGGCAGGGATGCTGTCCTTGCTGACCCAGCTTCACCCACCTGGTCGCCTTCTGTGTACTCTGTGCAGAGCAGCTGGAGTGACCTTTCCACACCGTGGCTGGATCCTGACCCCCTGTGACAGCCCTCCCTGGATGCCCACTGCATGTGGGTTAAAACAATCTCTCCTGCGCCCTCTCTCCACCCCGACCCCTGACTCCCCCTTGCTCTCTGAAGTCCAGCCACGGTGGCCCCCTGTCTTATCCGAGGGTGTTGGCTAATGCTGCTCTCCTCCTGAGACCACCCCCAGCCTTACCTGCTTCTTCTGCCCGTCTCAGCGTAAACATCACCTTGGCGGAAACTACCCTGACCTGGGGCCAAATCAGTGCCCACCCCCACGCCAGGTATTCTTTTTCCTAGCTGCCTATTGCTTTCATTTGTAGGACTTGACACAGTCTGAAGTTAAAGTTATATTTTTTTTCTTGTTTTCTTGTTTGCTTAATGTCTGTCTTTTCTGCCTAAGGCTTCCCTGAAGGCAGAAAAGTGTTGTTGTTGTGTTGTTGTTGTTGTTGTTGTTGTTGTTGTTGTTGTTGTTGTTCCTAGAAGTGGCCATCCTGCTTGTCACGGAGCCCGGCATAGAGTCTGCTATGTAATTGGTGGAAAGAATACAAGATGGGGAGGGTTCAATGGCTATATTCTAAGTTCCTCAAGAGAATCCAGTGAAAATTATAAACAATTGGATTCTTTTTATAGTTTGTTGCATATGTTCCTTTATGTAAAATCTAATTTCTTTTTGATTTTCAGAATAAAATCAGTATCCTTCATGTGCGCGCGTGTGTGTGTGTGTGTGTGTGTGTGTGTGTGTGTGTGTTTGTTTCAAAGTGCTTCCATTTATTGCATCTGAATCTTATAAACATCTATGGGAGAAGAGAAGGAAAACTATGCCAATTTTGCAAGTGTCTCAAACCCAGTTTGATTGTGTCTATGTCCAGAAATTTCTTTGTAGTGATGCCCTGCTATTGAGCACATCTTGGCCATAATTTAATTCATCCTTTACCCCGACATCAGTATTGTCTTCTAAGTGCCTTAACAAGTAAAGAAATGGAATAGCTTAGGTCCTAGAAGCCTATGACATTCAAAAAACGAAAAATCAAACAAACAAAATAAACAGAAAAATAATGATTCTTCTGTCAGGGACTTTGAATACTACATCACATTTGATTTCCTCAACAATGCAAAGAAGTGAAAATTTCCCCCTTCACAGTTTCCTCTGCACTGGTTCAACCATATTTATGTTAAGATGGCTCCGTAGAAAAAAATTGCTGGTTAGAAAACAAACTCTGGTTACTAAAGGGGAAAGGGCAGGGAGGGATAAATTAGAGGCTGAGGATGAACAGATACATGCTACTGTATATAGAACAGATAAACAAGGACCTTCTGTAGAGCACAGGGAGCTATATTCAATTTCTTATAATAACATATAATGGGAAAGAATCTGAAAAAAAAATATATGTATGTATATGTAGAACTGAATCACTTTGCTGTATACCTGAAACTAACATTGTAAATCAACTACACTTCAATCAAAGATTTTTAAAACTATTGTCAGTTATGACAGGAATTTCTAGCACCTCCTCACTGAAGAGCTGAACTGAATTAAGAAAATTGTCCCTATTTGGGTTGGTCTGGCCAGGATTCATTTTCCACTGATCCTCTTCTGTTTTCCAGCAATAGGTCACCACTCCAGTTTTCCATTTTTTTTTTGTTTGTTTTTTGGTTTGGTTTCGGGGCCCCTTTATACTCTTAAAAATTAAGAAGCATTCCAAAAGAGCTTTTGTTTATGACTGTCCCATCGATTGATGTACAACACAAATCATCACATTTGTTAATATGACCATCAATCTCACAGAGAACATTTTTTAAGTATCAGGAAGCTGTCAAGCTCACAGTGGCAGATGTAAGTTTTCCAAAATTCAAATTTTCACTTGCAAGCTCAAGTTTTGTCACTGAAAACAAATGTTGTCAACTGTTTCTTTTGAAGCTACCGTCTCACTTTATTCATTGTTAAGAAAGTGACAGCCAAATGTCTGTGTTTGCAAAACCATAGTTGGTCTGTCAGTTCTTTTTTTCAAATATAAAAGATGTTCTATGGAAAAATAGCGAATCTTGTTTGTAACTCAAAGAATCACACAAGTGATTTTTCTTGCAACAACCATTACATTTCTGATTTTAACGCTCAAAATATTTTTTTAAAGGACATATACTAAAGGGTTGAGATTTAATAATAATAATTTTTACTGCTTCATCTAGGACATTCTTAAGTATAACTATTTTTAAAATTTATTTTGTTTGATGCAAGTGCATGGCAGAGAGGAATACAATGCGTCCTGGTACAGTTTCCTGCCATGGCTCTGATTCACATGCCGGAAGTTTTACTCATCACTGCTTTTGCTCCATGAGTGAAAACAACACATCTGTTTTCTGGGATAAACTATGGTTTTCAAAAAGTTATTCAAATATTTCAGCACCACTTAAGTTTTGTGTTAAATATTCACCATGCCAGTCTCATGGATCACATGAAAGTTCTTTGTTTTAATTTGTGTTTTTAGGTTTAAAGTTTAAACATCTTTTTCTATGTTTCTTGGCCATTTTTTGATGGTATATTATTTTCCTTTGCCTGGTTTTCTGTTGGATTGTTTCTGTTTTATTTATTTAATATATGAGAAGCTCCTATATTCCAGGCACTGAGTTACTTCTAAGAATGTAGCAACAAACAGGATACACTGATTTCTACCCTCATGGTCCTTAGCATCATGACAGTTTTAAAGATGTTAAATTACATTTGGTAAAAGTCTTCAGGGTAAATTACATTTGGCAAGTCTTCAGTACCCTGACTTTGTATATAATATTTTTGTTCAACAGATTTCAGCTCTTACATGGTAAACTTGTCTTTCAAAAAGTACTGGATAATCTTTTCCAAATGACTATTTGGTGTTCATTCCAGATCAACGTGAGTAAAACAGCAAGTCTTGTCCATCCTTAGATTCAGCCATTTGTAAGGCAAAGTGCAATTCTGTCCCTGAAATACTGACTCAGTCTTCTTGCTTGCAACAAAATTTGTGAATCTACAAGTTACTGAATCAGGTGAGGGAGGCACTGCTTTGGAGGCTGCAACCCACCCGGCGGGCATTTGGCAGTGCCAGCCAGTGCGATGCGGTAACTCACCCTGTGAGGTGCTTCCTGGCTCTCTCACTTCTGGTGAGAAAGTCTGTAACAATCTGCATCGCAAAAGCTCAGAGTGTCTCATGGCATCTGTGCTCTGTATAGTCAATTCCCTTTTCTTTAATCTTTGAATGATTAGTGTCAAAATAATGCTGCAACCTACCCGGCACTGCAATATTGTTCAAGATGCTCTATCACATAAGTTTCAATATAGTCAATTATTAACATCTATGAAGCCAGAGGAAAAATTGTTTTCATCATATTTTAATTTCTTACATATAGTTTTATCTTCTCTGGAGTAGATTCCTTCCTCTCATGAGTCAGACAACTCTAATATGTCAGCCCCATCTTTTTTTTTTTTTTTTTTAACATTTTTAGATGCAGACAGTACCACTGTAGTTTGAGAAAGTGAGCACTAAAATACCTCCTTAGGCCAGTAATCAAACCTCAAATACAAGGACAGTGTAATATAAATAAATCAGCTTGCATTTTAAAACAATACATCATCAAATCTAAAATAAATAACAGTATACATAAAATTAAAAAATTTAGAACTGTTTCCCTCCAAAATATAAAAATATATTGCAAAAGAAAAAACAAATTGTAGTCACCTCTGATTGTGTTTCTGCATATGACTAAAAAAAATTTCAGCTGTAAAAATAGTTATTTATTGAATAATACTGAGGTTAAAGAAAATTTAGCAGGTATAGCTGAAAATAGAACCAGACGGTAGGGGTACTGAACGACTGAGTTAATCTCTGAAAATGACATATTTATATTTATATTCTAAGTTACTGCATTAGAAAATTCTAGAAATACAGGAATACATAAAGATACCTTCTGTTTATTATTAGAGTGACCATGACATTATGTCATGTGGCTTCTGGAAAACTCAACTCTACATGAGTGAGAGAATGACAATGAGAAAGGCAAATCATGTCTTGGAATTTTATGACGACAGATTTGACCTTGTCTTCTGCCTGTAAGGGACTCAGGTGCTCCCTAGTGTCCTCGGGCCCCATTTCAAGAACCTGTCACGTACGACTATTCCTGATTATTTCTGTTTGAGGAGTAAATGTGTCAGCCTCCTTTTTATGGGAACGTTAGGGTCCAAAGTGAAAAAAAAAAAAATCCCCTACTGGGCAGGAAAACTGGATGTTGTGCCATTTTCTGTGTTACAGAAACAGATAAAACTCCCTGGCAAGGGACATATGCTGGAGAGCCACGGAATTGTCTCCCTTGAAGGGACAAAGTAATCAACTGCCCAAGTTTTACAGATAGGAAATGAGAGCCCCCGAAACTGAGTATCCCAAAGCCACAGCTAGATGGGCCAGGAGGTGAGATGGATGACCCAGTTTTATTTTCTGTCCAGCTTGTGTTATTAATAGCACTAAAAATGTTTGCTTGCACTTGGAAACATGTTGAACACGCTGTACACCTTAACTGGCACAATGTATCATGTCAATTATATCTCAGTAGAGCTGGAGGAAAAAATATTTTTAAAAAGGTTTGAAAATACATTCATGACTCAATCTGCAGTATACTGCATATACAGAGAACTACATTTAGTTTAACTGTCTCCCCAAACAACCTCCATCTGCCATGCACAGGAACATTGTATGAACTAAACTTAAAAAAAGAAATCCTCAGTTTCCACTTCAGTTAACCTTTGACCCTGTTGAGCTTGTGAGGCAGCAAAAGTAAGGCTGCACTTCACATACTTGGTCTGACTCTGGGATTCGGTGGGGTGCAGCCCAGGAAGTCCTCAGCTTCCTCGCACGCTCTAGTCCTGTTTAATTTCCGCTCTTCCTGGGCGAGTTTCCTCTGTTTATTCATTATCCGCTCACCGCGTGAATTTACAGGTTACTCACAATAACTGAAACTCCTTGACAGGCATGCACTGTCCACCAAGCAACTCACTTCACAGAAACTTCTTCCTAGATGGCAGGGAATGTTTCGCCAATCGTAACAGTAACTTCTGATACCACTTATTAAGCCGCATCTCGAGTTCAGGTCTCCTTGTTACTGAGTCCTGCTTCTATGTCACTGAGAAATCTTGAAAATGAAATGCGACATTCATGTAAAGTTCTCAGCGCAGTGCCTGGCATACGCTTAGTATGCAATTTTAACGAACTATTACTATTTCTTTTTTTCTGAAAATGCAGAGATTACTGCCCTCACATCACCATGCAGTCGGCGCAAGGTCTTCACGACTTCTGCGGAAGGCGCTTCCTGTGTCTGTGCTGCCCTGACGGACTTGTGTCTGCTCTTTGAATTACCTGGTATCACACACCTTAGACTGGTATTAAGTATATAAGCTCCAATGCCACACATCTTACTGCATTGAGTTCAAAATTTATATTAAGCTCTAAATGCCACCTCTGCAAAATCACACATTTCCAAAAAATCTATTAAAATATTTATGCCATAATATCCAAATTGTCTGATTTTTTAAATATCCACTTATGAGAAATGTTCCTCAGTACAAGCAACTGAAATGCATTTAAATTAAGAATTCAACTATAAATGCTTAATAATAATGATATATAGATGAAGCAATTGCTTGCCAATTTTGATTTGTAAACCACTCTGAGGCACAGTATCTAACCACAATCCAGATTTTGATTGCATCTTACTAAACCAGAGCAAATCATTATATTCTTGGTCTGAAAGGCTTTCATTGCTGCCAACAAATGCATATTATATAAAAGATAACTTCAACTAGAAACTAAATTTTCCCATAATAGTATCCTGTTACAACATCCAGAATAAGTTTAGTTGTTCTATTATAAATGTTGAGTGAATATTGTTCAATTGACCAATTTTCTGTCTCATTTTCTATAGTCTGAGATTCACTAAATGAGCATTTCTTTTGTTCCTTTCCAACAATGCATAAGAATCTGTGCAGTGAAGACCTGGACTCGCGCTGGCCAAGAAATGACTTGGCAAAGGCTGAGGCGGGACACGTGGTGGAGGAGGCACATTTCACCAGGTGAATGGCTCAGCTGAGAGGCATGTCATCAAAACCTTCCCGTCCAATGGGCCGCCTGTCAATTCATTCTGAGCTACAGGAGCTGGGCATTCCCCGGGTGGCACTGAGTCCTTTGTTGGCTCCAAGTTCCTGAGGAGAAAAATGATAAAGACCGTGACTGGAAGAAAGGAAGGAAGACCTTTTTTTGGCTCATCTCAACAAAAGCCGTATCTCCCCAAACACAAGTTTTGTGGCTTTACTGAGGACTCTTTCTGCCCTCCCGCCTCTGCCCTCCTTCATCCCACAGCCAGGGGACCCGGTGCCTGGAAGCGGACTAGTCCCCTCTTTGCCAGGGAGATGGAGGGTCTCCTGAAAGACCCAGTCGCCACTTAGGCAACCAGGAAGAGCACGCAGTCTCTGTGTGACTCTGAGAATGTTACTTCTGCCTGCCAATTTCTGCTTCCTAGAAGGAACACTAACCCCACTCAGAGAGCTTTCGGGGAGGTTTTGTGGGAATGTGGACATGTCTGGTGATGCCAGTTCTTTCCATGTCCTTCTGCGATCCTGCCCTGCCTTCCCCGCTGCCTCCGGTGGGAAAGGTTCCTGCTCCTGGCAGACCCCTTAGAAGTCCCTTCTAAGGGCGCTCTATGTGCTTTGTCTTAGTTAAAAGAAAGAAGCTCTCCCAGAAGACACAGACCTAGCAAGCTTTTTCATGGTAGATGCAACTTTTGACACCTCCTCTCCCACAGGGAACACTTTAGCATCCAGCTGCCTGCGGTCCGGGAGTACCTGTCCCCAGAGGCACAGAGGGGAGAAAACCCAGACACAGGATTCCCGCGACACTGTCTCTGAATTCTCACTTAATCCTCACTGCTGTGCCGCGAAGGATGGTCCCAGCCTCATGCCGTACATGAGGTAGTAGAAGTCTGGAGACTTAAATGGCTCTTAATGTCTGCGGTGACTTCTCTCTGCTTCTGCAAAAAAACAGACAGCATTTGAGCAGCAGAAAAACACAAACAGCACGGCTTCTCTGTGGATTCTCCCCATCTCCTGCCTCATGGCCCCTGGTTGCAGCAGGTCAATGGGACAGAACCATACAATCGTGACATGTAACACGCCTGTTATTCTGGTGTGCCAAGAAGGGAAGTCCTGCTGGGCACAGGGAGCTAGAAACAGAAGAGTTAAAAATCTGGACTCGTGTTTTTTTTTGTTTTGTTTTTTTTTTTACCTTTTAAACAATTATTGAATCACTCTGTTCTAGCAGAAGCATATGTCTTTTCTCCGTGGTTTTTCTTGAGAGCCTAGACATTAACGTATACGGCTGTATGTCTTCTTCCTACACAAAAACACACACATCAAACTTGATTCATTAATAATTAACTTAAGGAGGTTGGAAAGGAAAAAGCCGTATTTCATCCCATTATCTCGTTTGATTTAAATGTGAATTTCAGAAAGCCATAACTGGACTAAAGTAACCACCCTTGCTCTGTACGACTCTGAGCACTTGGCACCTTGAAAACTTCTCACCAGGCAACTTTAAATTTAAAAATATTGTTGTAAGCCCAGCTTCCTGACAGACCTTTGTGCTTTGGCAGTAGTTTGAAGCTCTCACACATCTTTCATATAAATTATTCAATCTGAACTCTCAATAAATACACTAGGTTGCGAGGGCAGCTGTTTTATTTGTGTTGCGTTAAATACACTGAGGTTCTTGAAGGGAAGTCAATTTTTCCAAGGTCATGTGGCCAGTAATTTTTCAAGCTGGATTTAGAGTCTGGGTTAGTATTTTTTCCTACCAAAGTATGATGTATGGACTAGGTAATGTGATTAACATTAAGAGTAGGCAGTTTACTGTTTAATTAATTATAAGTTTCTCTGTTTCCTAGAGGAATTGTGTCACTAATTAAAATATAAACTGAAAGAAATCACGTCATACCACATGAAATATAGAAAGTGTAATGAAGCATTTTCAGCTTCCTTGCTTTGGAAACCTATTTGCGGGCAGCTGAGGGGTTTTGCTGATACCTGTAAGGGACCCCCTCTCGGATCTTTGCGTCCTGCTTCTGTTTGAGCGTTGGGATGAGTCACCTGTTGCCGCGCCCCCTAGTGGGGGGTCTGTGTCATTGCACTCTGCAGGGCGCTGACGTCAGTGAGCCCGCGCCACCTGCCGGACTCTGCTCTAAGTGCTTCAGGTGTGCGCATCATTTTTCATTCTCACCTACAACGAATCTATGAGGCAGGTATATTGTCCTCACATTTTAAGAGACAGGGGTATGAGACTCGTCAAGATTAATTAAGGAACTTTCCCAAGTTATACGATTAGTAAGTGGAAGAACTTAGTTTTGGACCAGGTGTTCTGAATCCCCAACCACCCTGTTAACTTCAGTGCTACCTGTCCTCACTGTCGCCTTGAGAGGGTGACGATGCTCTGGAGGCAGAGCCAGTGGATGGCTGAAGTGGGTGGGAGGGGCCCTCCTGAGGAAGCAGGCGGGAAACTGGGTCTCCAAGGTCTGGAGAGGCGGAGAGAGGAGAGTCCCCAAGGGAGGGAGGGCAGCGAGGACAGCAGGAGTGCTGGAGGTGGTAACACGCAGGGGCGGGAAGACGGTGCGGCCCCCAGGGGCGGGAGGACGAGGCAGCCCCCAGGGACGGGAAGACGATGTAATACACAGTGATGAGAAGAAAGGCCGAGATGGTTCTGGAGAGAGCGGAGGACTTACGAAGAGAAACGCTGAACGTAAGGTAGAAGCTAAACTGAAGCCAAACCGAAAATAGACTGAGTGGACGCTGGTTTTTGAAGTGTGTGAGTAGGAAAGGAAGTGAACACAAACAATGCATGGCTACTCTGAGATGGTCATGGTACTGGGTATTATAAATATGAGCTCATTTCAAACCTATAAATCTTTAAAAAAAAACTTTTTTTTTAAAAACTTATTCCCCTCTTAATGGAGTCACTGGGGATTGAACCCAGGACCTTGTGCACACAGAGCATGCACTTTACCACTGAGCTGTACCCTCCCCCCCAATCCTATAAAACTTGAAATTGATAAGTCCACCCCCATTTTACAGAAACAGAAACAGGCTAGTAATGTAATGTATCTTGAGCTGCATTGTTCCTTGACTTTTTGCGCTCCTGGAAGTACAGAGATTTCTGTGACTTTGGGAAGATGTGTGTTAATTCAACATCAAGAGAGTTGTGAGAAAACAAGGATCAACAGGTTGGGAAGCTGAATTTTAAGCACATTTTTCAAGGAATTTTGCTGCTCTGTAGTTTGAAACAGGCCTATGAAAATGCCAAGTTATTTCACTTCCTCTGACTTCTGCAGGGGAGTTCCTCTGGCTGGTTTCCAAGTAGAATGCAATTTAAATCACAGCCTCTAGCTGACTGTTAATAGTGCTTCAAGGGAAGGAACTGGAGACCAAAATTCTATTCTAGAATTAATTCAAAGTTGTCTGAAAGCTTACCATCCCATAATGAATCAGGCCAAGCTGAAAGCATGATAAGGTTAATTATAATTGACTTTGTGTGGGCATTGGCATTCATTTGCATATTCACCAACTCCCATGGAATAATTTTTCTTACCTACTTCAGTGTTAAGACTGAGAAGAGACCAAAACATGGAATAATTAAAAGGCAAGCTGGTCCCTGGAGCAGGTCTCTGATTTAAACTTCCCAGACTTAGTCCACTGGGCCTTTCTCTTTATCAATGTCCACATAATCAGAAACAACCTGATTCTCTTGGCTTGGAAGGTCTGTGAAGGTGTTTTCAGCAACTGGAAGGAGAAACCCTCTCCTAATTGCTTAGTAAGGAAGCAGAAATGCTCTGGGGAATGACCGCCTGGGAGGCTGAGGTGCCGCTGGCCTTGGTGCTGATCGGTTTCCTGGGTCAGCAGAGCTCTGGGGTCCCAGGCTTTCTGTTTCTCCAGTTCCTGGTACACAGTACAGCTCCTGCCAGGGCTGGTTTCCTGATGGTGGGATCTCTAGGACCTGGGGCTCCGGGATCTCTCATTTATACCTGGAGATGGAAAAGATTGCTCCTGGGCATGCCCCAGGAGAGTAACAGGAGCTTCCTCTGAAGCTGGTGGCAAGCTTCTCTTTATACCTCATTGGTCCAGGGGGCACCACGTCTCCACGCCAGACCCAAGCACTGGCAACGGGAATGGGCTGAAGCTGGTTAATTTGGATTACTGAGGGGGCACAAGCTGCAAATGGGGGTGAGATACTGAATTAACATTTCTTAAAAATCCAAAACAAAGTAAGGATGATGGAAGGAGTTGCTAAATGAATGAATGGTGAATGATGAATGAATGAATGAATGAGTGGAAAGAGCCAGCTTTTGATAAATCACCTTAATATGAAGGCCACCAGAGTAAAATCAGAGTTCTGTTAAAGAGAAACAAAGAAATCGATTCTGGATGTGTGATAAAGTAAGTACATATATACACATATCCATCTCTCTGTGCTTGTGAGGGAATGAATTATCAAAGAGAAAGAAAATTGTTTATTCAATCATTGTTTTTGGTGGTACTGACTGAAAAATCATAAAGCAGCACCGACCCTGACTTTTACCTGACAGTTTCAAGACTCCTATTTGGGTTATAATGGTCTGAGACTGGGGGATTGGGCAGTAGGGGAGAAGGCTTCCTGTGCTTCTGCCCATTTAAAGCCCATAATCCCATGTCTTTCTAGAATTAAGATGAGTGCTAGAATTGGGGCAGCAGAAGTGGTCCTGATTCCAGATGGGACAAGAGCTAGGTGTAGATTCTAGAGTCCTGGGATGGACTGAGGTGACATGTGCTTTGATGGGGTTCTCATACTCAGGTGCTGAACACTTGGGCTACAATCAAAGCCCATGCTTGAAGAAGAGGGATGAAGCCCTTGATACTAACAGAACACACAGACTCCATCTGTGTTCCTGTCTACAAGAAGCCATCACAGAATTCGTACCTGTCAGCAAGACTGGCTTTGTGGTATCACAAACTAGGGATTCTGTATAACCTGTGCAGGGACGGAGCAGTGGGCAAAGAACACTAATAGTGACCGAAGTTGAACTTCCCAATAACCATGCAGGTGACAGACAGAGCAGATTTAACTTAAACAAAATAAAGAAATGTGACTTTTTATGTCATCCCACGTGTTGAGAGACAAAATGCACATGTAACTGATTTTATATGTAATTTAACAGACTGATGTCCAGGCACGAGAAAGAGAGGAATGAAGGTGTTCAGTGACTTGGGTGAACTTCTGTAACTCCCATCACACGTATGTTGATGGTTTCCCTCAGGTTTCTAAGGTTCTGTTGAATTCTCTTCATTCTTTTTTTCCCTTTCTGTTCTCAACTGACCCATCTTCAAGTGTGCTGATTCTTTTCCTGCCTGCTCAAATCTTCTGCTCAGCCCTTCTAGGGAGTTTTTAAATTTCAGTTATTGTTGAATTTCAACGTGAGAATTTCCATTTGTTTCTGTTTTCAGAATTTTCACCTGTTTATTAATGCTCTGTATTTAGTGATATACATTCTCATCTTTATTTCTTTAGGCATTATTTCCTTAGTTTTTAAAAAAAAAAGGGTAATAGCTGATTTAAAGTATTTGTTAAGTAAGTCCAATATCTGGGTTTTCCAGGGGATGATTTCTATTGATTGCCACTTTTCTTGTGTATGGGTGATACTTTCCCATTTCCTTTTGTCATTTTTCTTTGTTCAAAATAGGACATTTAAAATAATTTGGCAGCTCCAGAAATCAGTGTTTCACCCAACTCCAAGGTTTGTTTCATTTTGGTTGCTTGCTGTTTGTTATAGTAGTTGTTTGTTTGTTTAGTGATTTTTTAAAATCTATTTCTGCCAAGTCTATATCTTTGAAGCCTCTACTTCATTAGCTTAGTGATCAGCTAAAGATTGTAAAGAGATTTCCTTAATTGCCTGGAGCCTCTTGTTCTTCCAAGGAAATACCAGTCAAATCAGATAATAGTGCATATTTGGGAGTGAGGCTCTGAAAGATTTTCAGTCCTGCTCTGCTAACCTCTGGTCCTGGGAGGTGGGGCTGTTACCTTCCAAGGCCACTGTGGAGCTGGGCAGCAGGGAATGGGACTAGCTAAGTTGAAATGCCACAAAGCTCCCTGTCCTCACTGAGATTTCACTTTTTTTTCCTTGACTAAATGCTCACCAGGTTGCTGCAAGCTACTAGTTAATTTTCAGAGATCTGAAAAAGTTGATTCTGACAATTTTACCAGTTTTTTTTTCATTGCTTTTATGACAGGCAGATGTTTAACAGTCCCTACTCTGACACTTTTGCCAAAATAACTCTTACTGCTTTTATGCCTCTTTATCTTCACACATGCCATGCTTTTGCATCCATCCCAAAAAGGAATATTCAAATTGCACTCACTACTAAGAGGAGTAAAGAGAATTTTTAGGAATACGAGAATAAGAGATATAAACAGCAACCACTAACTCCAGGGCTGAGGGAAACACCTAAAGAAAGAGTTTACTTGGAAGAGTCTGTCTACCCAAACCCCAAGGCTGAGACTCAAAACTTGTTGAAGAGGACGTGTTTGTGCCCACTCTTTTCTCTCCCAAAACAACAACTAAAGATTTATTGTGAATTACCACCAATAACTTTTCCATCAAATAACTATGGAAAGAAGAGAGAAAAACAAAATATTTAATACCTACAAATAGCATAAATGTATGTCACATATGAAAAAACAGGCAAATACATAACTCCTATTTTAAAATTTGGTTGCAAGACTGTCGTTGTCTCTAGCTTTTCCTTCCACTAACATTCCACATTTCTCTTGCCCTCAGCCATAACCTAAGCTGCTCAGGGTTCCGTATCTATCAGAGTAGCTCAAATGTTCTTTCCTGTAAAGCACTAATACTCAAGAGTTCTACTGTTTTGATTACTGTAGTCTTTCATTAACTTTTACCATTGGGCAGGAGTGCACTGAGCGTTAGCCCCGAGAATTCCTAGGGGCTCCAGAGAGGGTCTTCTCTGCCTGCCACTGTGTGGTGATGACATTTCTCAGTGGTAACGAGGACCCATCACTCTAGCCAGTGGAATAGCCCCTTTCCCTCTGTTGGCCTAATGACATAAGAAGACCACAATGTCCTGATGGTAGTCTCGTCTTCCAGTTCAGTGAGCCAGTGTTGAATCCCCTCATGCAAACACTACCCTTTGTGAAATAAGACCTCAAACCAGTAAAGTTCAATGTGTCTGGAACAGAAAGCAAAACTTGTGTATTGCCTGTTAAGAATAATATTGAGAAAAGACATACCAGCTTTCAACCATTGATCCCCAGGCTTCGGCATTCTGGCTACGGGGGAGAAAGCACCCTAGAGTCGTCTCTGATTCAAAGAATAAACTGCACCCGTAAGACCGAATACCTTCTCTGAGGGTCTTGTGTTCAAACTGGTGCTATAACTGAGTCCCCAGTAAACCATCCCACCATTCATTCAGGCCGTCTGCTTCCAGGTGAGGGGATATGTGATAACAACCATTCATTCCATGGATATAAGCCCAAGGCTGCCCTTACTGATGTGAAGTGAGTTCCTGATCAAAAGCATTGTTGTGCTGAATAACAAGATGATAGATAAGGATCCTGTGAGTGTACAGATGGTGATGCTGGCAAGGCAAGTCCATCACCAGAACGTGTCTATTCCAGTGAGATGCTTGCATTTCAGGTATTTATACATCTATATATATTATTTTACAAATATGGAGCTAAATACTCTTTAACCTGTTTTTCTTCTCTCCACTGCACATGAATATGTTTCATGCAAAAAGCTGTTAGGTGTTCTTCTCCGTCATGTTAAGTGACTCCATAATTTCTGTGTCAAGATCGCACAATCTCTGTTTGTGGGAATTTAGGTCATTTCCAAGTGTCATTATTACAGACAGGGCTGAGATGACTATCTTTGCAAGGATGTCTTAAGACATTTCCTGTAAAAGAAGTTACTGGGTCAAAGTTAGGCACATATTTGAGGCTTTTGATTTGATCTTTAAATTGTTCTTTGGAAAAGTTATCCTGATATGTATTTCCACCTTGTTTCCAGGTACCTTCACCAGTGCTAGGGGAATCATCTTCTTTAAACATTTTTATCAGTTTTTGGAGTGAAATCCTTCTGGAATTGTGAAGGATGCTAAAAAATGAATGTATTTAATTAGGAGAAAGTGAAACATGCTGTAAAAATGGTGTAAACCACCTCCACCAAGACATAGTGGGAACTGCCAGGGAAGGAGCTCAGTCCTTTCCCCCGAGTTATTTCTGGAAGCTCTTAGCGGATGCCCTATGTGTCCTCACAAACACACAAGTCTGCCCCTTCATCTTCCTCTGTGGGGAAGTTCCAGCTGACCCATGGACTCTGAATCTGAAGCCCCTGGAGGACCCTGCTGCTGCCCCAGCTTCATGAGAACACTGAAGATGCCCAGGTCTCAGAGCTGCCGGACATCTAGGTCGGCTGCGCTGGGCAGAGGCTGAAAGGGAGAAGGGGTCTGCCCCAACACTCAGAGGTGACCTTGAAGGACAGTTGGGAAAGAAAGCTTTCCAAGTGGGATGGTAATACTATAGCATGTTGATTTTCTTGCTATGCAGATCCATTTGTAAATCAGGCTTGAATCTTTATTTTCATAGCCAACTAATGTCAGGAAATCCCCTAAGAAGCCTTAGCAGTGGCCCGAGGGGAAGGAAGCAGGGCAGTAGGATGATAAAGATGCTGAACCACCTGCTCATGGGAGGAAGCCATTGTGAACATTTGTTACAGAAAATCATAGTAACTCTTTAATGAAAATAATGTAGAATACTCTTCAGTCTTAAAAGGAAACAAACAAACATGCTCAAGGTCAACTAAAACGTGACTTAAAGCAGTCTCTTTGAAAATGAATTACCCAAGTAAACTCAGTTATTAAGATAAAAACTATTATATTTATGAATGGAAGTAAAGAAATATATACCCCTTCTAATGTGTGAAACTGTTCTTTCCTTCTGCCTGTTGCTCTGCTACAGGCAACTCTGTGGCCTGGGAACATTTGGAAGGGCTGATTTTCCTTCAGGAAGCGGCAAAGGACTGTTACGGATCAAGGACTGTTTGAAGAGCAATGAAAGATACAATACTCAGCTCATTTCATAGATTTTCCAGGCAGGACACGCCCTTCTGCACCAGGTCACAGGAAGGAGAAATAGTTCGTCTGGATATCCTCCTAAGTTACAGAATCAACAGCATAACAACAGCATCAGTGTTTACCTTGGTAGATAGCCATGCTCATGCACCAGATTGGGAAGCAAAGATGACTTCATAAAGATTGAAGCTGGCAAAAAAAAAAAAAAAATATGCAGGGTGACAAAAGAAAATATGTAGAAGAGCTCAGCATGGATCATTTTTGTCTTTTTTTCTTTTCAAAGGGTTATATTTTTGTTGGAGAAACAAGATGATGTAATGAAGCTCTGTTCTTTATAATGCTGGTTCTCCAGGAGCTGACTGTTTGGTATTTCTAGTTCAAGCCCTTGTTAAATTCCAGTTTCGTATGTACACAACACAGAGTAAGTGCTGGCGGTTTCCAGGAAAGGGAAGTTCATACCCTCCCTTGAACACCTTGTCAGGTTTAGGTCTGGTGACCCATTTTTGTTCCCTTGCTCTCCTTGTATTGGTATAGAAACTGCCTCTGACTTCTCCTATGATTAAGAGTTTATGTTTTCGTTGATAGCCTGAGATGCACTCAACTATTGACTGTTCCTATATATATTACATTATCTCTAGACTTTTAGTCATGGAGAGTATCCAGCTGGTTTTCTCATGAATCTGATACAATTAACCATCAGTGTTTTTTCTTTTTCTTTTCTTTTTTTTTTTCACTACTGTTTAATCTTCGTTATCATTATATGTGTCATGAATTTCCCCCATCTTGGTGAAGATAACACCTTAGGATTTAAAGTACACAAAATCATATTTAGGATTCCTGTTACCAATGCCACTGCTTTTCTATAGTTTAAGTTACTAGATAGTTAAAGCGATTAAATTGTCTCAAAACCTCAACATTAAATGCTGTATGTATGCTATTAATATGTCAATCATGTTGTTCCAGGAGAGAAAGTACTTCACGTTCTAAAATATCATTCAGAGTCCATTAGCTCAGAGCTCACAGTAGTTAGGCATGCTGTGCTGAACACTACCCTTAACGCATCTGTGAACAAAGGAGGCCCTCGAAAAAATAACAATGCAAATTTTAATAAATTTGCAAAAAAGAACATTTTTTCCAGGTTAATAATGACGTCATACCACTTTCCCTGCCTTTGCTTTAGTAGTGTCACAATTCCAACGTGGAAATGTAACGCAAAATAAAATGTAAATGCCTAACAGGGACATAAACCAAATGTTTATCAAAAATTTATCAGATTCTAGGCATTTTGCTAGGTCCGGGGATATAATGGTGACTATCTTGGTGTCCTTAGTTTTGAAGAGATCATATTCTAGAAGGAAAAATAGGCATGTATGTCATGGTAAGAAAATCTAAGAAGGATGTTAATTAAGTGCTAAGTTATACAAAGAAATGATGGATAAAAAGGCATCACAGGAGGTATCTGAGATGGGCCTAAAAGCAGCTTGAGATTTAAGAGGATTTTATTTAAAGGCTTTTCAAAACAGAATGGTATATGAAGAGGCACACAGTATGCTCAGATGATGGCGAAATATCGTGAGGCATCCAGAGTAGAACACGTGGAGAGCGCAGAGCAAGAAAGCAGCTGACGACAGGGTTCACTTACCGGTAATACTATTAGGCTGGAGACCCCAGGCCACTTTAATATTCCCCATATGATACTCTGCACTCGATGAAGAGCCACCAGGGCATTTTAGGCAGAATGACAATGTCTCCAATTATTTCATTTCAGAAAGAAGTTTCTGGCAGCTGTTTGGAAGTTGAAGGGAAGCAAAAGTAGTAGCGGGGAGAGAGGTGATCAGGGCAGAAACTCTTATGTGAGGAACGGAGGTGGAAAGACACAAGACAGATTCTGGAGGTAGAGGAATTTGGAGGAGGGAAGGGAGAAAGACTGAGGAAGTCTTAAGCTTTACTGCCTGAGGGCTGAGTGGAAAGTGGAGAAGGACATTTGCAGGTAGAGGAAGTGGGGTTCACTGGGATGTGCTCAGTTTGAGGCACCCGTGGAAATTCAGATGGGTCCGGAGTCCAGAGGAGAGCTGTGGTCAATCCTTGTCACCCAGGAGCTATCAGACACCACTGGGAACTGCATGAGGAGTTCCAGGCAAAGAGTATAAACCAGAAGCCTGAAGAGTCAGGAACAGGGCTTGTGAGAGAGCCTTTGAGTGAGGGGCCAGCCAAGG
Organism: Camelus ferus; assembly: GCF_009834535.1. NCBI lineage: Eukaryota > Metazoa > Chordata > Mammalia > Artiodactyla > Camelidae > Camelus > Camelus ferus. The sequence goes on along the minus strand of NC_045698.1, from coordinate 6,197,216 downwards.
AAGTGAAGCTTTAGCGAGAGTTCCAAACAAATCCAGAGAAAGCTCAAACAATGTGGGGGGAATTGAGGTCAGGATGGAATTAAAGTCTTCGATGCCGTGGCTAAAGGAGATGAGAAGCAGTGGGGATAAGAAATTGAAGGAAACATCTGAGCATGGAGGACTCATGGAAGCCAGGTTGCTGTGAAATGAGTTGTTAATGAAGGAAGATGAAACCTCGCCTTTGGAAGAGTGGCTTAAATGGCTTGGACAGGAATCCAAAGGGAGGTGAAGCTGGAGGGGACTGAGGATCAGAGGTCTTGGGAAAGTGGATATGGCAAGGAAAAGAGAATAGAGAGAGAGAGAGAAATTGCTTTTGCTATAGGAAACAGACGATTTGAATAACCCTAGCATACTCCTCTAGGGAAGGGAGACCATGGCAATGGGCAGCTCTGAGTAGACAGATTCCCCAGAAATTCACAAAATGATACTTGGTGTTCCAGGCAGAGAGTATGGGCTAAGGAAAGTCTCCGGGCAATGCACATCCTGACATGTCAGAGGAAGTCCGTTAGCACAGGTGAGCACAGGATGGGGCCATTGCGTAGGCATGGAGGGCATTCGTAGTGGAGTGGCTGGGGAAATTGTCAGATGAGCCTGGAGGATTATCATAGATCCTAAAAGGCCTTATATATTTAGCTTTTTTTTTTTTTTTTAATTAAGGATCATTGAGGAACTTTGAAGTTTGGAATGATTTTAATGGTTTTTATTATAGGAAAAATATTCTGACAAACAGTGTGATGGTTAATTTTATATGTCAACTTGAGAGCCAAGGGATGCCCAGACAGCTGGTAGAGCAGTTGTGGGTGTGTCTGTGAGGGTGTCTCAGGAAGATCCACCCTCACCAACATGGGTGGGTCTCATCTAATCCCCTGAAGGACCCAAATAGAACAAAAATATGGAGGAAGGACAAACTGTCCCTCTGCTCTTGAGCTGGGACATCAGTTTTACCCTGACCTTGGAATCAAAATTCCTGGTCCTCAGGCCTTCAGACTCTGGGACTTGCACCAGCACTCCTCCCACCCCCACTGCCCTGCTACACACACACACACACACACACACACACACACACACACACACACACACACATGCCCCTCAAACCTTTGGCCTTAGACTGAATTACAACACTGGTTTTCCTTGTTCTCCAGCTTGCATGTGGCATATTTTGGCATATCTCATCCTCCATAATCATGTAAGCCAATTCTCATAATCTCCTCTTATACATTTATATATCGTGTTTGTTCTGTTTCTCAGGAGAGTCTTGATCTATACAGAGAGTAATCAGAAGGCAGGAATAACAAGGAGGTTCAGGTGAGAGATGACATGAACTCAAACTAGGCAATGATGCTGAGGAATGAGAGAAGGAGGTGGAGATGAGAGATACATGGGAGGAAGAACCCATAAAGATGGTGGGATGGATTGCTCTGGGGTTGTGGTGGTTCCAGGCTGACTTCCAAGTGTGTGGTGGATTGTGGACATGGAATGGAGAAAGCGGAATGGATTTGGGGTGGAGAAGAATAAATAGATTCAATTCTGGCCCTGCCAGACTTGAGGAGCTTATGAAACCTGCAGGGGAGACATCGATGGACAGCTGGCTGTGTGCACCTGCAGCAGGTGTATAAGTGCAGGTGGTTCTAGCTGCTGAAAGAAACAAAAACAGACATAATATCTCAAGCATAATATCTCATATAAATCCTATAACTAGTATTCCTGACTGACAGAAGCCTCTCCTTCAAGGAGTGACTCCATCATCTTGAGCAAGTGATTTTCAAGGTCCCCATGCTTGGTGATAAACATAAAGGATCAAATAAGAAAGGTTCCCCTGAGCCATGTCTTACATCTCAGACATCACTCAGACACACCTGGCCTTGGCTTAAATCCAGTCATGTGGTCATACCTAACTGCAGAGGCTGGAGAATGCAGCAGACGGAACTTATACTGACTAGTCTCCACATCTCAAGGCTCTATACTTCAATAAAATCAAGTGTTATTATTAGCAGAGGGGTCTAGGCTGAGGTGGAGTGTGAGAGAGTGGAAATTGGAGAGGACATTTCAGTGAAAAGGTTTAGAGTAAAAGAAAAAGGAGACTGTTCACAAACTGCTGGGAACTGGTAGCCTCAGAAGTAGCAGTGGAACATCATTCAACAAAAAACGCATGTGCTCTACTGCCAAATGCAGCAGTATGCGTGAATCTCACAAACGCAGTGTTCAGAAAAAGAAACTGAAGTGTACATACCATCTGATGCTTCTTATATAATGTTCAAAATCAGCTAGAACTGCTGTGAGACAGCAGAACCTCGGACAGCAGCCAGCTGCCTTCGGCACTGTGACTGGCGTAAGGCAGACAACGGGGTCTGAGGGGTGCTGGCCACATTCTTCATCTTGATCTGGGTGCTGGTTCCCTGTATTGTTCATCTTGTGAAAATTCATTGAGGTGCACATTTGTACCATTTTTGTATGTCACATTTCAAAAAGACAGCTATTTAAAAATAAATGGTATATGTGTTCTAAAATTTCTGCTCACAAACCTCAGTAGGGAACTTAGTTAATCATATCCTAATTAAGAGCTCTCCCTAATTAGGAAATTTTGGCCTCCATTCCTTTTCTCCACATATATGTTCACATCCTATTGAATTTTGCTTATTGCTTTTCCCTAAAAGTGGAAATTATTTTATCCCAAAGACAAATCTTTCTAGCAGGTTATTTTTGAATAATTCAATCCAATTCTATTGAGTATCTTGATGTTCAGAGCAAGCATTTTCTGGTTTGGATCCATGGAAGTACCTTACTCTATCAATAGTCTATCTCAAACAGTACTCTGGGGCCTGTGGAGGAGACAGCTCTCTGGTCAGCAAAGACTCCTGCATCTCTTGCATAACGTAGCTATTTTTGCTGACCCCTTTGTAGCTGAATGGGACCACTGATTTCTAGTAAATTGGATGTGAGCCGATGGAATTTCTGCTTCTCCCAGCCCTGACCCTTAACGCCTTCCAGACAGACTATCTAGTCTTTCTCTCCCTATCAGCTGGGAGGCTGTCAAGTGCAGGTGACCGAGGGACTCATGTGCTGCACGTGGTGGAGATTTCAATGGCATGGACTCCTGAATGCCTGCAAGAAGCTGATCACATCCATTGTACTTTAAAGGAGCAAGAAATAACTTTCTACTGTGCTGGGTCACTGTGGCTTCCTCCTCTGTATGGCTTCCTTGTCTTACTTGATGGGTTGTAAACGGCTCGCTCAGAGTGTTTTACCCTGCTTCCTTGTAGGACCTTTGGCTGACACAGCCAGGACTTCCATTCTCTACACCACACCAGCGAAGTGGTCTGTCTGTTCCTGAGTCAGCCATTACAATCTGCAGTCATGTTCAGATCTGCCCAATTAGTCAGTCCTTTATTATCTTGCTTTGTAAGGGGAACAAATGAACCCACCTGTCTGGAGGGAACCTCAGTAGTTCAGCTTTCAGTCCTGGTTTGCTGCTGCTGCTTTGCACATGCTTTTGAATGCAGCGTCAGTCAAAGGTGGAAGATGGATGGGTATCCATTCTTAGAGAGGGAACTAGCCTCCGAGTGGTTCCACGATCCAGAGCGATCCTGGTAATTAAAAATCTGCCCGCACATGCAACCTGCATGTGGGATGCCCCTGTTAAGCGGCATCTTCTGCGGTGGGGAAGTGTGTAGCTGTCATAAATGAAGACCAACACGGCCCGCTCGCGGGCATGCTGCTTGTCAAGTTGGCAGGTCATCGCTATGCCTTTCAGCCTAGCTCCAGGCCTGGGGGTGGGGGACTTTCATGGATGGGGGGTGATTTTATTTCTCTTCTCATTAAATTGGATCCCACATGACCACTGAACTGTGTGATAAAACAAAGCTGCCTCTCCTGACCCCAATTTGTTTCAGACTTCTTTAAAAGAAGGACTCTTATAGGACAATAAAATAGTTTCAAACTTAACTTTGTATTTTCTCTCAGCCAGCAAGATCTAGCAAGATGAATGTCCCCAAACTTTCTGTTGTGCTCTTTTATTGATTCTACATCTGTACATGTCATGTGACTAGAGAACATTTCCAGCTCCCTGAAGGCCCCCAGGTGCCCCTGTTGGGGTCGAGAGATTCTTGTCTTGTCGCAGAAAGAATTCAGAGAAAAGATGCAGAGGTTAAGAAAACAAAGCAAGGATTTATTAAGGGGTAGGTAGTACGCTCTCCAGGAAAGAGCCGGCAGACCCAGGTGGGGGGCTGCCCAGACTTCCTTAGCAAGCTCGTTACACGAGTGTGAAAATGAACGGGCAGAGTATTCATTGGTGGGGAGGGGTTTGAGGTCGTCTTTCCTGATCTTCGTCCCGGCTCCAGCTTCCCAGGTGGGAAGGAGGGAATTTTCATCCTTATTTAGTCTTGATCGGAAAGTTGGATGAGGTCACAATGAACAAAAGGTTACATCTGGATGGTGAGATACCATAAGCAGAAGGTTACATTTGGACAGAGGTCATAATGATTGAAATGTTACATTCAGATGGGGATTCCTGTCCTGTCCCGCCCTTCTGCCTCCAGGACACTTATCAACCCAGAAGGTATGGTTTTTTATTAGTCCAGAGGATTCTGTTTTTCTTGGTCTGTCCCAGGACCCCTGTTGTTTCCAAGATGTATGGTTCTCTGCCATTTGCCCATGTCCCCTTTTCTCCGCTCATATCTAGCTATCTGCCTGCTCCAACACCCCATCCTACTCTGTACCCTTCTGGTATGTTGACTTCTATCGCTGCAGATAAATCCAAACCAGTTTCTTAATATCCATTCAACATCCCTCTCAGGTTTTCCTGTATCTCTGCTCAAGGCTTGAAAAAAAGAGTACTAAGTCATTTCTCATTATTCAGTGCTCACATCTTAGTTTCTTCCTTTATGGTTTCCTTTGGTTTTATAGGCATTAAACATGCTTTTGCAATTTTAAAGGGAGACTATTTAAAATTAAGAAAAATTTTAAAGGACGACCCCCGCCCCCCGCCACCACCAAAGGGCATGTATAAGAGATGATCAAAATAAGGCTAAAGGCTGTTTAATTTGTTAGAAGCCCACAAGTGTCCCAGGCTCTCAGGGCTTCTGAATGGGGCTGTGCTGATCCCACACCCCACTGTTCTTGGTATAACCCGGGGCAGAGGTGAGCCACAACTATAGTGATGCCCTCCTATGACCCTTAATCTGTCACTGACTGAATAGTGAATTCAGGAATCATGATTTTAAAAATTCACAATTCCTGTAGCCTCATGGCTAAAACGAAGCCACATGTGCTCCTAATCCCCATGTAATGCCTTTTAGCTCTGTCATAAGTCCTGAAACAAAGCAGTGTAAGGGGCCAGTTTGGTAGTCCTTTTTGAAAATTATTTGGACTATTCTAATTTATATGCATTTCTTACATACATTTTAGAAATAGTGTGTCAAATTCCCCTAGAAGCCTGCTAGAATTTGATTTGGAATCACCTTGAATCCACAGGTCACTTCAAGAACAGACACTTGGACAATGTTGAGCTTTCCAATCCAGTGACAAAATGTGTCTTTTCATTTATATAGGCCGACTTCAAATTCTCTCAGCAATGATTTACAGTCTTCAGTGTACAGGTCTTGAATATTTTTATTCAATTTTTCTTGTTTCATGTTTTTTTTTTTAACATTTTTTATTGCGTTACAGTCAGTTTACAATGTTGTGTCAAATTCCAGTGCAGAGCACAATTTTTCAGTTATACATGAACATATATATATTCATTGTCACATTTTTTTCACTGTGAGCTACCAAAAGATCTTGTATATATTTCCCTGTGCTATATAGTATAATCTTGTTGATCTGTTCTACATTTTGAAATCCCAGTCTGTCCCTTCCCATCCACCGCCCCCTTGGCAACCACAAGTTTGTATTCTGTGTCTATGAGTCTGTTCTGTTTTGTATTTATGCTTTTTTTTTTTTTCAGATTCCTCATATGAGCGATCTCATATGGTATTTTTCTTTCTCTTTCTGGCTTACTTCACTTAGAATGACATTCTCCAGGGACATCCATGTTGCTGCAAATGGCATTATGTGGTTGGTTTTATGGCTGAATAGTATTCCATTGTATAAATATACCACCTCTTCTTTATCCAGTCATCTGTTGATGGACGTTTAGGCTGCTTCCATGTCTTGTAAATAGTGCTATTGTAAATAGTGCTGCTATGAACACTGGGGTGCAGGTGTCATCCTGAAGTAGGGTTCCTTCTGGATTTATGCCCAAGAGCGGGATTCCTGGGTCGTATATTCAGGATTCTTGTTTCATGTTTTTGATGTAATTATGTATGATTTTGTTTTAATTTCTTTTTCCAACTGTTCATTTGTATCTCTCTGTATATGTAACAACTTATTTTGTATATTACACATTTATTTTGTACGCTGACTTTGTATCCTGTTTCCACACTATCATCACTTATAACTCTGCTAGCTTTTATGCAAATTTCTTAGGCTATTCCATGTGATGATTCTATGTCATCTCTGAATGAAGACAATTTTATTTCCTCCTTTTCATTCTGCATTTTAAAAATGCATTATTTCAATGTCTGGGATCTTCAACAAAATGTTTAACAGAGCTGATGGGAGCAGACACACTTAACTTATTCCCAAACTCAGAAAGCGAGGATTTATTCTTTTACAATTCTGTATTATGGTAGGTGTAAGGGTCTTTTGTTGTTATAGTTTCTATATGACCTTTTTTAAAGTTGAAATAGTTCCCCTTTAACTCTCATTTTCTGAGGGAGTTTTTAAAATTATTTTTCTGCCTCTATTGAGAGACTATATAGATTTTCTTTTATATTTTCTCAATATGAAGAATTTAAGTAATTGATTTTCAATTTTTAAATCAACTTCATATTCCTGGGAATAGCTTCATTTGGCCATCATGTATTAAGCTTTTTATATATTTCTGTATTTGTTTTGCTAAATAACATTTGTAATGAATTTTGCATACATGTTTTTGAAAGTCATAGTTTTACTTACATTATCTTTGGTTTTGGAACTGAGCAATACTGCCCTTATAAAAGGATTTATAAAATATTTTATCTTTTTATTTTTTAAAAATTGAATAATATTGGTATTTTTTCTTAAATATTTGCTAGAATTCACTAGTAAGACCATTCTGGAAATGCTGTGCAATTGTAAAAAGACTTTTAGTTACAACTTCCATTCTTTAATAGATATAGTACTATTCAAATATTCTACTTCTTTTTGTGTCAGTTTAATTTGTATCTTTGGAGAAGTGTATCTACTTATTTATCAGTTGCCTATTTTTGGCATAAATCTGTTCATAATATTACCTCACATCTCTCTAATGTTAACAGAATCTCTAATATGTTCCTTTTTTTATGTCTGAGGGTGATTGCTATGGACTGAACTGTATTTCTCCCAAATTCATATGTTGAAATCGTAACCCCCAAGATGACTATATTTGGGAATAGGGCCTATGTGTGGGTAATCAAGGTTAAAAGAAGTCATAAGAGTGGGGTCCTAACCCCATAGTACTTGTGTCCTTAAAAGAAGAGGAAGAGAGACCAGAGATCTCCCTCTTTCCGCACACACGGAGGAAAGGCCATATGAAGACAGAGAGAAGCTGGCTGCCTGCCTCACCACAAACCGACCCTGGAGGCACCTTGATCTTGGACTTCTGGCCTCCAGAGCTGTGAGAAAACACATTACTGTTGGTCAAGCCCCCCAGCCTGGGGCATTTTGTTACAGCAGCCTGAGCAGACTAATACAGTGGTCATATTTGCTGTTGTTTTCTTGTTTTGCTTCTTTAGTGTAGCTGGAGTTTTAGGTTTTGTTGCTGTATTGTAAGACCCAGCTTTTGGTTTTACTGGTTTTCTCTGTTGTGTCTGTTTTATGTTTCATTGTTTTAGTTCTATTATTTCCTTCATTCTGCCTGTTTTGGTTAAACTTGCTCTTCTTTTTCTGTCTTTGTAAGGTGGCAGTGAATGTCACTGGTTGTGAACCTTTCACATTTGATGCACTTTCTGATACTTTGGGTTTGCATGTACTTAATGTGCTTCCTGTTTGTACGGCATATTTATGTTTCAGTTTTTCCTGTCTTCTTTGAGAGTAAGTGATTAATTCGTAATTGACTTTGTCTGCATTTTTCGACAATTTGCTAAATCTATTTCACTTATTTATTTTTAATGATTGTTCTAAGATTTACAATTTATATATTGTCATAGGCTACTTCCAAATTACACCATTTTGAGTACAGTGTGAGAGCCATACAAATCTTATTTTCACATCCTTCCTTCCAGACTAAATGCTAATGTTTTCATACATTTTACTTCTACCTGTGTTATAAACTTCAGAGTGTATGGTTATTATTTTTCATTTAAAGAAGTGATTCTCAAAGGATAGCGCAGGGTCTCCTGTGGTTCACAAGATCCTTTCAGAATATTCATGAGTTTAAAATCATTTTCATAATGATAAAACAGTATTTGCTTTTCTTCACTTTCATTCTTTCATACAGGGAATTTTCCAGAGACTACATTATATGTGATATTACAACAGAATGAATGTGAAAGCAAATATGATACTTTAGCTGTCTTTTATTAAGGTAGATATTAAAGAGATTTGCAAAAATGTAAACTAATGCCTTCCTGCAAACTAATTTTCCTTCTCTGTTGGAAAATGTAGTTATTTTTCTTATAAAAGTATTTTTTGTTACTGTAGCTTGGGATTATTATTAATATTTTAAAACAATTTAATAAGCATGTTCTTTAATATCCATTAATAAATGTATGTCCTAATTTTAATTTCTTACATGGAAGAAGATTGGAGGTATAGCAAAACTCTCTGGGGTTCTCAGCAATTTTGAAGATTGTAAAGATGTTCTGAGATAGAAATTTTCAAAATTGATTTTTTAAATTGCTGATTATTTTCTAAATAAATAAAAAAAATCTCTTATTTGCTCCTTGTTTATCCTTTCCAGGGCTCTCCATTCCTCTAGGTAGATATAAGTTTCCATGAAGCATTATCATCCTTTAACCTGAAGAAATTTCTTTGACATAGGTTATAGAGAAGGTCTGTTTTGCAAAAAGAAAAAAAAAAAGTCTCTAGTTTTGTTTGACTAAACATGCCTTCATTTGCCTTTAGGAGGGACGTTTAACTAGACACCAGTTTCTAGGCTGGCACCTCGTCTCCTGGAATTCAGGGTGCTCACTGAGTCGTGCTCCCCACACCCATTTCTAGCTGCTGGGAAGGGTTATTTGAGAAGGTCAGCGTGAACTGCATGTTAAGGAAAGAAGACAGTTAGAACGAGAGGACAGGTAAAAAGTATTAGCTCTATGTTTAACTTAATGCGAAAGCTGCCCTTTTTACCCATCACGCTCCATCATCAGAAGCTAGGGTATTTCCTGTTGTGATGAATTATGAAGTGTATAATTTTCACCTAACCTCAAATTTTTAATCTTTTGCTCAATGGTTCAAGGGAATATCAGTTGAATTAAAAAAATTACCTTTGGTCAGTGGTATTAAATATTTTTGAGAAAAATATAAAGAAGCAGTTGACCTTTCTAGTTTTTCTCCCTCCAGTACTCATCCTGCTAAAGTGATATCAGAAGAAACCTTCCTAGAAAAAGTCAATTCTTTATAGAACTTCACGTTATTCCTATATGGTTGGCATTTGAACACAGATATTTTCTTAACAATTTTAAAGGACACTGATCTTTTCTCCTTTGATAATGACAACTTTGAACTTATTCTATAAAAACTCCAGAACTTACAGAAGAAAAAGTACAAATCCTTGCGTTGAAAGGAGTGGCGCCTATTTATTACCATCAAATACCAGCCCCAAATGATGAGAAACAATTAATAAAAGACTTTAAAAATACATGAGTGTTCAATGATGCATATGCGTCCACCTGTTAGATGAAGCAACGCCCTGAAGGAGAGACGGAAAATCAGTATAAATAGAAAAATATTCTAACAGATCTCAGGTCCTTTTCAGCTCTACGTTCTGTGATTTCCTGGTGACCGCTGTCCACCACCGACATGAGTATTCCTCGGAGGGCTGTGGAATAAACCAGCTGTCCTGTGAGTACCTGACAGTTAGCTTTTTGGATTGTAATGTAAGCGCCTGACATTAAGCTTCTGATTGCTGAGGCATGCACTTCAAAGGCACCCGTGTTGAACAAACACGTTGTAAGCTCTTCACCTAGATGGAGAGCCAGGCGGCCCCACCCCTGACGTCCCTCTTTGTAGAAAGCACTGGGAGATCTGTTTGCTTGCTTTACCCTTGCTGGGCTTTAATTCTCACTCTACGTTTAAAATTCACTAATAAAGAGTGAACCCATGGAACACTAGGCACCCCACCCTTGACCCCAGTAAGGGCAGAGCCCCAGGTTTCCCCCTACCTCGCTGTGTGGCCCCAGGTATGCTGTGTATCCCACTGAACTTGTGAGTAGTAAAAGTTGTTATTTCAAAGTTCCCAGATGGTTTTGGCAAAGATGCAACTTGCAGTTATAATGAGAAGCACAGGGCTGGTCCAGTCATGACATTGCCTCGGTGGGGAAATGCCTGTGGGGACTGCCACAGGTAGCACGGGTCCAGGCGAGTGTGCCGTCAGCCCCAGCAGAAAGCATCACTATCACGGCTGAGGCTGAGCCAGAAGCCAGTGCAGTCTTGACTCCCTCTGCCCTTTGCTGCCTGGGCAGATGAGACATGCTGCGCACACACACATCCCAGCCCCGCAGGGCTTCTCACTACCCCAGCGCCCGCCCCTTCCCCAAAGCCCGCCTTCACCCCAATGTCTTCTCTCTGCCTCTCCAAACCCTACTCAGTTTTCAGGGCCCAACAATGACTTCATCACTCGTGAAACCTTCCGGTAGACTGAGATGGAATTAGCGCCCTTTTCTCTGCAACACAAGGTTAGTTTCATGTCAATGTGACGGCGCTTGGGGTGGCTGTTGACTTGTCTGTGCTCCTCCTGGGCTGTGCAAAGGGGTTGCTTTCGGACACTGTTAGTGAACCAGGGCCTTCCCTCCCCCACCCCCGCCCTTCCCGCCACGCGCAGCAAGCCGAGCGCTGAAAGGCCGGGGTTCCCAGCGGGCAGAGTGTATTCACCGGGCAGCCAAGTGCGGAGCTGAGAGAACAGGGCTCAGACCTGCCTCCCCGGGGGAGAGGGGCTGGGTGTTTATGGGGTAAGCAGGGTGGTCTCAGGCGTGGGGAGCGGTGATTGGAGGTAAGAACAGGGGCGGTATCAGAGCCGTGTGCGTGTGCGTCTGTGTTACACGCTGGTGCGTGTTCAACATGGAGGCACTTAGCACGATCCGAGGGTGGGGTTTCCCAGTCCTCTGCTGTCGACAGCACAGTCATTGGACATCTGTGCAGGCCCGGGTTTAGGGTCGGTGGTCCCAACCAGCCCCAGCCGGCTTGCACTGGACAGGAGCTGACTCCGAATTCCTGTAACACAACTGGGCTGCATGAAGCTGGGAAGGTATGCAATTAAGAAAAAAAGAAAAAGAAAAAGAAAAAGAAAAAGAAAGAAGGAGCTTAGTCAATGAAGGCAGTCTAAGAGCAAAGGGGTTTTAACAACCTGTTCCCTTACCTGTTGTTCCTTAAGACAAGCTTAAGGATGTCTACCAGTTATCAGCTTCTGTTAACTCTGAGAGGCATGGTTCCAATCCTACTAGTACTTGAAGCAGGTAGAACACAGGGTTTACTAGGAAGACTGAGGAGCTGAGAAACAGAAGGGCACGAGTTCCCCTGAACTGACTCACGCCTTCGCCTCCACGCCCCAGAGCCGGCCTGCCAGCGGCACAGCATCCCTGCTCCGCTGACGCTCCACATTTAGGGTCAGGGCGCAGGGAACACCTGTGCAACTATTACTAATGGACACTCCCTGGTTTGAGAATTTCCTTGCTAGGAAAGGTGAGCGGTGACTGGCAGGCATCAGCCTCTTCTTCTATTGAAATAATGCTGACCAGCTAAGTCACTCTCCACTGAGCTCCAGGGAAATGAGAACATAAGCCTCAAGGAACATTCAGATTTGCCACCTTGAAAAACAAGCCTTGGCCTTGTTTGTTTTTATATCCTCGGTTTTAGCACAGAGGCACACAATAAACGCCCATGATGAAGTGGGTGGACATCAGTATCCAAATGTCATCACACTCTGCTGCTGGGGACAGGAGAACTGGAAAGTCACACAACACATGAGCTGTTGTTTGAAGTCTGTGAAAAAAAAAATGTGACACAAGCTTTCATTAGAATGTTCAACATGTTCCTGTTTGAACAACCACTCAGTGGGCGGGTGGCATCAAGCCGTCCCCTGCAGGGGTGAGGCCCCCCAACCAGCTGTCCTCGGGCTGAGAAGTATCTGTGCACTTCAGCCTCCCATGTCTGGCCAGTATCCCTCATTGGCTCTGTCGGCCACTTTGTATTGCACATTATTGCCTCAAACTTACTAGCCTCACCGATTGTCATTCTGTTATTTTATGTTGTACTTATGCCTGAAAGATTCCATGGGAATATCCAAAATAGATGATTTTAAATTCTATTTTACCGTGTATTTCTACAAAGCAAGTACACACTGTTGAGTGTGTTGAAAGAGAAAGATTCACTTGTAAGTATCAGACAAGTTATAGGACCTGCTTCGACTCTGGCAGGAAGCAGTATTTTAGCATCTTCAGCATGAGAAGGAGAAGAGTTTTGCTGAACGTGTTTGCTGCTGCCAGTGTTCTTATTCCAATGTTGGACAGCTGTTTGGTATTTCACTGCCCTATTTTAGAATGCATAAATCAAAAGCAAAGACACAACGAACTACATTTAAAAATGACAGGAACACTGGGCAGAGTACGCTGGTGTTTTCAAATTCAAATTAGTCCAGCATGGTACCAGCCATGAGGAGAGCCTGCATTCCACCTTCACAACCAGTAATCTATTCACTGCAGTGTCTGAAGTGCAGCAAATACGTCACTGATGTTTAATTAAGAATAATTCCTCCTGTCTCCATCTGAGTTTACTCATCATTCCTATATTTTCAAAGGCTCAGGTGGAAGTTCCTTCTAGAGAATAAATATCTTCATCAGTGATGTGTCTTTATTAGCAAGGAGCTGTACTAAATGAACCTGGATATTTCCGTTTTTCATGTAATTTTGTACATATGATCCCAGCTGAAGGCCATCTACCTAGTTCATTGCCACACGTATAAGCTAATGACAGAGCTCAGGTATGGAATGTTAAACTCAGTAATATTAAATCTCAAAGCGGTGAATTCACTTCCTATGCAGCTTCTCTTACAAGTTCTTTAGCTGTAGTTTGAAGTTGAAATCGTTAACCACTGAATTGCAAAAATGCTCCCATTGCTTCATGGATGATTGTCACTTAGAGTCAAATTTAAAAAAAAATGTAATTGTTAATTTTCAGCCTCAGAATCAGAAATCTCTGAATCACATTAACATCTGCAAGTCACACTCGGCAAATTCAAGAAATGGACAAATGAAGTCATAAACTTGTTTTATAATTGTCACACATGAAAAATGATCTCTTTTTTTGGTAAGTCAAACAGGTTGCTCTATCAGGATCATCAAGATCACCACACATTTGACTTAGTCACTCTCAGTGAGGCACAAAGCATTTAATAAGTTCCCATGAAGGATTCAGAATTTGGGATACATTGTATCCGTCAGAAAAACTATGTTGTGCTGCAGTAACAAACATCTGCAAAAATCTCAGTGGTTTAAACAGTTAAGATTTGTTTCCTGATTTATCCAATGTGGGTTGGCAAAGATCTTTTGCCCGTGATAATTATTCAATATTCAGACTCACAAAACTTCATCTCAGCCCAAGTTATCCTAGTTGCATAACACAGGAATAGGAGTGTGTTAAAGCATGCCCTGCCTCTTAAAGATTCTGCTTACAGTCAAGCATATCATTTCCATTCACATTTCAATGGCTAAATCAGCTCACATGCCATCCCACCTTTAAACAGAGAAATGAAGTTCAGCCTTGACATGTACAGACACATGTTTGTAAATATCTCTGATGCCTGTGACACAGTTAAGCTGTTATTAGGAATGCAGACTGAGAGGGAACTTCAGGGTAATGCAATTTAACGCCTTCAGTTTACAAGTTGAAAACCCATGAATGTAGAGGGTAAGACCCTTGTGGGTCAGCCCTCAGATGGCCTCAGGGCTCCTCATGAAGTCATTCACTTTTGGGGTTCTGCATGTAAAGTTGGGGTGGAACCCAGGCGTGGGAATACTTTATTCCAGTAGGGATTTTAACTGTGTAACTTCCCAAACTGGTTCTTTGTGATGTCTTCCCATGAGTCAAAAGTAAAATACAGGAGTTAATCTTAACTGTCCCAGGTGTACCACAGGTGAGAGGTGAGTGATCATCATGGTAACAGAGCCCCAAGCCCTGCCACTCCAGGGGTCACGTGCATTAGTGCTCTTGGCTCATGTGCACTCCTGTCCAGAACGGAATGCGCGCTACCTCCCTCAGTTAAAGAACCAACTAGAAAGCACTGCTTTTCAAAAACATTTTTTTCTAGAACATTATTTAGCCTCATGTAAACAACAGGCTTAAACTACTCAAACAGAAAAGCTTGCTCTCACAGAAGGTCCCCAAGTATGCTGATGGCTCCCAACGACCACCTTTAAAACAGACCTTCATATGTAAAATCCAGACACTGCGGATCTTTTCAAACTGACGAGTTACTGCTGTGACCTCTTCTAGGCTAAAATCCAAATGAAAAAATGAAAAAGAAAAGCAGGGCAGAGCTGCTGCCCAGGCATGACAAGTGAGGCTGGCCGGCTTCGGTGACTGACTGGTCATGTCAGGGTCTCTAACAGGTGAGTGGGTGCCCAGGTCCTGGCAAGCCAGAAGCAGGCTTGCAGCATGTGTTTTCGCATGGATCAAGCAGTACCCCAGGCACCATGAAATCGCTGTCTCTAAAAATGCCGGGAAGGGATGAGCACCTGGACACCAGCGTTACTGGGATGGAGACCTGCGGTAACAGATGGAAGCGAGGTCTAAGGCTGTTGTCTGGACTGGGACCAGTGGCCCTTAGGCAATGGGGAAGCTGTAGGTGAGCTGGGGTTAGCAGTCCACATGTGTGCAGAGACAATCTCCACAAACAGTTATTAGTTCTTGTGCCTGACAGTGGCTGTCACCCCAAAGATGAGGGTCCAAGACTCCTGAGGGGATTGGGCAGGGCTGTCTCTGGCTGCCCTGGGCTCTTTCACTGCAGTTGAAGCGTCAAAACTCTTTCTAGAATATTCTTGGCACCTGGGATGCTACAGGTCATTTTTGAGTGAGATTTCTACAAGCACTTCTGGACAGGCAGACGGATTATGGGGCACATCCACCCTGTGAGTTTGATTTCTATTTCTGGAAAGGCAGATAGAGGCTGATCCATCACATGGCATTTGAAGAGAACTAAATACCACATTAGGAACTCAGGTGTACCCTGACCCAGCTGGAGAGCCTCGAATGGGGTCAGGTTACAGTGTGTGTAGAGTGAGAGAAGTCAAGGCGGGGAGCAGAGGAGCAGCTTCCTGTGCAGCATCCATCCCAGTGAGGAAAGTGGGGCAGGACAAGCACAGGAGGAGATGGGCGGGGGCTGGGAAGTACACGGAAGGGAGGGTGGGAACGGCGGGGTGGGGGGACAGTGGGAAGTGTGGGAAGGGGCCAGGGAGGGAACTGCAGGAGAGAGAATGAGCAGAGAGACACCAGGTGGGAGGAACTGGGGTAGAGGCAGGTTGGGAGGGGCTGGGTAGAGCCTGTGAAGGGCAAGTCCAGAGTCTCAGACCAAGTGTTGTAAGATAAACTCTTCTTATTTGGAGCTTGAACGAGTTGACCTCTGAATAAATGGGAAGAGGACAGTGAGATCATGTGTCTGTTGAATGGCGTGGTCTTTCTAGAAGGGCTTTAGGGCCAATTATAGCCTGAGCTAAATTTACTTATTTGGCCCCACTGCTGCCCTACACATACCCTGAATTCTAGCTGAGTTAAAGAATGGTAATTTTTATTAGAATGCAAAGAAATTCCAAACAGGAATAATACCAAATGCTGGAGAGGGTGTGGAGCAAGAGGAACTTTCAGTCATTAAAATGGTCCAGTCACCCTGGAAGGCAGTTTGATGGTTTCTTATAAAACTAAACATACATTTGTCTTATGATCCGGCAATGTCTTCCCTGGTGTTTACCCAAATGAGCTGAAATCTTATGTCCATACAAAAACATACACATAGCAGCTTAATTCATAATTGCCCCAAACTGGAAGCAGTCAAGATGTTCTTTAGTACGTGATTGGATAAATAAATTGTGCATCAGACAGTGCAACGTCATTCAGCACTTACAAGAAATGAGTTATCAAGCCATGAAGAGACATGGAGGAACCGTAAATGCCTATTACTCAGTGAAAGAAGCCAATCTGAGAAGGCTAAATACTGTTTGATTCCAACTATATGATATTCTGGAAAACATAAAATCATAAAGACAGTAAAAAGTCAATGGTTTTTAGGTGCTGAATGGGCAGGGGTAATGAATAGGCAGAACATAGAGGATTTTTAGGGCAGTGAAGCTCTTCTGATGCTATAATGATGGATATATGTCATTATACATTTGTTAAAACCCACAGAATGTACCACACCATGAGTGAATCCTAATGTGAACTATGGTGATAATGATGTGTCAATGTAGGTTCATCGTTACATCAAGTGTACCACCTGGTGGAGGATGTTCATAATGGGGAGGCTTCATGTATGAGGGCAGGAGGTATAGGAATTTCTGCACTTTTGCTTGATGCTGTGGAGTTAAGCCTGCTGTAAAATAATTAAATCTATTTAAAAACCCGTGATTTTTCAGATATGCCATGAGTTCTTTTCCTGTGCAACTTTATTTTGTCTAGTCTATCCACTTATTATCCACATTATCCATGTGAGGCTATTAAATGTATCTTCATCCTTTAAAGAAGTTCCACATCCTCTTCTCCATGAATGGAACTCCTGCAGCAGGCTATCTGTGTCAGCCTAGGGGTGTGTGCACAGATGAACTTGCATTTGTCTTAGTCATTTGTATCTATTTCCTATTAGATCACATCTTACTGTAATTCAGGAATACATTCTGCCTTTTATTGTTAATTGTGATAGGAAGGGATACTGGTTCTTAAATGCTGCCATCTAGAAATGACAAACATCATTTCTGCTCACATCTCATTGGTCTAATCAAGACACCTGTCCACATCAACTTCAAGGTGGGGGTAATTTAATCCTTCCAAGGTCTGGAGGAGAGAAAAGAAGTACAGGTGAAAAAGCAGAAAAGGCTACTGCAGTCATCTAGAAATAGAATAATAAACTGGAAGTAACATATGGAGGAAACTGTAAAATGTTATTTTTTAAAAAGAATGTAGAGTAATACAATGGGGAGATATGAGAATAATCAAAATGAAATATTGATTTTATCTGAAATAATATATAAACTTAATAAATTCCTATCAAAATCTGGATAACATTTTAAAAATCAAATTTGATAGGCTCATTTTAAAGTTCCTGTGGAAGAGAACATTTTTAAGAACAATAAAGAAGAATATTGAAGTACTACAAAGCTACAATAATCAAAACAGCGTGATACTGGCAGAAAAACAGACATATGGATCAATGGAACATAAGAGAAAATGCAGAACTAAACCCATACACCTACAGTCAATTAATCTTCAACAAAGGAAGCAAGAATATACAATGGAGAAAAGACAATCTCTTCAGTAAAAGGAACGGGGCTTCTACACGTAAAAGAAGGAAATTAAAACATTCTCTAACAGCATATACAAAAATAAACTAAAAATGGATTAAAGACCTAACTGTAAAACCAGATGTTACATAACTCCTAGAGGAAAACATAGGTAGAACACTCTAACATAAATTGCAGCAATATTTTTTTTTTGGATCTGTCTCCTACAGCAATGAAAATAAAAGCAAAAATAAACAATTGGGATGTAATAAAACTTAAAAGCCTTTGCACAACAAAGGAAACCATAAACGAAATGAAAAGACAACATATGGAATGGGAGAAAATATTTGCAAATGATGTGACTGACAAGGGATTAATCTCCAAAATATATAAATAGCATATACAGTTCCAAATCAAAAAAACAAAGTACCTAAACAAAATTTGGTAGAAGACATGCATAGACATTTCTGCAAAGAAGACACAGATGGCCAACAGACACATGAAAAGATGCTCTACATTGCTAATTCTTGGAGAAATGCAAGTCAAAATTACAATGAGGTATCCCCTCACACTGATCAGAATGGCCATCATCAAAAAGTTTACAAATAATAAATGCTGGAGAGGGTGTGGGGAAAAGGGAACCATCCAATACTGTTGGTGAGAATGCAAATTGGTCCAGCCACTATGGAGAACAGTATGGAGTCTCCTTAAAAAACTAAAATTAGAGTTACCATGTGATCCAGTAATCCCACTCCTGGGCATATATCCAGAAAAGATGAAAACCCTAAAACTAATTCAAAAAGACACATGCACCCCAGTGTTGATAGCAGCACTATTTATAGTAGCCAAGACATGGAAGCAGACTAAATGTCCATCAACAGATGACTGGATAAAGAAGATGTGGTATATAAACAATGGAATGTTATTCAGCCACAAAAAAGAATGAAACAATACCACCTGCAGCAGCATGAATAGACCTAGAGATTAGGATACTAAGCGAAGTAAGTCGGATAAAGACAAACATCATATGATATCACTTATATGTAGAATCTAAAAAAATGATATAAATGAACTTATTTACAAAACAGAAACAGACTCACAGACATAGAAAACAAACTTATGATTACCAAAGGGGAAAGGGGACAACAAGGATAAATTAGAACTTTGGGATTAACAGATACACAGTAATATATATATATAATAGATAAACAACAATGACATAGCACAAGGAACACATTCAGTATCACATAATAACCTATAATAAAAATAATATTATAAAGAATATATATGTATAACTAAATCATTATGCTGTACACCAGAAAATAACACATTGTAAATCAACTATACTTTAATAATTTCTTTTAAAAAGTAAGAAAAGAAGAAAATTGAAGGAAAAAGAGGAGTAGCAGTGATTGACCAATCAAGATATCATGATTTATCATAAAATTATAATTACACCATCTTTGAGATAAATCAACCTAAAAAAATGGAGAGACAAGAGACAGAAACATGAATACACAAGACCCAGGAATAGCAGAAATGTTGGGAAAATGAAAAAAAAGGATGGTTTCAAGAAAAATGACTAACCAAGAGGAGAAACATCCTAAATACATTTTAGATAGACTAAGCATGTAAATGGGAAAGCAACATTAAAATGTTTAAAGAAATATATATTAAATATCCTTATGAACTTGTAATACAGGATAATTTTTATACAGGAAACAAAAGGCTGCATAAAGGAAAACACTGTATTAAAATGTAAAACTTTTATATGACTTCTATGTGACATTAAACCCTGTAAAATCAAAACAAAGATTAGAAGAAAATATTTGTATAGCTTATTACAAAGGATTTGTATTCAGTATATATACAGGAATCTTACAAAATGATAAAAGAAGACAGTTTCTTATTAGAGAAAAATGTCAAAGGATCTAAACAAAAAATCAAGGTAGAACACAAAAGCCTTAATTAAACATGAAATGATTCTCAATTGCACTAATAGTTATAGAAAGCAGATTCAACAATAAATAATGGCCTGTTACAAGTAAATTCTAGCTGAGATGTGGGTCAATAAGAATTAAGAATTATAATTTACTATTAGTGGTTAGATAAATAAGTATAAACACTTTGGAGAATTATTTAGCCTCATTCAAAAAAAGAAAAAAAGGAAGAAAGGAGAAGATGCATTTGTTCCAAAATCCCACAATTCCACTTATATATAGAGACTGAAGATAAAATGAATCACACATTTACAAGGATATATGCACAAGCATATTAAATGTAGTCTTATTTTAAATAATTTTAATCTAATATACCATTGATAAAGAGAACAGAAAAACAAAAGAAAAAAGTCTAAAACATCAAATATTTGTGAGATGCGGGAAAATGTAAACAACAAACGATTATTATATAGCTATAAAGAAGTACTATGACTTTGCTAATAGCAATAATGGTGTTGCATTCATACCTGTTAAAGATTCTTAGTGGATAATTTGCAGGTAAAGTGGTATAATGTCTGGGGTTTGCATTGCACTCCAGTGGGAAGTCAGAGGGCACAACTTACATACAACTGATCATATAATGATTTCTAACTCTGCTAGCAACAGCCAACAATATATGTGCATGCATACATACGTGTACATGAATATGCGTGTGAATGTGTGTAGATTTCACTGCTTAGGTTAAAAACATATGTATGTGTGTATACTTACATACATGTATACACATGCATGTTATATACTTATTTGTGGGGATATCTTCACCAACACTCATAAAACATGCATGTTATCTACCTATCTGTCCATCTTACCTTTCACTTGAATGATTTACTGAAGAAAGGTAAAATTTAATAATAGTAAGATTGCATGAAATTACTCATATAGATGTATTGCTGGTGGGAAAGAAAATTCATGCAATTTTTCTAAGATATTATTTGACAGTAATCAAGAGTATAAAGATCATTATTATCTTTAATTTAGTAGTCCTTCTCTATTCATTTATGATAGGCAATTAATTAGAGCATGTCAAATATTTATGCAGAGTATTTTTACTATACCACTATTAATAGATTAAAGATAAAAATAATTACTTGTCGTTAGAAAAAGGTTGACATAAATTATGCTATAACAGCCACTAAAACGCCTCCTTGGTGGCATGAGAGAAGATTTACATAAATGGAAACGCACATTATGCTCTTGAAGGGGAGGATTCAGCAATCTAAATATGTCTGTCACTTTGAATTATTCTATGTGACTAATACAATTTCAAAAAAATCTAATGGAATATAATTAGTACTGACAAGCTATTCTAAAACTGCAATAAATAAGTACATATATTATCTATGGTGTCAGGAGACTAAATTAACTTTGCTACAGTAACAAGTGACACCCACATTTCATTGATTAAAACAACAAATATTGACTCTTCACTCAGTTCTTTACAGATCTTTGCTTTGAATGATCGTGATTTTCATGTCAAACTCAGCCTGGTGAGACCTCAGCTTTTCTGAAACACTGGTGGACATCAAGGCAGAGGGAAAGGAGACCATCAGATAAAGGGCACACTGGCTCTTACAGCAATGCCTGGAAGTGTCACAGGTCACTCTCACTCACATTTCATTGACCAAAGCAAGTTGCATTGCTGTGTGTGAGTTCAGGGTATCAGGGAAACACAGCTCTACTGAGGAAGGACAGTGATAATTGCTACATAATTTTAATCTACAAAAAGATAAATAGAAGAGCTAAGACTCTTAGACATAAAAAATTAACTTATTTAAAGCAAAAACAGTATTGCAGAAATATAATGCATACATATTGTCACCTAGCAATATCTGTATTTATATAGGTATGAATATAAATATTAAATATAGATATTTATACATGAACTACGTATAAAATATTAAACATATATAAGATTATACTTATATATTTTATATAAAATAATTATACATTTTATATAATTAAAATATAAATTAAATGTTTATATTTTAGATGTTACATATAATTATTTATATATTTATAAATATCATTATAAATATTTTTATTATATTTATAGTATATGTACCTACTTATAATATTTATACTATAAATAACAATAATATATAATGCATGGGTTAATTATTATATTATATATCATTTTGCATATTAAGCATTTATTATAATGTTTATATATAAAATATAATTAGTAGTAAATATCTACAGTATTTAAATATAAATATTGAATTTAGCCAATCTGAAGAACAGAGAGAACTAGTTTGAAAAAGAATCTTCTGGGAACTGTAGATAATATCAAATGATCTAGCATACATGTAATTTTTCCTCAGAAGGAAAAAAGTTTAAAATTGGAACAGAAAAATATGTGAAAAGATAGTAGCCAAAACTTTTCAAAATTTGATGAAGAAACTTACTTGTGTATGCAAGGGTCTCAGTGAGATGCAAGGGTCTCAGTGAGATGCAAGCAAAATAAGTATTAAAAGACTCATACTAGGCAGAAAATAGTCAAGATTCTATAAACCAAATTGGAAAAAAAAGGAAAAAAGGACCTTGAAGACAGCCAGAAAAAAAAAAAGAGACACATTATGTACAGGTTATGCAAGGAGAAGAATGTTGATTTCACAGAAGATAACAGAAATATTACATGTACTAGATGTTAACAATAAAATTTTATCAGCCAAAAAATCCTCCAAAAATGAGGAAGAAATCAAGATACAGAAATCATGTTAACAGAAGCTGAGACAATTTGCACCACAGGAAGTTCTAAGTGAGGACTGTCCTTCAGGCTGAAGGGCATGGGAACAGTGGGCAACTTGGCTCTAAGTGTAGGAAAGGTGAACACCGTCAATGATAAATGGATGATTAACTGCAGGAGACAGTGTGTTCTTTCTTCCTTATTTAATTTAAAAGAAAATTGACTTTTGAAAGAACAACACAGTAAAGTAGATTTTAAGACATGTTTATAGGTAAAAGGTGACAAAAATAGCAATAGTTCATAATCCTGTGAAGTGGGAACTTCATTATCCCTCCTTTACAGAAGGAAAGAAATGAACACCCCAGAGTAAATGGTTTACCTAAAATCACACAGCCAGTAAGTAAGGTGGAGACCAGGATCTGACATACCACCTGGCACTATTTGTTACTGTTATTAACACTTTATAGCAATATAGTAACAATTTATAGCAATGGTGTAATTAATTCCTCACATGATGTTCATATAGTGAACACAGAACTATCAAAATATTAAATGTAACTAAAGGTATTTAATATATTTCAGTTGGTTAGATTTTTACAGCATTATCTATGGAAAGGAGTGAGGGTTTTCTTCTGTTTCACTAATCATTTTCAATCCTTCAAAACTCCTCAAAATTCACTAAGATTTCACTATAATATCTGGTCCAGCTTGAATTTCATCCTCAGAAACCACTCAAGCAAAGAAAATTCTATAAGCCAAGGAAGCCTTTGGTGTGAAATATTTGTCTACTTTTGTAAATCAGAGGCAGTGACTTCTCACAATAATAACTCATTTGAACCAAAGGAACAGTAAAAGGAACATTTTATATCTTATAAGTATATAATCAGCAGCTTTATGGCAGTTGGTGGTCAATTTATATTATCAGAAATACGGAAAATGACTCTCCAATTCAATAATATCTACATCCAGAGAAGAGTTTAAAGGTATGACATACATCTAAGTCTTTAGACAATTTTTAAAAATATGCTTTTGAAAATGGAAACTTTTTAGATTTAAGGAATGCGCACAGACCTATGTATCTCACACCATTTCTCCTCTTATAAACATCTCGCATTAGTACGTATATTTGTTACAATTTATGAACTGATGTTGACACATTATTACACCTCTATACTTTATTTGGATTTTCTGAATTTTTACATAATGCCCTTTTTTGTTGTTGTTGTTGTTCTGGGATACATGGAGGCTATCATGTTACTCAGACTTTCCTTGTGTTGAGGAGTTCTGGTCCCTCATATTGTAGGATTCTCATGCATTGCATTATGTCTGATGTTTTTCTCATAATCACCCTGGGATTTTTTTTGTATTGGGAGGAAGACCACAGAGATAAAGTGCCATTTTCATTACATCACATCAAAGGCACATACTATCAAATGACTAGTCACTATTAATGTTAACTTTGATCAGTTGGCTGAGGTAGTATTTGTTGGTTTTCTTCACTGTGAAGTTACTCTTTTTTTCTCCTTTCAATATTGTTCATTTTAGAAGGTAGTTGCTGTATGCAGCCCACACGTAAGGCATGGAAAGATATATTCACTTCCTTGAGGGGGAAGGATAAGTCTTTTAAAGGTTTGGATCTTACTGATTTCTGGAGAATGAAGAGTATGCCAGGCAAATTGAAACGAGTAAACAACACATAGAATAAGTGATTTATATGTAAAATAATTACATGTGTATCTATAAAATATAAAAGGATGCATATTACCTCATCCAAATTAAGAACTTCTAGGTTTTGAAAGGCAATATTAAAAGAATGCAAACAGACAGCACAGAAGATTGGAAAAAAATTACATATTTTAAACAGTGCTTGTATCCAGAATATATAAAGGACACTGAACATTTAAGAATAAGGAAACAAACAATCTAATAATAAAATGGGCAAAATATAAAAAAAGACACTTCACCAAGGAAGATATATGGATGGCAAATATGCACTTGAAAAATTCTCAACCTCATCAGTAATTAGGGAAATGCAAATTAAAACCATAATGAGATAGATTACACACCAGTTAGAGTGGCTAAAGTTTAGTTAGCCCACAAACTGTCCTGTTGGTGATGCAGAGTAACCAAAGCTCTCATACACTCCTGAGGAGCACACAGAATGGTACAAACATTTAGAAAACAGTTTGGATATGTCTTCAATGTTAAGCATTTACTTATCATATGACCTAAAGCTATTTCATTTCTAAATATTAGGCAACATAAATGAAACCTTAGGTCCATTCAGAGACTCTTACACCAGTGCTCACAGTAGGTTTACTTTCAACAACTCAAAACTGGAAACAATTGATATGTCTATAAACAGGTGAATGGGTAAATGAACTTTAATATATCCATACCATACCTTAAAATTTTTGGAATATTACTCAGCAATCAAAAAGGATGAATTATTGCATAGATACACACAACACCAGTACATTACAAAACATACTGGATGAAAGAAGTGCATTATCTCTCTGTGTATATTTATCTATCAATTATATATAATTCTAGAAAATTCAGAAAGTAGATCAGTGTTTGCCTGGGGTTGGGGGCCCTGAAGAGAAGAAGGAATTGCAGAAGGGCACAGGGACTCTTATGGAGTTGATGAATATATTCGCTATCTGGTTTGTGGTGATAGTTTTATACTTATGCACATATTTTACAGATTCTATACACAGTTAATTTTATGTCAATTGCACCTCAATAAAACTTTTTAAAAGCTCCAGCATATGTACATCAAAATGCAAAAGTAAGTTATCTTTCTTTAATTTTTTCCTATAATTTAACTTTTGTGCATTAAAACATCTCTATGATGGATTCCTAAGGAAATCTAGAGTTGATCACTTGAGTTGCTTACAAATATTTTTGTTTGCCTTTTTTTCCCTTTGTTTCTCATGTTTAACTTTTAATTAGGCTTAATTTATGATGGATACCTAATTGCTCAAGCAGTGTCCTGCTGAGTAGGACATGGTGTTTAACGCTGGTGGAGCCTGCAGATACGCTTCACTTTGTCATCACTCCTGATAATTGACTATTCTTAGTGGCAATTTATTAGGTGATGTGCTATTATCTAGAGTCTTTGGTAGTAACAGTCTATTTAGCGTAGTGACTAAAACTTGAAATTCCCATGCTACTTAGAAAGGAAATCCAAATTCATAAGTGAAATCTCATAAAAGGAACTGCTCAATTTAAAATGTTTTATACATTTCATAATTAAGATTTCTACTCCCATGCTTTAACAGTAATCTTGAATACTGGGAAAACTATTAAATAAAAATGATTTGGATTGAAACTATGATAGTGACTGATTCCCAAACTTTCTTAAATATATTGATTATTGTGAATTATTTGTATAGCATGAACTATGCACACTTCATCTGTATTTCCTACCTCACAGATTCAGGTTAGAATTGAATGTGATCAGATATATTATACCTTTGACAATGTTCTTACCTGAATAACCCTAATGAAAGAGAAAACTTAAAAAAAACTATGTACTTTCAATTCTTTGACTTTTTAAGGAACATTAATTTTTAAAAATAAATATTTAGTTTGACGATAGTTTTAGATTTCAAAAAAAGTTGCAAAAGTAGTTTGGGGAGATCCCATATACTTTCCATTCTTCCTTCTATTGTTTTCTTTTTCTTTATTAGAGTATGGTTGACTTACAGTATTTGTTAGTTTCAAGTACAACATAGTGATTCAATATTTTTATAGTTTATATTTCATTTAAAGTTATTATAAAATAATGGCTATGTTCCCTGTGCTGTACAATATAGCCTTGTATCTCATTTATTTTATACTCAATAGTTTGTACGTTTTAATCTCCTGTTCCTAGTTTGCCCTCCCCACATCCTTCTCCTGACTAGTAACCACTAGTTTGTTCCTTATATCTGTGAGTCTGTTTCTGTATGGTTTTATTTATTCATTTATTTTATTTTGGGGTTCTACATATAAGTGATAGTATACAGTATTTGCCTCTGTCTGGCTTATTTCTCTAAACATAATACTCTCCAAGGGCATATATTCAGAGGGAACTCTAATTCAAAAAGATACATGCACCCCAATGTTCATAGCAGTGCTCTATACAACAGCCAAGACATAGAAACAACCTAAATGTCCATTGACAGATAACTGGATAAGGAAGCTGTGGTATGTTTATACAATAGAATTACTCAGCCATAAAAAAGAAGAAAATAATGCTATTTGCAGCAACATGGATGATCATCATTCTAAGTGAAATAAGCCAGAAAGAGAAAGAAAAAAACCATATGATGTCACTTATATGTGGAACCTAAAAAACAAGAAAAAAAGATGACACTAATTAACGCATCTACAGAAACAGACTTGTAGACATAGTACACAATCTTATGGTTATAGGGGGCAAGGTGGGTGGGAAGGGATAAATTTGGGAGTTTGAGATTTGCAAATGTCAGCCACTATATATAAAATAGATTAAAATAACAAATTTCTTCTGCATAGCACAGGGAACTATATTTAATATCTTGTAATAACCTTTAATGAAAAAGGATATGAAATGAATATATGTATGTATATGCATGATTGGGACATTGTGCTGTACACCAAAAACTTACACATTGTAAATGACTGTACTTCAATAAAAAACAAAACAAAAAACCCAAATACATGAAAAAAAGTAAGTAAAACAAAACAAAACGAAAATCATGTAATGATTAACTCACAAAATTAGGATTTTCCCCAAAATAAGGGAGTATTTTACTCAATATTTGCTGTAAATTTAATTTTTTATAGATGAGACACTATATAGTCAAAATATTTAACTAAGGAGTTCAAAATAAAATTATACAAATTATTTATTTAAAAAATACTCTTCAGGTCCATCCATGTTGTTGCAAGTGACAGAATTTTATCATCCACTTTATGACTGAGTAATATTTCATTTTATGGGCATATGTGTCTCACATCTTTGATATCAATTCATCTGTTGATGAACACTTAAGTTGCTTTCATATCTTGGTTATTGTCAATAACACTGCTATGAAAATTGGGGTGCATGTGGGTGTCTCTAGTTTTTAAAATCTAATCAGGCACTCTATGTCTTTAGATTTTGATTATTTACTTTATTGACACTTAAAGTGATTACTGATCTGGTGTACTTACCACATTGCCATTTTGTTACTTGCTTTTTTGTTGTTTTTCTTTAGTTCTCTCTGTTTTTCTCTTAGTCTCTTGCCTTGTGCTTTGTTGATTTTCTTTAGTGTTATACTTGTGTTCCTTTCTCTCTAGTTTTTATGTATATTTTGTAGGTTTTGATTTGTGGTTACCATGGGGCTCATATATGTTGACCTGTAACTCCATCTATTTATTTTAAACTGATAGTCAGTTATTTATTTATTTATTTATTTATTTATTTATTTATTTATTTATTTATTTAAGTATGGTCAGTTTACAATATTGTCAATTTCTGGTGTACAACACGTTGCTTCAGTCATACATGAATATACATATATTCATGTTCCATTTTCATGTTCTTTTTCACCATAAGCTACTACAAGATATCAAATACAGTTCCCTGTGCTCTACAGTATAAACTTGTTTATCTATTTTATATATACTAGTCAGTATCTGCAAATCTCAAACTCCCAATTTACCGCTTCCAACCCCCTTCCCGCCTGGTAACCATGTTTGTTTTCTATGTCTGTGAGTCTGTTTCTGTTTTATATATATGTTCATTTGTCTTTTTTTTTAGATTTCACATATGAGTAATATCATATGATAGTTTTCTTTCTCCTTCTGTCTTATTTCACTTAGAATGACATTCTCCAGGTCCATCCATGTTTCTGCAAATGGCAATATTTTATTATTTTTATGGCAGAATAGTATTCCATTGTATAAATATATCACAACTTCATTATCCAGTCATCTGTCGATGGACATTTAGGTTGTTTCCATGTCTTGGCTGTTGTAAATAGTGCTGCTGTGAACATTGGGTGCATGTGTTTTTTTGCATTAAGTTTCCCTCTGGACATATGCCCAGGAGTGGGATTGTTGGATCATATGGTAAGTCTATTTTTAGTCTTTTGAGGAATCTCCATTCTGTTTTCCACAGTGGTTGCACCAACCAGCATTCCCACCAGCAGTGTAGGAGGATTCCCTTTTCTCCACACCCTCTCCAGCATTTATCATTTGTGGACTTTGGAATGATGGCCCTTCTGACAGGTGTGATTGTATAAACTAATAGTCATTTAAATTTAAACATGTTCTAAAGATCTACATTTTTTACTCCCCTCCCCCACCTTTTGTGTTTTTGATGTTGTGTTTTACATCTTCATGTCTATCCGTTAACTGTTTATTGTAATTTTAGTTGACTTTTATAATTTTTTCTTTTACTCTTTGCACTAGCTTCTTCTGGTGGTTGATCCACATCCTTTATATTTGCCTTGACTAGGGACATTTTTTTCTTTCCTATAAATTCCTACTTCTTGTTGTAATATTTTCTTTTCCACTTAACGAAAACACTTTAATACTTCTGGTAAGGTCATTTTCCAATTGATGGGCTCTTTTAGTTTTAGTCTTGGTTGTAAAGGACCCTTTCTCCCAGGCTGCAGGTGGTTTTCAGGGAGAGTTGCTCCCCACATAGGTGTATTTTTGCTGTGTTCCTGGGGGCAGGTGAGCTCAGTATCCTGTTCTGCTTATCTTGACCTCCCTTCACTTTCCCCTGTTGTTAACATCTTATGCTCTATGGTGTATTTGTCACAACCAATGAGCCAATATTGCTACATTTTTATTAACTAAACTTTATACTTTATTTGGATTTTCTTAGTTTTTCCCTATTCTCCTTTTTCTGTTCCAGGATTTTGTCTAGGATAAAACTAATTAATTCTTCTTATAATGCAAGCTCTTCCTCCTGTTGTGAGACAAACTTCCTCCTTGAATTCAAAACACTGTCTGGGTTTGCTCAGTGGAAGTACACTAGTCAGGAGATTTGCAATGCAAATATCTGGCTGCTTTATAATCTCAGTATAATAATTATAGTTGTGTAGAATCATAAAATCTCAGAGACATATAAGAAATCATCCAGTCTAATGACCACCCCAAGTCGTACATTTTAAATATTTTATTATTTTAAGAGTTAAGGTATTTTTTTCTGTCTACGTTCAACATGCTAGTCTGTGTTCTCTATTTTAAGCATCACAAAATATGCCGCTTTTTCCTGCCAACCACAGATCCCTTTAAATTGTGATGTAGACTGTGAAATTTTTCTTTAATCTCGGCTGTGTGTGGACTGTCTCCTGTTGTAACTGACCCAGTCTAATGAGGCTTCCAAACCCGTCCCGGTGTCCTGCTGACCCTCTCCCTGAGTGTCATAGTTGTTATGGATCATCTTTTACGTGGCAGGGTTGTTCTCCAGGTACATTCTAATTTCAGCTCTTTAGCTTTTGTCCCCGTAAGAACCTATATTTCTGATTGGCCCAAATGGCATAGACCCCAGTAGGGAGTTTCTCTTAATACTTTTATTGGGTTTATCAGATGTATTCAGGTTTAGAGCCAAGACGCTATGATAAACAGTTTCAGGACCTCTCTCAGACGTGGCTTATTGAATCCCTCATAATTAATCTGGTTTTAAAAACCTAAGTGCATTGTTTAATGCAGCAATGAATTCTGCATCTAGACAACTGAATACATGTGGAAAGACACGAGAGAGAAATCGTGTGTGAAAACAAACAACCAAATGAGAAAAGCAAAAGCTACTTACTCAGAGCTTGTACAGCAAGGGAGTCAGCCACCATCACTTGCATTCTGGCAGAGACTCAAGGGCAGACAGAGGAGTGGGGAATTCTTTATCGGGAAAAAGGGGCAGTTTCGGGTGTGTGCTGATTGGAGGCTGTTGACGTGGGGAATCTGGAAGCAGGCTAATTAGGAGTGGGGCGTCCTGTGTGATTGTTTAGAGCTGTTTTCTCTGTTTGGTCCTAAATTAAAAGTGGGGACAAAAAATAAGGAGGCTGTCAGTTATTAACTGAGTCCTAGCTCTTTCTGGCCAGTTGTTACAAGGGTTACTGGCTGGCTTCTAAGATGAGTCACTGGAGATAGTGACCTGACTTCCTATGTGTCTGACACAGCGAGCAGGCTGGCTTCCAAGGCTGGTTCCATAGATAATGGGCTGGTTGCCGCAGACCATGGGTCAGAGTTCTGTTTTCATATGAGGTCTGACATTGTCCATTTGTGTATTCGGTCTCTCACACAATTGATTTCCAAAAAGTCTTTGTGTCCCTTTCGAATTATGCTCAGAGCTGTGGCTCATGGAGGTCTGTCTGGCTCTCCAGCGACACCCCAGCTGCCGAGGTGACCCGCCCGACATCACTCACAATCTGTGATTCCTCAAGGTATACGCCATGCTGTAACGTTTCATAAAAGATGTGGGGAACAGCTCAGATTGCATTGGCTTTTAAATTAAATGAAGTATTGCGTTTGGCGGTACACAGATAAGTCTATGCAATATCAAATTTAAATGCATTTCTGCTCTGGGAACTATTCAGTGAATTGGAAAAAAGCAATACATAACGTAGTCAGTTTTAAAATAGGTCTTGTTGCGCTGCTGTTCTGGTTGGTGCTTTTGGCAGGGCACACATTTATCTCCTGCACGATAAATCAAATTAACACAAGAACATGGATGTCTGTCCCCAACAGCTGTGCAAATGCAAGGCTTACAGGACAAGCTTAAGAAAGTCAAACAGAAGATGCATAAAAGTGCATTGCAGTAAGAGTAAACACACTGGAGATAATAAATATTTATTTAAAAAATCACATCTTTTGTTTTTAATGAGAAATGACGGCGGGGTCCTTCCCTCCCCAGCTGGCACCGGTGTAGATGGAAGCAGAACCTGGCTGGAGCCAGGAATGACTTGTTTATACTCTTCTCCTGCACTTGCGTCTGAGCTCCTCAGAGGCTGAAACCAGTGTTGTTGCTGCTGCCGCCGATTTTGTTGTCACTCATCCCCGTCTACAGAGCTCTAATCCCTCTCCTGCAGAGACAAAGGAGAAGTTCTGACTCGTGGAAGGTGCTGGTAAGTGTTAAACAAATAGGTGCAGAGGAATGAATGGACGAGTGGCATTTCTTCCTTTCTCTGGTTGGTTCAAAATACTAAGAAAACATTGTTACATTCCATAACTGTTTTACCCTTGACATAGCCTTGTTTGGAATAGATTATGTATTTAATACTTTAGATATTCTTCTAATATTAAATTCAAGAAACTGTATTGTTTGAAATATGATATCCAAACTGAAATGCAAGTGTACATGTCTCATTAGGGCTTGTTGGGGACCTTTGGCCATAAGTAATTTATCAGTGAAGGGTTTAAACGAGAAAAAGGAAACCCTTTGGTGTATTTAACACAGGGGAGATTTACACAGCGTTGCTTATGCATGTGATGGAAAATTTGGGAATCTGAAGGCGTTGGTGAGGCCACCCAGGGGCGGGCTACCCAGGACAGGACTTTGCTCCCCTGCAGGCTGGAGGCTCAACAGCAGAGGCAGTGCCCAGAGCCCAGGGGTGGGGTCACCCGGTGGCAGGACAAGTGGAAACTTACAGTAACCGGCGCCTCCTTTCAGCGACCCCGACACTGACAGTCTGTCACTAACTCCTCTGTACCAAACCAAACCCCAGCTTATCAACCTACCTGCTCTTTTCTGTTCTTCCCTACCCTGTATTAATTCCTCACTCTTTCTCTTGGAAAGCACTGGGCACACAATTCTTGTCTACATTAAGCATTTAATTCACTCCAGCTTTCACTGATAAACTCAGTTTTACCTCCACCTCAGAGTGTTTTGTAGATCAGTAAGAACTCCTCTGTTATAGAACCTTCCTTATGGCAAATGGTAGTGATTTAAAATAATTAATAAACCATTATCCACAAAACCACCTTGGCTTTATAAGGGAAACAGGAGAAGCAGAGTGTGTTTAGGGTTAGAAAATGAGATTTGGTTTCAGAAGTTTAAATTTCAATTGCCTTAGGATGTTTTCCTACAACTATTCTCTATGCAGTTTGGAAAGCCAGATTTAAACCTCAGAAAAAGGTCAAAATGCTGAAAGACATTTAAAAGTTGTCAGTGGTAGCTGAAGATATGGAGATGTATAGTATTATCTGTAAATTGCACAGAGACAGAGAAGAAATTAAGCCTCGTGTCAGTCTTGTGAGCAACACCAGATAATGGGAGAGCGGAGGAGGAGGGGCAGGCACGAGGGGCTGAGAGGCGAGCTGCGAAGAAGGGCTGTCAGTAAAGGACGTTGGGGGAGGCTGATGCTTGTGAAAGGCCAAGGAGTCCCCAAAACACATTTTTACAGCCTACATAGAAAATGTCTCTTGAATGAAAAGATAATTCATTGGATGTGGCAAATTATAGGTCACTCTTGACCTTGGCAAATGCAATTTCCAAAAAACGACAAAGACGTCAAACTGATTTCAAGGAAGTAACAGTGTTTGGAACTTGGCCAATGAATGAGAGGTAAGGAGATAGTAGGTGGCTCTAGATGGTTCTTTGTAGGAGTTTGGAAGAAAGGGGAAGGGTACGGATAAGTCAACTGCATGAGAAAGAGCTGGTGTGAAGGTTTAGGGAAGGTTTCTTTTAGAGACGATGACTGATTGAGCCTATTTTATGCTAAAGGACGGGGGGCAGCCAGAGAGGAGAAAGCAGACACGTGAGATGGACATGATATTAATCATGCGAGGTGAGATAAAGTCATAGGTGCTCGGGGAGGGCCTTCTCTCATCGGGAGGCAATGATATTCTCATCGTCTACGTAAGATAAAAACGCCACGCACTGGGAAGCCCAGAAACAACAGGAACTTATTTCTCACAGTTTGGAAGGTGGGGAGCCCAGGATCGAGACACTTGCAGATTTTAAGTCTAGTAAGACTGCTTCCCGGTTCACAGAGGCCAATTCTGTGTCCTGACATGATAGAAGAGTGAGGGGGCTCTCTGGGGTCTCCCTTAGGAGGGCGCTAGTCCCATTTAAGAAGACTCCACCCTCATGACCTAATCACTTCCCAAAGGCCCACCGCCTAACGCCATCACACTGGCGATTAAGTTGCGACATACGAATTTTGGGGAGGTCCGAACACTCAGTCTATGCATCTGGCTGTAACCTAGCTACACTTGCATGTATTTGACTGAAGCTGCGCCATTATCCTTGTCCAGAATATTCTGACTTCTATCAGCATAAATGCAGAGAGAATTAAGAGGCGTGGCACTGTGCGCGGGGCAACAGTGTGTAGCCAGATGTTTATGTGCGAATAGGCATCCAAAACACGGCTCGACTGAACATACTGGGTCTTAGTTTAGGGTGACAATTTTTACATTAACGTACAGGTGCTAGACACCACTAAGTCTTTTGCATAGCTGTTCTCCTATTCCTTAATCTACATAATTAGCTGTGTCTGTATTTACATATGAGGAAACTGAAATCTCATGAGAATCAGGAACTTGCCTACCTTAGGTGCTGTTAAGTCCTGGGTCCAGACTCCAGGTCTGGGGTGTCAGATCCCAAAGCCTGTGTGTTTGGGCAACTCAGAGCGCCGATTCTTCCGTCTCGGGACGGGCGCTCCGTTAGTGATTCCTGGCTTCTCTCCACTCTCCTCCCTGTGCCCAGGGAAGAGCCGTGTCTAGCAGGAACCCTGGGACCAGTGAGTTGAGCGAGCGGTTCCGCGCAGCCTTGTCCCATCCTGTTTGGGGCACCTGCCTGCCCCAGCGAGTTTGCTGCGCTGCCCTGCCCTTGGCCTGGGCGGGAGGAGGGAGAGGCGCCGGTTCCCGGGTTCGCAGAGCCTCCTTTTCTCTCCAGGAGCCTCTATCAGGTGTAAGGGTGATGCTCTGATGAGGCCTCTGCTCATTGGCTCCCCGACTGAGACAGAGCCTGGGTGGGGGAACCAGTGGATTGTACTGGGGCCCCTCTGAGACCCCACACCTTGGTATCCCCGTCACCCACTGCCTGTCACGGTGAGGCTGAAAAATCTGTGCCACCACATACTGGTTTGTGCGACCTCATCCCCAGTGAGTGAGGATGGAGCGACAGACTCACCCTTATACTGCTCCAAGTGACGTCACTCTAGCTGCAGCTCGCTGACGTCACACACTTGGGTGATGTCAGAGGAGGGCTCACAGCCTGGCAGAGACTTGGGATCTGAAGCTATGAGGCCAATTCTGGTACCAAAGCCAAGCACATTTTCTTCTCAAATTTGCCTAAATCTTTTGAATTTCTTTCAAAACATTAAGCGCAATTTGTAGAACGTTTTTACAAATGATACTGGAAATGCTACGATATCAAGAAATCAGTGTACACTATTTGCTCAGGGCAGGTTTTCTCATATTTAATATTTCCTCTCTGTCATTTTCTTTTCATGGTTCCTTTTCATGTAACCCTGAGTGCTGTAATCTTCTCTTTGCAGAAGTCTTTGCCTTCACTCAGCAATGTGTTAAAAGATTGACTTCAATTTACTTTGTTCTGAATTTCTTACATTAGAAATTTTCAGTGGCAAATGTGTTAAAAATCAGCCTTTCATTCTGAATGGAAATTGTGAGCTGTTGTTTAAAAAAGAATTTACTTTTTAAAAAAGAAGGGAACATAATAAATGTTAGTAATAAGGTGGCCTGAACTTCAGTGCTTTGTTTAGAAACTGGGACTGACATGAGCGAAGTTGTCTCCTGTCCAGTGTGAAGTGTGACAGATTATTAGAGCAACGAAAGTCGCTCAGGCTTTTAAGGGTTTTGGTGTATTTTCTCTGTGGCCTGAGAAAAGCCAAAGGCTTCCTGTGAAGGGCAGGCGTGCTGGGTGCTTTCTTTCAGTCATTGTTTTGGAATGAAGATTTCTGAAGCATCAGGCGTTAGCATCTGGCTCTGGCTTTGCAACCATCTGTCTTCTGTGGGGCCTTGTTGGGATACGTGTCTTAGAAATCAACCTAGTCTGCAATTTGGAAGTTAAATATTTGCTTCTAATAAATATGAATGCAAAAGCATTATGCCCTTAAAAATAATGTGGACCACTATAAAGATAAATAAAATTCAAACTATAATCATTTTCGTTTTTCCCTATTAATTTAAACTTTCCCTATTTACAATTGCAACATTTGGGTTGAGAGATAAGGCATTACATTTTGTAAAAGCTTTAAAAACTCACTAAATTACAGGTGGAAAGACGTAGAGGAAAAGATCAACTTCAGGTTTATTGCACAGTTTTCTCCCACAATGAAGCTGCCTTTGCTGTGCGCCAGAAATTGACACATTATAAACTGACTATACTTCAATTAAAATAAAAATAAATTTAAAAACGCAAAAAAAAGTTTTACTAATGACTTAGAAAATAAATGGTAATCATTCAACCCAAAAATCAAGAAAAACAAAACAAACATCAAAGAGCTGTGAAAAGAAAAAGTAATTAATCATCAGAAATTGAAATATCCAATACATATAAGAAAAATCCAGTGACCATTACTTCATACCTTTAATGTGCATTTATATGCCATATATAATATTTTATATGTAATACAAATACACAAGTCATGTGTACATGTGGAGTGGGAGACATAAGTAACAGACCAATATGAGACTTATCTGTTTACCAAAATTCCTAAGCAATATAATTTGGTACTAAGTAACTCCAAATAGTTCAAATTCAAAATTCTAATATTTTATTCCAAAATAGCAGAAACTTATATTGGGGTAATTGTTGAACCTCCTGTATTATTTGAAAACCATACCTAAGCTAGGAAGAATAATGGCCCCACAAAGATGTCTGCACCGCAAGCTCTGCATCCTGTGACTTTGTTCCATTCAGTTGTATTCCCTTTGCTAGTCCCAGTGCTCTTGGGTTCTATAATTATGTAAGTAGAATAGCGTTGACAGTAATCTGTCAGATGGAGCTACAAGTATGGAAAATTTTGATCAGTTTTTTAAGAAATGTATCCTGTTTGCAAAGGTACAATAAATGTACATTCATAGGATATAAACAATAAAGCTAAAAATAAACCATATTTAACACAAACTGTATTCAGATTCTCTGTTCAATTTGATTTTGGAAAAAAAGTCTAGATGTCCAGTAGTTTTAGGGATTTCAAGTTAACTTAAAAAATTATGATGTATCTAATTAAGAAATTTTGGACTGATACACTAGTTTTGGAAAGCTGTATGAAATACTCTGTTAATGCATACATTCCTGCAGAAAACTCATGGCTTCTCTTGTGCATATTTTTAAAAATTAAAGAAATGTACATGTTTTTATAAAGAGTATTTACCAGACCTAATTAAATTTATGGACCTAATGATGGGTTGATTACCTGGACTATCCAGGTAGGACCAATCAGATCACATGAGCCCTTAAAAGCTGAGAAACTTTCTTCAACTGAGGCAGGCAGGAATGTCAGAAATTTGAAGCCGGAGAGGGATTTGACGTCGGCTTTAAAGATGAAGGTGGTCATGAGCCGGGGAATTCAGGTGTCTTCTGGAAGCGGAGAATGACCTCCAGGCAAAAGCTGGCAAGGAAATTGGGACCACAGTGCTGCACCCACCTGGAACTGAATTCTGCCCACAGGCAGCATGAGCCTGGGAGAGGATGCGCCACAGCCTCCAGCAAGGAGCACAGCCCTGCTGACCCCTCGGCTCCAGACTTGTGAGACTAGAAACAAAATATCAGCCAAACCAACTGGATTTCCAACTGGATTTCCAACCTCAAGAGCTGTGAGATAATAAATTTGTTATTTTAAGCTTCTACATTTGTGGTAATTTGTTATAGGCAGCAATAGTAAAATGCATAGAGTACCTGTGTTTATTTTATTCTTTATATCTTCCACAGCAATTGGAATATCTAAGCAGCGAGGTTTATCTTCCACTAAGCAACATTCTTACCTTCTTGACTACAACATGCAGCTGCAAGAAGTGTGTTTAGGGGTAGCAAATTTGCCTCAGTGGCAATGGTTTTTCTGCTGAGTGTAGACAAGATGCCAAAGGCTCCCACAAGCTTCAAATTCATCTTCTTGTTTCAGAATATAGACAAGTTGTCCAAAATCATATGAAGATAGTGAATAAAAAAATAAAATAAAATAAAATGGTTGTGGTATATTTAGAGCAATATGAGAAATATTCTTATTTTTAGCTTTACTTTAACTCTCTGTTTAAATGGGGGTTTAATTTTTTTTCTTATTGATGAAACTTGACTTTTCAACAAATGGTTGTGACGTAATTCAAAGGATAGATTACACCTGTATCTTCATGACACTGAAGCTGACTGCAAGTAAACTGAGCACACCAGGTGGTAAGCGGTTAGAATTTTGTTCCTGCTAACAGCCCAGCCTCTCTTAGTTGAGGATTTAATTTATAATCTATTGACTGGCAATTACATTGCTTTGGTTTCCTTCAATGTGTCTCCTCTCTTAATGTCTAAATTGGTACATTTAAATGTACATATGAAATCTTTCTTCTTTTCTTCATGTTTCTAGGCCCTGTATCAGTAGTGTGCCACAATACTGCACTTGCATTTTCCTTACATCCCAAAAACAGACTCTTCAGCTACATCAGGGTGCATATATTTAAATTTGGCTCTAGTATTCACTAAAAGCTCTTCACTTCTATTAAATTCCATGACTCCTGATACACCAGTTTGGAAGTCTGTTTCTTTTTTAATCTAAGCATCACATTGATTAATTTCAGTATTTCCTCAGAAACATCAAACTGGTTTCTATTCAATAACTAATAAATCACAGGAGCTTAAGCTGAAACATTGATTGTCAGCTTTGCTATAGGAGATGCCTTTCTCACTGGACACAAAGCAGGATCACCATAAAGCAAAATATAGAGGAATTTTCATCATCTGAATATAGTGACCTTATAATGAAAAACACCCTAGTGCTCAATGAGAAATCTTAGTTTTGCCTTCCTTCTTTCCTTCTCAATTCTTTGCAGCACACGCCAAACAGATGAGAATGTTGCATTGCCTTTCTGAGTCCAGAGGAAAACCAGCGCATGTCCACGGGTGTTGGTGTAGAGAGACGAAGACAAGCCCTGTGCAGGTGGCCCGGGTAATTGTCCAGAAGTGTCGTTAATACGTGGACCTGCACTCCTCCCTCACATTCTTCAGGCAAGAGGTTTGAAAAATCCTTCTGGGCGTCTGTTTTTAAAATCGGTAAGAAAAACTCAGGGCAAGAGTCCCTGCTGCAGGTGCTGTTTTTCTCGGAAACAAAAATATCTTGGCTTCTTAAAATGTTAGAAATGACAATGATAGTAAAATGTCTCTCTCAACATTACCAGGTATTTTCTCTTTGGCTCTGGGTTTAACCTTAAAACCATGGAGGTTATAAAAATGAAAATCCATAAAGAGACAAATCAGGAGGAATATTCTTCCGGTAGGATCAACTATATCATTATATATGGTACCTATACTGATTTGCATAGATAAAGGACAGGCATTATATGCACTGTTCAGAAAAGAAAGAACAGCCAATACCAAATAATGACAGAGTGGGGTCACAATCTCTAGGAGCAGTGGGACCCTGACTCGGTTCTGCCTCTTCTTCGTGGACGTCAACTCCTGGCACCCTGGCAGCAGCGGCCACTGTACACAAGTCAAAAAGGATGTTTGGAGACTCTCATCTTAGAATCATGACATTTAATGTCAAAGAGAAACATGGGAATAGTCCAATTGGACAACACAGCTATTCTTGATCCTCTAATCCATTTTCTGTACTCAATGGGGAATGGTCTTGTAGATTTAGAAGTAAATTTAATCACATCTTGCCCTTAATAAAAGCTTTCAATAATTTTTTTCAGTGCTTGTAGGATAAAAAGAACAAAGTCCTTAATGAAATCTCTGCATGGTCTCATAATATAACTATTATTCATTAAATAGTGGACCAACTCCATATTTCAATAGGTACAAATCTACCCAACAGTATACAAAAATAAACATGAATTAAAAATCCAAATATAATGAACTGCTCTCATCTCTCCCTTTTCCTTTCTCGTGTTTTCTTTCTTTTTTTCAGCCAGTAATTTCAGAGTAAAACAGATGGGTTCTATCTTCCTAAGAGCGTTGGCACATTTCCTGTTATATGTAGAACGTTGCTTTCTATTATATCCTTGATATGTTTAATTGGATGTCTTCTGTGTGACGTTGATGGGTTTTACACGAAAGACTGAGGCATTGATGTGCAAGTCCCTCACACACTCATCAATTGTCTTTGAGCCAGTGTCTCCCATTCACAGAAAGCTGGTCACTGCTCTGATACTGAAGATTTGCTCACATGGGCTTGGACAGGGATCCATAGGGGATATCAGTGTAGAAAAGGAATGTTCTTATGATTTACCTCATCCAGAAACAAATGAAAGTGAGGCCTTGATATCTCAGATAAATTATTGCAACTTAATTGAATAAGTCAGTTGCCTTCACTCCTGTGCATCTCCTTTAGCGTTAGGATGTAGGCATATGTTGCTCATGGACTTTGATTAGCACAGTATTGTAACAATAAAAGTAAAGCTGCACCCTGGTTGTCATATCTGATGTTTTAAATCATCCTTCATGCCCTTGTCAATGTCCACTTCTCATGCTGGCCTCTGTTTCAAACACCCCAGTGAATCTTGGCAGATGTTTCTCTTGGGTGGACTCTCTGGGTTGTGGGTCCTCACTTCTTCTCATCACTGGAAGGTACTTAGTGCAGAGATCTTCCTGTACCCAAGTGCGTATGGGGGCCAGGCTGGAGTCTCAGTCTTTATGTTCCCCACCCAGTTCCTGCTGTGTGGTCTGCACCTTCACACAGTGTGGTAGCGAAGGTACCACAACACAACTGAGCATTAAACTGGAGTTTCATAAGACCGAATTACTGTGGGAGATGCCATCAGCATTGACCTCCAGTGAGAAAGGAGATGTTTAAAAATTGTTACAACATAGAGCATTTTGTTTTTAAAAGCATCATCTCTCTTTGCTGGCGTTGCTTCTGAAAACCTGCACTGGCATCTGGCTCTTTCTTAGTGGGGTTGGTGTCTCCTGGTTGGTGCCCTCACACACCTGACTTCCAGGAGACAACGTCACACAGGTTGGAGCCCTCCGATGGGTGTTCATTAGGTACGCACATGGAAGACGTTTCACTAATAATCATGGAAGAAAGTCATAACATTCCTTTTCAGCTTAGATTTCATCTCATCAAGTTTCTTTTTGATGTCAATTCCTCAACTGATTTTACTCAACTTCCGTTGTAGTTCTGTGAACTAAGACTATGATCTGAGTTTATAGTATGAGTAAACAGTTATATTCTTTTAAACAAAAATCGCAAGCAGGAAATCAGGGTAGACCTGGCTACCAAATAAATCTACTTGGATTTAATGGAAGCAGTAAGTAGTTCTTAAATTTACTCTTGCCCCGTTATGTTTAGCACTTAGCATGCCTTGGAGAGGAGTCACCATGTATTTCTATAGGCAGATACACCTGTATTATTGTGAAGTAACATTTAACGTGGGTTTCTTGGGAGTTCTTCTCGCTTCCCTTCTAGGTATCTTTGTGTTCAACATGGGTAGCTTGGGAAGCACCTGGTGCCAATGATACAGGTACAGCTGTCATGAGTCAGGATTACATTTGTGTCTTCATGTGTTTTGGGGACATATTTGTTCCATGGAACTTTCTTTTTCCTGGTGCACAGGTACTAGTTAATCAACTCCAGATTGGAAAACATCTATAAATTATAATCTGACATGAGATGTTACAAGCCATTTGTTACCAGTTA
This sequence comes from Camelus ferus, assembly GCF_009834535.1. NCBI lineage: Eukaryota > Metazoa > Chordata > Mammalia > Artiodactyla > Camelidae > Camelus > Camelus ferus. Next base: position 6,156,016 of record NC_045698.1, on the reverse strand, counting down.
GAATGGCTGAATACTATCCCTTTGCTTATTATTCATCAAAGTAGATTGAGTGCTATTCTTAGAATGTGACCCTCCCTTACTTGCATTCTAATGCTCCTTCATGAGAGGATAATAAAGGGTTGGTGTGGAAGCCAGCACGTGCCCTGATGGCATCAGAGAGCAGAAAGGGCTGGAGTTTAATTGATTCAGGTCTTCTCTGAACATCCACTGAAGATCCACTAGGCCTCAGGAGTTGTGTCCGGTGCCGGGGAGACAGGGATGGAAGGCTCAGTCCCTGTGCTCTAGCTGCTCCCTGCTCAGGACAGACGGACAGAACAATGAAGGCGTGGTGTGATAATCACTATGGCAGCAGTTGAACAGGGTCTCACCTAGAAGAACCCCCAGCCCTTTCCAGTGAGGATCAGCAAGCGTGTCTTGGAGGAAATGAGACTTGAACTTGATGTTTAGAAACAATAGGAATAAACTGAGCCAACCAAACAAACTGGGCCGCGGAGCGAGGAATAGACCCAGCGTGTGCACAGGACCAAATAACACCTTAGCAACCGCCTGGGAAGCAAAAACTCACCACACCCTGGCAATGGTGAAACTCAAAACATTTGTAATTTGTGTATCTGGGGTAAGAGATACAGTTTCATTCGACCTAAGCTTATGTCAGTAATCTCAACTCAGGAAAGCCAGCCCTTTACATAGTCACTCTTTCCTCCAGTCTTCTGCTTCTAGGGACACACAAATTAAAATTTTATTTCCATGGAGGCAAAAGGAAATCTTTGACTTTTAAAGGGCAATTCTGATGCATCATATAAGAATTTGCCCATTTTATTTAGAACACTCTTGGTAAATGGCTAGAATTAGAACTAGACCATCCAATTTTGACTATTTTCTTGGTGTAATTGTGTGTGTGTCCTGGGTTTGAGAGTTTTTTTTTTAAGCCTTTCTTATCTGGAGGGTTCCAAGACCTGTTGAACCCAACAGGCAACACCAGACTCTGTCTCGTGACGTTCGTAGACTTATCACAACGTGGTGTGCCGCAGAGGGTAACAGCTTTGATGGTAAATGACTTAGATGGTCTTTCTTTATCTAGGCTGAGATTTAGAAGATGTTTATAAATAATTTATTGTCTCCTCACAATGTGGAACAGTTGATAATAAGCATTTTCTTCATCATAGGTAGAAAACTAGAAATAAAAATAATGAGTTATAAGAGAGAAAAAATAAGCAAAAGAATCTAATCAGAATGCACACGTTGTCACCCTGGTCTGTTCCCCTGACACTCCTTGGTGGTTTTCAAATAAATTCTCCACTTGGATTCTGCAAGAATCATCTGTAGCGAGAGGTCTCAGCTCTGTGAAAAGGGCATTCAGTTCTGTTTTTGACTCCAGCCTGCTACTGCTGCTAACCCACCGAGGGCATGCAATACAAAACAAATAATTTCCTCCTGGTTTCAGAATATGAAGAGCTTGGATCAGACAGTACATCTAGAATTCTTTCTGTTCTAAAATTTTGTGCCTCTAAGTCAATGTTTTATGATGGCTTGTTTTTCCTCTAAATTTTCCCCTCTCAGATAAATGTCAGGAGCTGTAATTACCCTGGGAAAAGTACAGATTTCTGGTCCTAACTATATGCCCACTGTTACTGTAAGCAGTTAAATATGCTGGCTCATTTGATTCTCCTGGTCACACAAGAAGGTGGATGCTACACATTATGCCCAGCTCAGAGATGACAAAGGTGGGGCTTGGGGAGGCTCAGTAATCGCCAAGGTCACATCCAGAGGTGACGAACAGAGGTTTCAAACCTGGCGTATCTCCAGAGCCTGCTTGGGGATCCTCTGCTTCTGTGGCACAGGGAGGGGGCCCTGGCGAGGAAAGTGGCCAGGCTGACATATGTCAGGAGAGTTCTTGGTTATACCAACCCTCTTGGCAGCTCTGGACTGCAGACATTTCCCCCGTACTTGCTGGGAGCCCCAGGGGCCATGGGGCCGTGGATAAGAGACTGGTTCTTGACTATTTACTAGCCAGAGAAGTGGGAGGCGGGGTGTTGTGCCATTCAGGGCACCTCCTGCTGTATGTGCATTACAACTCTGGGCGGGTGCAGGCCAGGGCACGAGGCCTGGGCCAAGGAATTAAGGCCTTTCATAACGTAACAGATCTTCCAACAGATTCCCTTAATCCCCGGGGAGCCTGACGCAGTCTTCCCACACGGCGCAACGTGGGAACCAAACCCTCGTCGTGAGCTTAACAGGACCCTTCCCAGCTGTCGTCTCTACCAAGCCTGCCTTCGGGGCCCTGTCCCACTGCCCCAGCGGCAGGAGTTTTCATCCCAGTTAGTCCTGTTGGGGCTGAGGCACCACAAGGCTGATCGTGCTGTAAATTTTAATTTACAGTATTTTCCTAATGCCTCCACCTCCCCTCAGCCTGTGACTACCCATCCCAGGTGAACAGGTGCACCTGTGTGGTAGGGGGTCCTGCCACAGGGTCCCCTCTTGTTCTCCCTGACTGTGACCTAGCGACATTCGCATGCACCAGTGAAACCCCTTCGGGGCTTTGCTCGTGAACTTCGCCCTGCCCCCGTTAAAGGCACTGCCGCAGGGGTGCTCGCTCTCGGCTGGGTTGAGCTGGCTTTCTTGTCTTTCCCTCCACGCGGCCCCTCGTGGCGTGAGGTTACTCTGCCTCTCTAGGACCTGTGAATGCAACAAACTTCATTGCCCTCCATGTCTCCTGTGTCTCCTCTTGTGGTTGTGCCTGACTGATCATCTCATGAAAGAATACAAAACACCCTCCCTCCATCCTCCAAGCCAGGAACGCTGTATCTCTCTCATCCAATAATATGATCTGAAATATGCTGTTACGTATTTCTCTGACCACACCAGGAAAGGTTCTCTGCCATCAAGTTCTCATGTCGTTAGACTGGACCCAGTCGGGAAATCCAGGATTACCTCCCCATTTCAAGGTCCTTCACGCGATCACACCTACAAAGCCCCTGCTTTGCCATGTAAGGTGACAATCTCAGGACCCGGGGATCAGGATGTAGACATCTCTGAGGGGCATTAGTCTGCCACCACCACAGATTCATAGGGAAAATAAAACAACTCTCAGTAGTGGGGTGGAGGGTGAGTGTACATTACACCTACAATTTGAAGATGAGGTTGTCAGCAACAGAAGAGTCGATGAAGCTGGGTCATCTGTGATTGGAAGCTTTGGTGGCCGGTCCTCAGATAACAAGGCTGTGCCCTCATCAGTACAGCAATATCCCTGTAACCGACACAGGCCAGGTGCTGGTGTGTGACTCTGGAAGTGGGAGTGGCAGTGCTCTCGGTGGCTGCCTCCTTTGATAGCTCCGCGGTCTGGACTCCTGTGTTGCTGACACACGCGGGGGCCGGACTGAAGGCTGTGTTAGCGCAGAGCACACCTCCTGTCTTAGATGAGCTCGCGTATGGGGTTCCCCGGGCCTCAGATCAGAAAGGACTTAAAAGGTAATGTGGGTCCTGCGTCAGGCCCAGTGAGTTCTTCCAGAATGGAGAGAAATGCAGGCTGGGTTAGGAACGGAGGTGAGACGTGCACTGTAAAAGGGACAGCAAAGAAAAGGGAAGGTAAACAGACCGTCTCTGTATACTCACGCCTGCTGTACTGTAGACCAGGGTAAATAGTCACAGTGTCAGAAAACAGATCAGAGGCTATTAGCCCAGAGTCCTTGAGCCGGAATTCCTAACCCCCTGGTCTTCCATCTCCGGATTCCTTCCCAGCCCAGCCCAGCGCCTGCCCTCGCTGGGGCTTGTGCGGCTCACTCGGCACCACTCCCACCTGCTCGTACTCTCTGTCTCAGCACCATTTACCGCTTTTACAGCAGACATCACTGTTTTGAATCATTCCCTTATCGATTTATTTACTTACTTGTTTAGACAATCTACCCCAGTGAAGCTAGAATTTTATGACCATCTAGGTCACGGTAGGTCCTGTAGGGTTTGTGTCTTTGGGGTCTAGCCCGGGTCCCACCCTAAGCACCTGGTGAATAATCCATTGACCAGTGGGCTGAGTAAAGAAGGCAGAGTAGAATTTGGGGAAAACATAGAGGTTTGATGACATTCCTAGGCTTCACTTGTCCTATCGAATTTAGGAAAGAAAAGGGTAAGTCACTGGTTTGTCAAAATGGACAATTTTTATCCGGTCAAAGTTTTCATTTTGCCTCACATTTGAGAAGTGGTATAAAATTACACATCTATGAAGCAAGTAAATTTGGGAAAGTAATGGGGACTTTCATAAAACTAAATTTGAGCATAATTTCACTGACTGGAAGTTTAAATGTTACCAATAGGACAAATCAAGAGGTCGTATGTAGCCATAAAGAGCCCTTTGACTAGGCTCTGTTTGAATCAGTTCCCTGAGAAAACGAGTGTGCTGGTGGCCTGGCCTGAGGCTGTGGTCCTTCTCCTTCGGGGCTGAGGGGGCTGATGGCTGTTTGCCCCGCCGGCGGCACAGCCTAGGTCCACAGCAGGGAGCATTTTAGTGTCCTGGTTGCCCTTTCCTAAGCTCCCACAGCACTGGCAACTTAAATTCCATTCTTGCTTCTTCCGTGTGAGCTTGTGGTTAGGAAGACCACACCCCCACTTTAGGAAGCAGAGTAAGAGTCTGCAGGCAGGTATAATATGACGATGGTCAGGTGGCCGCCTGTGAAATGTCTGCCAGATGCAAAACTGCCCAAGTTGCAGCCCCGTGAGTGGTCAGACTTCCCACAGGTGACGTTCTAGAACGTTCTGCAGCCTGTGACTCAGTGTGGTTAGGTTCTCTTTGATGAATCCTTTTATTTCTCTGTCAAACAATTAGGGTGCTTCACTAGCACTGTGTGACCTGCGGAGCAGTGCCTGATAAGGATGTATGAGTAAAAAAACGGCCTGTTCTCCAGGTCCACTGAGTTCCATGGTGTTTTATCTTACTACATTGTGTGTGCTGATGTGAGTTTCCTTAAAACCTCTCTGAAGGTGGATGTTGTGTGAATCAATCAATGGATCAGTCAGTCCACAAGTAAAGCTGTGAACTGGGAGCTGCTTGGTGTGTTCTGTCTGAGTTTGAATATTTTGTGATGCAAGCTTTTTAAATTATTGACTGAAGTGTAAATATCGTCAAACTACCCTCAGGGAAAAATATATATAAGGAGGAAATATTCCAACTGCATCAGCATTTAGCTCTGTAATTAATCAGTGGGGAAAAAATAATTTAGGATGGATTTTCTGAGTTTGTTCCCCTGTTATAAATGGTAACTTATGAAGTACATATCATGAAACTTGAGAAATACTTGGTACAATAATAGATGATTTTCTGCAAAAATCTTTTTAATTACATATGCTTTTACTTTAACATTTGCTATTTTATGATATATTTTAAGTCATATTTTTAGTGAGACTTTATAGCTAAAACAAAATGAAAATATCATTAAATTCAGGCAATTAGCTTAGATAAAAATGTTGATACATGTAAATTGTTTTTTGTATATTAAATTACAATTACATATTTCCTAGTTTGTTCGTCAAAGAGCAGCATAAACAGAATAATTTTATCCCTTACATGTTTCAGTGAAATAATGTTTTTGTGGTATAAAATTGGGCAATTTTGATAATAATAGGGTATTTCACCCTGAATGTTCTATATTTTGTCTATAGAATGATAAAATAACTACTTATGTTAATTCTGGACAGAATTTCAGGTCAATTTTTAGATTTCTCAGTGTTTTCATATTAAAAATAAATCTTCATTTTTTCAATGATGCAAACGTATATATTAAAAGTCCCATTTCTTATTTGTTCACTATATGAAGGATCAAACGGAGTAGAAATCATTTACCTTGTGTAGCTGGTTACACAATAACACAATATAACTAAATTAAATTATTAATTTAAATCAATTTAGCACAATGTAAGTAGAAAATAATTTGAATTTTTATCCAAATAACTCAGAGATCACCACATAAACTTTTTTTTTTAACACCTATGAAGAATTAATGTAAGATGAAGCGGGAATGAATTTTGATTGCTGAATTTAGATTTTCTGGTTTGTGCATGTGTACGTGTGTGTGTGTGTGTGTGTGTGTGTGTGAGAGAGATAGAGTCAGGGATAAGAGAGCACTGAGCGCGGCCAGAGGTTGAGGACTTACATTTGCATCTTGTTTTTTTAAGTGCAGAGAGGTTTTTGGGTGAGTCAGTAATGACATCTCCACATATGACCACCACTTTAAAAGACTAAGTAAATTATTAATCTGATTGCTTTACATATTGCTTCAAAAGCTTAAAAATTAAAACAAAAATTTCTTCAACACATCACTTCACATCAGGCTGTGATTAGATGTGACAGGATCTTTTAAAAAGATGGTGCAACAGGCCTTCTCAGAGCAGTTCCTCTGACCTGGATCCATCCACAGTGAAGAGTGGCCTGGGGTGGAAACGTCTCCTTTTCCTGTGGCCCCAGCTCTACAGGAACACTAGCCACAAACTCAGTACATTTCTCTAATATCAGAAATGTCTTCCTTTCTTAAACCTGTTCTTAAAATTAACATGATGTTGTCCATTAAAACCTCTTGATTATTGATTTGATGCCTGATTGCAGGGGGGCATCTCTTAAAGAAAACCAAGATTTGTGAGGGATCCGGATTTCATACCTTCCTTTTCTGCTGAAAAGTCATACTAGGTGAGTAAAAACTCCACAAAGTAAAAAATTTTCCATTTCAAAGGTATTTAATAATATGACACTGGATATAATCCTGTAACTTACACTTTAATGTTGTCTAACAGCATAATGTAGTGTTCAGTGAACTTATATTCAACACCAGGACTGATAAATGCTTAACTGCATATGTTTTTCTTTCATACCATATACATCACACTTGAAAAAATAAATAGAACAACCGAGAAACCCGTACATACATCTCATGGCACTTCAATGACAATATTTAAAAGTGAGTTTATATTTAAAATTTATTCCTTCCCTTACCTGTCTGAAGGTTACTCTATGAAGTAGCATACAAATCAAAACTGAATTCGAGGGTCCTGTTTTCTGCACGTGAGTTCAGAAATTCATCACTGCTTCCTAACAACAAGTGAAAAACTGAACATCTCAAAAATCAGCAACTCTTCTTTGATCCCTCAGAGAAGTGTGGTCACAGGACAAACCACTGCCTTCAAAATTGGAGAAACAGAGCGGCAGACGCAGAGACTCCCAGGCTAACCTGCACAGAAACCCGGGAGCAGGAGCAGACACCTCGCAGGGAGCCACGCTAGGGTAGGAGGACAAGGACCGTAACTGCCAGATTGTGGGGACTAAGTGTGGACAGATCTGCGAGTTAAAACTTCACAGAGAGCATGAGGATCCCCAAGGCTTTTGGGTTTTACTTCCTGAACTCTAACAGATTCTCACAGTGAAGATCTGAGGAAAATGCCCTTAGTTTTCCAGCCGGGAGAGAGGAAAAGTAAATGCACGAGAGCATCCTTAACCAGGTCTGCCCTCGAGATGAATTATTTTACCAGAGTCGACCTTGCTGGATTCTTATGTGTCTCACAAGCCCTGGGGAAGAGAAGTGCCCAAGTCTAGCTCTCGCCAGCCTTGAACACGAGGAGAGAGACACATCCACGTCCAGACCCTCTGTCCATCCTGTCCCACCTGGGAGGGAAGTAATAGCTGAGAAGCACTGACGGAAGTTCACGGCCCAAGAGTGTGCACTCACCAGAAGGCTGAGGGCTAGTCAGCACCGTAGCACACTGCCCCTCGCCGACACCTCACCACTACCTTCCTGAAGGCCCATGGCCGCATTCCTCTTACCCAGTACATCATGTCCACATTTCAAAAAAATTATAAGGCAAAGAAAAAGGTAAAAAACACAATTTAATGAGTCAGAGAAGGCTTCAGACCCAGACCCAGGAATGGTAGGGATGTGGGAATTGTCAGCCTGTGAATTTAAGACAACTATGATCTATATAATAAGGGCGCTGATGGAAAGAGTGAGCAACATGCAAGAACGTGTGGAGAATGTGAGCAGAGAGGGGAGCATTCTAAGAAAGAAATCAAAACACAAGGCTAGAGAACGAAAACAATGCAACAGAAACAAAGAATTCCTTGTTGGACTCGTTAATCTATGGACCACGGTTGAGGAAAGAATCTCTGAGTTTGAGGATATGTTATTAGAAATAACCAAAATGGAAAAGCAAAGAGAATAGTTTAAATATGTACCTATATACATATATTTATCAGAAAAACAACATTTGAGATATAATAAGCACCTCTTTTTGGTGAGCTTTATTAGTAATTATTAATTTTGTTTATACATTATGATTAGGGAAATTTTTTAAAAACGTATTTATGACTGAGTCTTATTTTCAGAAGTTCTTCATTGATTGGGATGCTGGCAGGTTGAGAAGCATTGATTTACCTAAGAGTCAAAATTTTGCAGGACCTTAGAAACATCACTGTGAATATTGAATGTCATGATATATGCCTCGATTTTTTTAAAGTAGGAGAATTTCATATAAATAGTAATTTACTATTATATGCCATATGTTGTTATTTCTCTGAGATTAAAAATGTATGCATTAGCTATGTTTTTATCATTTTGAAAATCAAAAGAATTTGTCATGCTTCTAAAAATAGTAACTTTTTGTTTTATGTACTAAGATATTTACAAGTATTAATTGAATGGACACAAATCTGGAAGTATTTACATTTCAACTCCATTGACTAAACTTAAAACATATGTCACAGAGCAGAAAATAATTATTATTATATCAATTCAGAAACACTTTGAAAATATACAGGCACATTTCTAATAGCTGCCTGAGGAGGACTGAAAACAGTGTATGTTATTTCTGGATGGTGCAAAAAAAGTATACTTCTTTTCATCTTTGCATAGTAATAATAGTTATGGCATGAATTTTATTAGCATAATGCACTTTAGAATTCTGTGAAGAACAAAACAATTAGGAACATTTCAAAATTTTAATCATGCATTAAATTGATTTTCTTTGTGACTGGTAATGCAAAATGAGAAATTCACTGGAGAACTGAAATAAATAAAGTTGCTTTCTTTAATTCTTCTTTCTTCAATTTACACTTACCATCATTCCCAGTCCAATTATCATTCTTTTTTTTCTAGCAATAGTCCCTCACTTTATGCACTTTTAAAGAATATAGACCCATTTTCCAAAAAACAAACAAAAAACCCCACACATTTGGAATGCTCATGAATTACTTTTTTTAGAAGTAAATTTAGAATAAAAAACTGTCAATTCTGCTTACATAGTTATATCATTGCACTTTCGTGTTATGTTATTTATCATTGGGAAATTATAAATTTGCTCTTCCTTTACTGACTTTCTTGAAATAAATTCCTTTTAATATACTTAGTGGTAAAATCTTCTTTCCCCAGAAGTAAAACCACCAAAAGGATGTCTTCTTCAGGTAATAACGAAATAGCTTGTATTGGAATAACTCATCCTAGGATAATAATAAACAACTGGGGGGGGGGGGAAGAAAGAAACAAGTCCAAAGTAACTAAACCAACCCAAAGCAAGGTGGGAGGAATGTTGACACTGGAAAGAAAGTAATGACACTGAGTTAGTTTCCCAGTTTGTTGTTTATTTCCTGATGGCAGACCACAGTTGTTCCCATGTGAAGTGGCTAAATTTCTGGTAAAAATCTACAGTTTTACTGGCCGAAATATCAGAGGAGAGTGAAGGAGAAAATTCTGTACGTGATAGAGCCAAAGAGGGGGAACAATAAGTTCTGTCTCATCTTCCCCAATTATTGGCTGCCCCCTTAACTGTGCTTGTACAGAACAGGCTCCAAGTAACCCAGAAAAGATGCAGGAACCATAGAAGAAAAGAATAGATAAGTGTCATTAATCAGTATTTTAAATGTGTGCTTTTTCAAACACTTTAATGGAAATGAAAACCAAAGAGTGGCAGAAAATATTTCCAAAACATATTCCTGATGAAGAATTGGTAACCAGAATATGGAAGGAACTCCAAATGACAAAGGAAAAAAAGACACAATAAAACAAAACAATAAAAACAAAAATGGAAACCAAAGTGATACAGGTGATAAACAAGTTTCCTTAACATATTTAGTTATTAGGGAATTACACATTAAAATCACATTACTGCACACTTATAAGAATGACCTCATCCCCCTTAAAAACAGAAAAAAATCAGCTGCTGGCAAAGGTTGTGAAGCTGCTCACACTTTGCTAATTTTCTTAGGTCCTTTCGTTTCTGCTGTTTCCCAGGCTAATAAGACTAATGGAAGAAGCAGGAACAGAAGTATTGGAATGTTACCACAATGTCAGTGGGTTTATTACCCGTATTTCAATTAATCTAATTGAAAATGGTTTTCAAAATATAATTTTTTCTATCTCACATATGTTAAGATAAAATATATTTTAAATTAAAGTGATACTAATATCAATGGGCTTTTGCTACATAACTAGGTATTCTCGCTTATTCTACAAGAATATTGGCTCATTATATTTCATTTTTGTCTGGGTGGTATATTCACACAATTTAAAATTCACAAAATATAAGTGGATCTACAATGAAGTATGATTTTATTACAGGTCTGTTTTATGGATATAATCTATTAACATGATCACACTTGTGAGAATATTTAGGTTGCCTCCCATATTTTGCGATCACCAGCAAAGCTTCTTTGAGAATATTTGCAAATATATCATTTTACACGTATGCAAGCAGATTGACAGAATACGTTAGATACAGAATTGTTAGACTGAAGGTCATATGCACTTAACAATTCTGATATATACTTCCAAATTACCTTCCATAGAAGATGCACCAACTTACATTATCAGCAGTGTATGAAAGTCGGGCTTAATTTGAAAAATTTTTTCTGATCTTTCATAGTAAGAGTTTCAGCCATTCTCCACTTTAGAGAGATTGCAACACACTCAGTCCATGTATGGGAACTTCCACCTCCTGTGGCATATGCAGAGATGCTGCGAGGGTGCACGGAGCCAATCCTGCTGTGGCAGTTTTGAAATTCTTGAATATGCCCCCACAATCATGGTTGCGGGAGCTTTTTCTGGCCTGTTACCATCTCAGGTGTAAGCTGAGATCTGAACCTTTTTGCAGGAGACCCATGCTCATTGAAGTATGGGTGGAGTGGAACGAAAATAAGGTCAAGAAGATTGCTCTGGGACAGCAGGCTCTGTTGGCATTGTCTAGACAGGGTTTTGTTTGACAGAGCTGAGATGGGGGTGGATGCTAGAAGCCTCTAGTGGGCAGAGGTCAAGATGCTTGTAAACATTCTGCAGGACAGCACTTCACGGCAAAGAATGATCTAGCCCCAGACGTCAACAATGCCAGGTCAAGGAGTTCTGATATATATTCCCACCCACCCACCCACCCACACACACACCCAGTTAAAATTGCTTTTTTTATAGAGAAGGAACTGGACTGGCTACCAGTGGTTGGAGATTAAGAGTAAGGAGAGTGAACATGGACTTGTCCTTCGTACGGTATATTTTCCTATGTGTTCAAAAGATTAATACCTGGCAAATTGTCATCTTACTTCTCTAAATACAAAGCATAACCAGACCCCAAATCCATATAATAATTCTGAGTCAAGTAAAATATGTTATTAATTCACATTGTGGTCAACAAGGACTTTTTTTTTTAGCAGAATTAACCATTAAATGCTCAAACAATTTTATCTTTAATATATTTCCTCCTTACAGGGAGTTGTACAACTTTAAACATTTTTTTGGCAGCTGGCTTAGTGTTTACCTGTCTTTGTACTTTGGAGGGTTTATTTCCCAATCCAGTAGGTGAGGAGGCTGTCCTGGTTAGTTTTTAATTATTATCAGATCTATGGAATGAGTTGCCATGGTAACAAGATAAAGACTCCAGTAAGGGAAAGGTGAAAACAAGAGTTGATCCTGTTTTGTTGTTGATATACTGAGAGATGAATTAAACTTGGAAAATACAGCAGAGCTTCAACAGAGATTAGCCCTGGCTCCGTTCTACATATTTACAAGCACAGTATAAAGAATGATTGGTAACGTCCTTCCCTGTGTTGTAAGACAGTATCCATAACAGTGCTTCCCATGCCTCAAAGAAGAACCTCTTCCAGATCCTCTCTCCTTGTTTGTTTCCTGAGGTCACCAACCCAGACACCCATTTAAAAGCACCTACTAATTATGAAAAACATATATATCTGAAAATGCTGCAGAGTGTATGATTCCATGTATATGAAATTCTGGAAAAGTCAAAACTATGGAGACAGTGAAAAGATTAGTGGCTGCTAGGGTTTAGAGGTTGGGGATAGGGGGGTGGATAGGCAGAGCACAGAGGACTTTTAAGCCAGTGAAAATACTTTGTATAAACTATAATGATGGGTACATATTATACATTTGTTCAAACCCATAGAAAGCAAAGCAACAAGAGTGAACTATGATGTAAAATATGACATTTGGGTAATTATCATGTGTCAATATAGTTTCACCTGTTGTAACAAATGTACTGCCCTGGAGGGGAATGCTGGTAATGGAGGAGGCTACGAATATGGGAGAACAAGGTGTATTTGGGGAATCTCTGGCCTTCCTCCCAGTTTTGCCTTGAATTTTATTTCCTAAAAAGTTGAGTCTTAATTGAAAAACATCATAATAGAATCGAGCCCAAACCAAAAAATTATGAATTGAGAAGTGGCGAAAATCAATTGATAAGGAAAAAAAAAAAAAAAAGGTAACTAACTGAGGTGATGAATACACTAGTTAGCTTGATTATGTGGATCATTTCTTAATGTATACATGTATCAAAACATCAAGTTGTACACCTTCAATAGATACAATTCCTGTATGGCAATTTTACCTCAGTAAAGCTAAAAAATTACAAAAATATACATCCTTTAAAATTCTTCAGTAGAGATTGACAGATGGTAATTTTTTTCAGTTTTTGATGACCTGAAATATAGCTCACCTTCATTAATGAAATGCAGTGTTGCTCCAAAGACAGTGTCAGGGTGAGAGCTGTTTTTTCTCAGCACTTTGGTGACATAGTTTCCTGCCTTTTGGCTTCTGTTTTTGTGCCTGAGGAGCCATCCCTTATTTTATTAGGTGATTCTTCTATTCTTCTTTTGTCCTAAGAATTTCCTCCATTTTTTTTCTTTTGTTTGAATCTTTTATTAAATATGGAAAGGTACACTCTCTCTTTAAAACATCCTTACTGGTATAAACTGTGATTCCTGGTAGATTCATGTATTCCATTCTTGTGAAAAATTCTCAATTGCTTTCTGTTTGAAAATTTCTTCTCTGCCGCTATCTTCTTCCTTTCTGGGATTCTGATTATTCATATGTTAGACTTTTTCAGCCTCTCTCAATGGATTTTATCCTCTGTGACGCAGTGTGTTTTCTAAAGATGGCACAACATGTTCTTCTGTAATGTGACCTTGACAGTTCAACCCATCTGGTAGTGGGGGGCATATATGCTCCCTGAGCTTGAAATTGGTTTGATCTTTGTGACTGTCTCAACCACTAGAACAGAGCACATGTGATGCTAGCTGACTTTCAAGGCTACGTCATAACAATGACACACTCTTGGAACACTTGCTCTCAGAGCCCAGCCTCCACACTACGAGGAATCCCAAATGTTTTCTCCTGTGGGATGCACAGATAAAACCCCATGTGCAGAGGTCCTATGCAGTTGGTCTGGTTGTCAGCCCAATGTGAGTACAAGCTGATAACCAGGTATTACCCACCAGCCATGTGAGTAAATATGCTCCCAGATTATTCTAAAGTCACCTCAATTTTGAGTCTTCCCAGCTGGATGAATGGTACAAACTTCCAGTTATAAGATAAATAAATACTCAGGGTCTATAATGAACAACATGATTAAAGTAATGAACACTATTGCATACTATATATGAAAGTTGTTAAGAGGGTCAATGCTAAGTGGTCTCATCACAAGGAAATTTTTTTCTTTTCTTTTGTATCTATTTGAGATTTGTGGAAGTTCACTAAATTTATTTTGATAATCATGTCAAGACATATGCAAGTCAAATCATCACGCTGTTCACCTTAAACTTATACAGTGCTGTGTGTCATTTATATCTCAGTAAAGCTGAAAGAAAAAAATAAATAAAATATATTTGTTCCAATTCACTCAAAACCTAATTGTTTCTGTTTAATCTGCCATATTGCTAGAAGTATAAGTCCAAGGAAATGATTAAACATGGATAAAGCTATTGATGTAAGTACAGTTGGCGTGTAGATATATTTAACACAAAACCTTAAAAGTAGGTGTCGTTTAGTGTGGCTGACGCCTTTACTTTCAGATGTGTTTAGCAAGGACAAATTAGAGTTCAGTAATGTGTCCGTGTAGATTAGCAAAGAATAAGCATTTTAATCAATAAAAAGGGCAGAAGGCTAAAATTTTGAAAGTCCATAAATTAGAAATTTGATATCAGCTTTACTCTTTAATGAGTTCTGATTCCTTTCTCATAAATTTCTGATTGTATTTTTAGGAGAAGTTTAACTGGGTAACAAAAATAGGGATCATAAAACTCCCCTCAAATGTTCATCGGATCAACTGTCCACAACAAATGCCTTAAGAGCTGCGAATTTACCAATAATTATCCTCCTCACACAGAAGCTTTAGATAATTCTTTTTAACCAATTTATATATTTTATAGGTAAGTTTTCAATTTTGCATCTTAATATGTAAGATATTAGTTGATTCTTTAATTTAACATTTCAATAGCAGGGATTTAGATGCATTAGTGGTGCTGCTTTGGGATATGTTTAATTTGTTATATAAAACACCATTTTGTCCATTATGTGTAGTTCTGAAGAGTTCAGGTTGTTTTTTACCTAAATAATGAGAAGGCAATCCAGGCTGTCATGGGTAAATTTTCTTTGCCCATTTCAACTTTCCAGAACCACTTACAAAGGAGAGTCACTTTGCACTCATATTAAAAATTATACACAATTGCTAGGATAAGTTGAAAGATGGAATTCAAGCTATAAGAAATAAATCTATTTCCTCCAGAAATCACCAATAGATTTAGTTTAAAAAAAAAAAAACCACAAAATACAAAAGGAGCAACAATAGCAATGAGGTTTTGGAATCTGGAAAAAGATGTCAGTGACAGATCTGGGACACCGGAGGCTTCCAGATAGCACTGGGATTTGAAGGAGCATGCATATGCTCAAAAACGATGTTGAGACACCAAACGGAGTGGCCCAGGATGATGAAACCAGCAACTCCAGCAGAATCAAGGGTGAAAACCCTCTGACCTGTTCACTTCCAAGGGCACACCTTAGTAAAAACCACAGCCTTTGAAATCACAGAAAGGATGTGATAATAAGGGAGGAAATATGGTTTTGGACAGAAGATCTAAGCCACAAAATTTTCCTTTGGGGAAAATTGTTGTTTTTGTACTGTATAAACTAGTTTGAAAGCCAATGAGTATGAACCAATGAACAGTGGAAATTAAAGAAAAAATAGAGTTGGGGTTGGTTAAGGAAATGTAGTCATTGAAATAAAGGCAGGAAATTTACATTATAGGGGGGCAGGGACAATATGCAACAAAAGAGAAGGGAGAATAAATGAGTAGTTAACTAAGTGGTCTTGCAGGATGTTGAGAAAGGTCTTACTTCATGGCCCCTGTTTACCCTGTTCGTGAGAAGTGAGGCTGCCTTCCTTGAGAGTTAATTGACAAGGGGGACCTGGTAACGCTTTCACCATTTACATGTCACGTCAAGTGTGACTAGCGCTTTCTATTGATTGTCTCTAATCCTTATGGCAACCCTGAAGGAAATGTTATTTTCTCCATTTTACAAGTGAGGAATCTTAAGCTCCTAGAAGCTCTGAAATTTGCCCAAGCCAAATAAATAGTGGAGGTAGGATTCAAATGCTTGCTGAACCCTACTTCCTCCTTAGCTTCCACTTTGGAGGGGAGCAACGGGTGGAAATAATCATCGTAGAGGGGAGAGGAAACAGCCTTAGGGGATACAGTTACCTATCATGAAGCACTGAGGGGCCCATCGATTGTACAGGACCCGTTTGTGGTAGTTCCAGCCAAATGATTCTGAATTCCTCCATCCCCACTGAGACTCTGCCTTGTCCTGCTCAACTCCCAGGTGTAGGAGGCAGATTATAGCTGGTTATGTTAATCACAGTCTGGGTTTTGGAGAGAAGTTGAAGCAGAAAGACAAGGGCAAAGGAGTCACTAACTTGGTAAGAGAGTGGGTTATGCAGTACTGTGAAGTCCAACGGACCCATGCCTAACATCGCGGAACCCGTGGCAAGGGTACAAACAGATACCCCTCAAACCATGTCACAGGTAATATGTGCAAATCAAGCTAACAATTTGTTCAATAAAATACGTTTTATCATTCTACCTTTCCAGATACATTGTTAAAATGACAACATAAAAAAAAGCTATGTTTTTACATAACCAAAAGTCAACAAAATACTAAAACAATTGAAACAAGTTATAATTGCCCATGTCTAAGCATTTTATTAGTAAGCTGACAATGTTTGGATAAATAATAACATTAAGATAAAATTACTGTTTTTATAGTAAAGATTTTCACACCAGTGTGTTCACATTTTGTGTGACACAAATTCACTTTTTATTTTATTGATTTTAATAATCTAAAAGACTAAAAATGAAATGTAATTGTGTTTGAAATATACAAAATTGAATTTATTTTCCTCAAACATCTAAATTAATGGAAATGTGACAAAAAGTTCAAATCTTAAGAATTACATATTAAAATTAGAAGAATACAAACATAATTATTGAATATAACATTTTGTCAAATTATTTGACACCAAAATTTTATTTAAATTTAAGTAATACTTAATTAAATCCCATTAAGTATTCTAAATAATGAAATTATTTCCTAATGTAGCATTCTGCATCCATCTGATTGCCATAATACAAACAGGTGGCATTTAGACTCTATACATTTAAGAGTATTATTGATGATATGAATTTAAGATTTAAAAGTACTTTGCAAAATACTGTTCAGCCATCATATGGAAATTGCAGTAACTTGCTAATTTGTGAGTGCTCTCCATGAAAGCTCTCAAGGCTTCTCATTGCACTTGGTCTAAGTCCAGTTCCTTGCCTTGACCCACCAGGTCCTGCAAGGTGTGGTTTTACCTGCCTCTCCGTATCATCTCACATCACTATCCCCCTCACTGCCTACCCTCTCTTTATGCTTCTTCTTGCTCGTGGGACTTTCTTATCCACTATTCTGTCATCAAGTCCAGCACAAATATCCAAGATGAAAAGTAAGTCCAAGAATTCTCCAGGGCTTACTGAGCCCCGATGGTACCAAGAATGAGGAATGCAGAGATGGAACATGGATGCTGGAATTGCGGCGCTCGCATTCGGGTGCTGGAGCAGAGAGTGAAGGCCAGTGGAATGGGTGAGTTTCAGAAGCTTGTGGAATGTGACGTGGGCAGCTTCAGTGGATTCTTTGTGGTAAAATCCCCTTGAGGGAGTGTCCATGAGCAGGTCATGGAGGAGCCAGGTGGGATTTTTCAAGAAAGGAAAGAAAGCACAGCCGGGAGAGGGTGGGTCTGCTGGGGCTCGGGGTGGGGGCAGCAGAAAGGTGATCCTTCTTCTTGGACTTTTCTGCTGAACACTCTGAATAGCGGGGGGAACTGAACGGCAGTGGGAACACCCAGAGGCCTCGATTATAGAAACTAAACCGTCCTTATGCCTAAGGGGTCTCCCTTTATAGTTTCATCTCACATCACACAAATTCTTGTGAAGATGCATTCTGCTTCTTAGCATCCCTAAGAATGTGTTATTTCAATTAAAAAATGATGCTCTTAATATTGTAAGTTTAACTGCCTAACATTTTCTTCAAAGCATTGAGGTAAATCAGTTCTCCACAGGCTGCGTTTCCCCCGAGACTGCTGCCCACCTCGCGCACTCTTGGGCTCAGGCACCCCAGCTGGGTGACGATGCTGTCAGTGCTCTTTTCCTCTCCTCTCCATCATTGCCCAAACCCTGGTGATGTGTTTCAGTCAGGCTAATTTCATATGTATCAATTGGGGCATGAATGTAACAGTCAATTTTATAAATGGCTGGTTTAGTGAGATCTGATTCTGTTCATTATTCAGACTGCACTATCTTTTTGCTTTCCGTGGGGAAGTAAAGGAACATCTACTTCACGTCATTGTTATTCTACAATAAATTGACATTGCAAACTGTCTGCAAACATGCTGCTGTTTTCCTAATCAGACTCCATCTTTGAGAGTGAAATGTCCCCCGGAAGAGAAGCAAATGCCCCCCACTTGAAAAGGAGGCGTCTAATCTTCTTTTGACGACGGCAGGTGCACTGATTTCCATCCCGAGGCGAACAGGACAAACGGTCTCGATTCGTGGGGGGTGATACACCTGGCGACAGTTTTTAACAATACATGACAAATCAGCTTGAAAATCCTGAGATAACGCTTCTAAGTTCAAAACGGAAGGAGAATATTAGTTACATCAGAGAACCTAGCTGCCAGTTTTCACAGCAGTATTTTGATTCAAAGAGTAGGGAAATTACTTGTTACTGCCCGCTCAAGTGATACAATGAAGAGAAATGAGACACTTGGATGATTCTCGAGTGTCTTTTGGGTCTTTCTTCCGGTACTCATTTATTAAAGAAAAAAAAACCTTCGAAACTTTCACTGAGCATCTGCTTTATGCCAAGTGCACTTGTGAGGCACTGGGGAAATGACAATTAATTTGCTCAAATAATATTTGAGTTTCCAGGTATCAGGCACTGTCTGACTTGATCAAAGAGAACAGATCCCTTTCTCAAGTACCTTAATTCCATTTGGGAGAGGCAGCTTGGAAACAACAAACGAACACATTGACAAGAACAATGCTAGTAACGATGGAATTTCAGCAGAGTTCTGTGATGGGGGGGGTGGGTAGGTGGCTACTTTAGACTGTGTGAGCAGACAAAATTTCTCTGAAGAGTGGCATTTTAAACTGTGATTCCAGAGACGGGAAGGAGCCATGTATGTAGACATCAAGCAGGGCTAACGGTCATTCCCAAAGTCCTGTCAATGGGCTCTTTGGGGAGGCTCAGGAACAAAGGGCTCTCGTGCCGACTGCAGTGGGAGATGGAGAGTGGTGTGGCTGGAGAGTGAAAAAATGGCAGAGCCAGACATACAGACCCGCGATGAGCCAGGGTTGACATCTACCCTAAATCTGATAAGTATTCATTAGAAGATTTTAAACAGCAAAGTGATAGGATCTGATTGGCATTTTTAGAAGATTCATGACTGTTGCATGGAAAATGGAGTATGGAATACAGGAGGGAAAGAACGGATGCTCAGGGGATGATGCTGAGCACACGGGAAGGGACTGCAGAAGTGGGGGCATGTGGAAGGGTCTGGGGTGAGTATTAGAGGCGGTGCCAACTGGACCGCCTGATGGATGAACTGGGGAGGGGAGGAGTGAGGGAAAGCTCCTCACTTTTGCTTAACTCAGCACTACAGCGCTCCCTGCCCTCCGCACCTCCGCCCTGCACACACACAAACCTGCTTCCTCAAAGCCTGCCCCGGCTTGTTAGCTGCTAGCACCAAAAACGCAGTCGCCCTGACAGCACTGCAGTCATCCTTGCTTCCTTCCTTGCCTGCACACCTCACATCTGCAGCGCATCTTACATTCAGAATGTTCCAGTCATCCGTCCACTTCTCACAATCCAAGCGCTAATTAAAAATGCAGATCAGATCCTAACGCAACCGCAGTGCCGAGGGTTGAGGTCCCTGTCTTCGGAAGGCAGGCCCCTGACACTCATTGGAACCTCGGAGGTGGGTGCGAACACAGCGGCCCAGTCAGCTCTGACACTGCATCCTGGCCCTCTGCAAGCCTTGGGCAGATCCTGGCAGTGTAGACTCATGTTAGATGGGACTGGAGTCCATGCCTGGTTACTACGCAATGGCCTCTTTGCCCGTCATCGCACAGGCTCAGCTACAAAGAGTTTAGTAATGCTCCTGTTACATTGTGTCAGGAGCTCTATGCTGGATTCTTAGTGCCCTTGAAATCTGTGTTATTGTCTGTAGTTGGAAGACATGAGGGCATTAACTTCCCCCCACGGCCCCTCTGGAAGGATTTGGCATGTGCCTGGTAGAAACATTTTCTGGGAGAAGCCCCAACTGGAGCCTGCATCACTGCATCCTCGCTCCCTTGGTGGACAGGCTGGCCCGAGACCCCCTCCCCTCCCCAATACCCTCCCCCCAACCTGCATTATTCTGGTAAGATTTAAGCACAATTTGCCCTTCATGGCATCTCCACTGAGGTTGAGATTCTACAAATTCTGACCCCAATTAAGATGTGAAAATTCTCCTTTTTTAAAAATGTGAAATTTTAGCTGAAGCTCTCAAAGGATTCCTTCGTTTGGTTGTTATCTCTTGATACCTTTCAGTGATTGGGGGGCAGCTTGCAGACTGCCTATTTGGATGTTTCTAATAGGTTTTCATCACATGTGATTTATTTTTCATGCTGGTGTGAAACCTCTAGCTAGTAAACGTCTGCTAATTAGCCTAGATAACACATCAGTCCCATAAGAAGAAAAATCATGGACCTCAGTATCAGTCACAACCATGGCTAGTTAACTCCCCACTAATGTTCTCAACAGAAGCTGTGAAATTACGAGTCTTGGGAGACTCAGCAAGCAGCTGTGTTGTGTGGCGCTATCACCTTGTATTTTTTCTCTCTGTCTCTGTCAGGCTAATGGCAGCTCAGGCAGCACCTGTTAGAAAACAGGAGACACCTGGGGCTTCATCTGGGCTGGTCTGGAGGCAGGCCCCCCGCCCTCCCGCTGGGGATGCTCTGGGGACGTGTTGGGACCAACAAGCTCCTGAGCAGATGCTCAGTGTCAGAGATGATCGGAGTGGAAATCACTGATAAATTAGGGAGAGGAACTCGTGCTTCCCAGCGCTATGACTTTATGTTCTGTACGGAACCACTGCCGCATGCCGCATTTCCAAATTAAACAAAAGGAAAACCTCCCTCAAACACCCAATGCAACACCTTTTCTGGAGTGGCCTGTGTTCTCCAGACGGTTTCCTGAGCAAGGTCCGCAGACACGGAAGCACAGCTTCGAGGGAAGAAGAAAAATACCTTA
The DNA here is from genome assembly GCF_009834535.1 of Camelus ferus. Taxonomy (NCBI): domain Eukaryota; kingdom Metazoa; phylum Chordata; class Mammalia; order Artiodactyla; family Camelidae; genus Camelus; species Camelus ferus. Next base: position 6,134,888 of record NC_045698.1, on the reverse strand, counting down.
AAGCCATTGCCATAGACTTTTTTTCCACTGGAACCTTGACACTAACAAATGGTACTGGGATAATCCCTAAAGGTGAACCCTAGGAAAGATGGATATGATGCATTTTACTGATGAATGATCTGCCTCTCAATGTGAATACGTTTCCTATTATTTACCCAGAAGAGAAGGAAACAGATGACTAGTGATGATTTTGTGAAAGGTGATGTGATAAGAAGGCGTGCTTGGAGCTGCACATCCTTGTGGTGTTTTCAGTGACTGCAAGTGCTCTGATAAGGAATTCGCAGAGTCAGCCTGAGTGCTGAGCCCTTGGTCCCCAAACACTCAGTAGCCTGGTCCTCCAGCCACAGAATGAAGGGATATAATGAGGCCACTTGGAACTCACTTAGCCAGTGCCACCTGAGGGCAGATCCCCTCTCTCCACGTGATCATGCAGACTCTGTCTGAAGAGCTGGGGATGTACTTAAGAAATATCCAATCCAATGCCAGTCAACTCAAAATTTCCAAAACCCGTGACTTCCTGCAAATTCCTCCTGTTGTTTCCAGGTCTATCTTTGGAACCACAGTCCATCTGCACTAACTTTTCATTAACTGAATTCCATATCTATATATTCCTGTTAAATATTTCCAGTCTCTCTTATTTCATATTAAAGGAGATCAATCATACATTTTTCGCTTGTGACAGGAAGATGTGAAGAAGGCTAGATGATACCTGTCCACACACAGTGGACTGCATGAGAAAATAGGAATCCTGTGCTTAGGGAACCTGAATCTTTTAAAATAGGCGATAAACATGCCTACTCTTTGCTTGGAGGGAGACTCTGTCTTTATTTTACTACACAGTAAGTAAGTATGTCCTGCCTTCCAACGCTGTTTGCTATACAGAACTTCTTGGAAAGATAGTCCAGAGTAAAATCACATACTGTCTGTTCACAAGACTCCCAGAAACTTGAGAAGCACACAGAGAACTGTCTCTCAACACCTTGGTTTAATTCTAATGCTGAAATGGATTTACCATTAATCAAAGATACATATTTATTCACTCAGCCTCCAAACAGCTTTCGTTTGCTTTAGTCACATTCTCTTTTCTCTGTTCACATCTATGAATATTAACAGTGAAAATCTGAAATATTTTATTTGCATTAAAAGTACAAATATGAACATTTCCTCCATACCAGTTAGATTTTATTGTTCAATCTTGATATTAACAGGTGTTGGTTTTAGTAGTCAGGAGAATGAGCAAAACAAGGCAGTTATGCTGGACCCCAAGAAAGAGGCCAACTGCTTAGCATTACTGAGTTATATGCCGAAGTTCCGGGAACAAGGGGTGACAAATTTAGGTGCAGAGCAGAATTTCCCAAACTTGAGTAATGTTTTCCTTTAAAGTTGAAACAAAATAGCAAGGGTGTGCAACCCCACTTTGCAAAAGACAAACTGAAGTATCAGAAGGCTTATTCTATGAAATAACCTTCAATACAGATTATCAATTTAGAAGAAAAGGTTTTCCTTAATCAAAAAAAAAAAAAATCAAGATTCTCAATGAGATAAAAAATACAGCCTGATAAAGATTTTATCGAATTCTTGTGTCTGAGAAAATGTCTTTCACCCACAGAAACATATAAGCCACTATCATATTGTGATTTGTAAAAAGAAGTATGTATTTTGGTCTTTGTCCCCATTCCTGGCACAGAGCTCTGAAAACCCTTGGAATTTACATTCATAAAAATACCTTTCAACCACACCTGAGTTTAAGTCAACCAGGTGACTTTTGAAAAGCACCTAAGGCTGGAGCTGCTTACCAGGGGAACCAATCATGGGATTGGAGGGTTGGAACTTTCAGCCCCTCCAGTTTGACCTCCAGGGAGGGGAGAGGGGCTGAAGATTTAATCAACCATGCCTGTGTAATAAAGACTCCATAAAACCCCAAAAGGATGGGGTGCAGAGAGCTTCCAGGTTGGTGAGCATGTGGTTATTCTGGTAGAGCGGTGCACTTGGAGAGGGCACAGAAGTGCCACACTCTTTCCCCAGACCTTACCCTCTGCTCCTCTTCATCTGGCTGTTCCTGAGTATATCCTTTTATAATAAACCAATAATATAATAAGTAAAATATTTCTCTGAGTTCTGGAAGATGCTCTAGCACATTAATTGAACCCAAGATGAGGCTATGGGAACATCCCAACCACAGCCATTTGGTCAGAAGCCCAGGTCACAATCTGGCCTTTTGATTTGTATCTGAAATGGAGAGAAGTCTTTTAGGACTGAACCCTTAACCTGTGGAATCTGATGCTGTCTCTGGGTAGACAGTGTCAGAATTGAGTTGACTCTTACGATACCCAGCTGCTGTTGGAGAATTGCTTAGTGTAGGGAAAAAACCCACACATTAGAACTGGGTGCAGAATTTTAGCCACAACTTGAGAAAGTCTACAGAAAAGGAGTTCAGGAGTATTTTTTTTCCCTGATGGGCTTTGGAGTAACTCTGATTATACCTAAAACTAACGTGTGTCGTGTTTAACAGGCAGATTGGCACTTTAATGTAGCGAAAACTGTGACAGAAGGAAGAATGCATACAGCACATGGAAGTTTCAATCACTGTGTCTTACATGGTACATTCTGATTCTGGCCCTATCATGTTTGCGCAAGCCCAAATCCGAGCCTTTTGTTTTTGTTTCTGTTTTTTTCTTTTTCTTTTTTTTAAAGAAATGCCACTCAAAAGTAAGTATCAAAGATCTAATTAGAGGGGTCCACTCAGCCTCCTGCCACCCAGATCCTTTTGTTACTAAAATCACAAGATGAGTGGATGATGAAAGTTTTTAGAATTTCAAAAATATCCTTCCATAATAGCAAATAACTCACTTTCTATGCAAAATATGAGCTATCGGAAGTTTATTTCAAACTATCTCCACTTCATTCCCTTAATGTTTGCTTCCCAGTGGCAGTCGGCAAAGATTCTGATGATTGCTCTCCTACCCAGGGTGAAGATGGGATGTTGCCAAGCCTCACACAGCAAGGCGGGGAAGAGATGCTGCTTGGATTAGCTCTCCATCCCACCCGCCCGTGGCCCTGGGCCTGCCCGATGGCCTCCAGAAGTCTGGACATTGTCAGGAATGTCACGCATGGAGTTAGTGCAATGAATTATCCATTTATACCTCTTAGCCTCTGTATTCTGAGTTCGGAAGGGGAACCTGTTGTCATCCATTTACCTGGGAATGATTGTTATTCCCACGCTTGTCCTGGTTGTCATGGTACCCAGAGCTCACGGCAGCATCCAGATATGCAATAGCCTGCTCTCTGGTCCCCAGCTGCTCTGCCTGGGACAAAGTAATAGCTTATTTCCTGACTGACACCTGAAAACCTATTTATGATTTATTCTCTCACGACTCATCCTCTGAAAGAGCTTGTCATTATTGACAGGGCGGCGTTTGCCTTACAGTCTTCAAATAACTCACTCTGGAGCCACATCCTCCCGTGAGGCCCCCTGGGGCCCAGGTGATTGCGTGCCATTTCTCTTCGAGGGCCTTTTAACCCACACTATATTGGAAATGTAAATCATCCTCCAGGGGACACTGACATCTCTTTTGAGAGCTTCCTCACAGCTCAGGGATTGGAGTGTGGAGGAATCATCCAGAAAAAATAAAAAAGTTACCCATGGAATCTGATTTCCAGTCCAATGTCTCAGTCTACAGATTCTATCAATTATTCAGCATTTATTCATCTTCTACCATGTGACCGTTCCGAGTCTCGCGTGCCTCGTTACGTGCTGGACACCCACAGTTAGATGAGGTCTGGTGGCCTTTTACTCAACCGGAGTGTGTAAACAGCTCTTTTAGATCATTCCTAGAAGAGAATACTAGAATTCATTTTACCCAAAATAATTATATTACTTGACTGTTTTTATCAATTAAGAGTTAATCATAGCTAAAAAGAAATTTAATTCTTGAATTAAAGATTTTTCCATTTTCCCCAAATAACTGGTAGCACAAATTACCACTGAATGGCCAAATGAGTGGCTGCACTGATCCCAGATCCCAAGTCCAGTGGACCAACGCCTTCCCCCCACCCTCTAGACCCCCTTCCTTACACCCCCATCCCTTATACTTTGGCCATTATTTATTTCACAGTGGAACAGTACATGATTCAGAAAATCTCCTTGATACCATAGGAGGCAGCTTCTCTTGGGAGACGTGTAAAAGCCCGATTCGTTATATAGATTGTGGCAACTCTGAACACCCTTCAGGATATTTTTCAGGGATTCCAAGCCAGGCTCTTGTTTGAATAAAAAATTGCTGGCTTATGTGGGGAGCCTATCTCAACACGTGGCATTGATTCTGTCCTGTGAAGTTAAAGCCATCACTCATCCTGTCCTCCTTGGGCAAGAGACAATCACTTGATAAAGAGAATGGCCCGGCATTATCAGGGGAC